>NC_136986.1:33346112-33691484 GCF_032717465.1 Coenobita brevimanus
AGCATCCCAATGCTCCTGCCAACAGCACCAAACTGTGAAGGCAATAAAGGAGCGCATATCTGCAGCAGGCAGACGATACAGAGGGGACTGTGCAAGAGGGAGACGAGCCGCTGCCGCCTTGGCCAGCTGATCAGCTCGTTCATTCCCTGCCACTCCTACATGAGCTGGAGCCCAACAGAAATCTACACGACGTCCACGACGCCCTAAAAGGAAAAGCCACTCTAAAATGGATAAAACAAAAGGATGAGAGGGATTAAAAGACTCCATTGCAGAAAGAGCACTTCGTGAGTCACTAAAAACAATAAAAGCAGTGTGGGGGAGAGTGAAGAGAATCTGAAGGGCAAATAAAATAGCAGTCAGCTCAGCCGCAAAAACAGAAGCAGTCACAGGGAGGCTCCCACCTCGACAGAAGGTGGGAAACACCACACCAAAGCCCACACCCGCATCAGACTTAGATCCATCAGTATAAACTGGTATGGAGTCCCCATAAGAAGAGGCATGCTCTAAAAACAGAGAAAATAAAACCTGAGAAGGAAGGGAGGCCTTACTGGATGAGAAGAAACGACAAAATGCCACCCTGGGGAGAAGCCAGTAGCCCACCCTCGGGACACGGTGGGGAGTGATCGGCACAGAAGGAACAGAGAAGCTAGACATAACTGACTGCACCCTGAAACCAAAGGGCTTTGGAAAGGATGGCCGAGTGGCAAAAATAGGTGACCGAGAATCTTGAGAGACCTTGAAAAAGGGCACAGAGTCTGGGAGACGAGATAAGCGATACCAACATCGCATCAAAAGGGAAGAGTGGAGCAAGTCTAGAGGTAGGACACCAGCATCAGCCAACAAACTCGAAATCGGGGAAGATCGGAATGCCCCAGTGGCGAGACGAACACCAGCATGATGTATGGAATCTAAACTACGAAGCCGGGCTTCTGAGGCAGAAGAATAAACTTCACATCCATAATGAAGTTTGGATAAAACCAGAGACTGATGCAAGAGGAGGAGGGTCTTGCGATCAGCTCCCCAGTATGTGTGTGCTAAAACTTTCAAGAGACCCAATGCTCTGAGACACTCAGCTTTTCCGTACCTCAAGTGAGGGACCCAAGTCAACCGGCTGTCAAAAATCAGCCCTAAAAACCGAGGTTCCTTTAAACACGAAATATGACGCCCGTATAAAAAAAGGTTTGGGTCAGGGTGGACTCCACGAATGCGGCAAAAATGCATGGCAACGGTATTCTTGAAGGAAAATCGAAAACCTCCGTCATCAGCCCATCTAGAGACACGGTTGAGAGCCATCTGCATCCTCCTTTCTGCCATTGACATCCGTGAGGCAGTGACAGGGATTGATAAATCGTCAACATAGAGAGAGCCACGAACACCATCAGGGAGCACAGAACTAACGCTGTTAATTGCCACTGCGAAAAGGGTAACACTTAGTATGCTCCCTTGTGGCACACCATCCTCAAGGGGACGTGCAGTAGACAGCTCACTCCCAACTCGGACCCAAATAATACAATTAGATAAAAACTCCCGGACAAAAGTGGGGAGTCGCCCACGGAGACCAAACTCATAAAGTGATTGTAATATACCATGACGCCAGGAAGTGTCGTACGCCTTCTCCAAATCAAAGAACACTGTGATATGATGCTGGTTAGTTGCAAAAGCCTGGCAGATGGAAGATTTTAAAGAAAGGAGAGCATCTGTGGTCGACCGCATCTTCCGAAACCCACACTGGACTGGAGACAAGTAACCACCCTTCTCTAAGTACCACATGAGCCGACTATTTACCATTTTTTCGAGGACCTTACAAAGGCAAGATGTCAGCGAGATAGGGCGATAATTAGTGGCCTGCAAGTGATCCTTACCCAGCTTAGGGATGGGGAGAACCACAGCAACACCCCATGAGGCTGGAAACCCACCAGTGCACCAAATTCTGTTATACAGTGACAACAGAAAATGAAGGGCTGCATCAGGCAAGTGGTGTAAGAAGGCATATGGGACATCATCCAAGCCTGGAGACGAGTCGCGACACTGCGACAATGCCGTCTGAAGTTCAGAAGCAGAAAAAGCAACATTATACGACTCTTCCGCAGTAGATGGAAAACTAATGCCCAAAGATTCCAGGTGCCGTCGGCGCGTGCCGACGGGGATGAGGTGTCCTTCCTAGAGACATTAGCAAAATGAGCTGCAAATATCTCGGCAACAGACGAAGAATGAGCCACCACCACACCTGCACGAGATAAAACAGGAGGAGAGGGAACGGGAAATTTCCCTGAAATCTTCCTCACCCGTTTCCACACTTTCATGAGAGGAGTCTGTGAAGAAATTGAAGAAACAAATGACTCCCAAGACTTCCTCCTAGCCTCCTTCATTACCCGCCGGGCATGAGCTCGGGCCCTCCTATATGCCGCTAAGTAACCAGGGTCACCTCGGTGACGACGAAGTCAGGAGAAAGCAGCACGTTTAGCCCGAACAGCAGAAGCACACTCATCGGTCCACCAGGGAACTGGACGGCAAGGAAAGTGACCAGCTGTTCTCGGAATACTCTGCAATGCCGACGAGTGAAGTAAGTCTGTGAAATACTCAATAGCAGCATCAGTGCTGACAAAATCCTCCACACATCGGCTCGGGGAACACAGCTTCTCAAAAACCGGCCAGACTGCCCTATCCAAGCGCCAGCGGGGAAGACGCCGCCGAGGCGCACTCTGTGTCGATCTTAATAAAATAGGGAAGTGGTCACTGCGATGTAAGTCTGGTAACACAGCCCATGTAAAATTCAGGGCTACCCCTGCAGAGCACAGAAACAAATCAATAGCAGTAAAAATACCCGTTTGACTATGGAAGTAAGTAACTTCACCAGAATTTAAAATGTACAGATCCACATCCTCCACAATGGAGGCTAACAAAGTACCTCTAGCATCAGCTGTGGAGCCACCCCACAGGGGATGATGACTGTTCATGTCGGCCAGCAAGAAATAGGGTGAGGGAAGTGCATGAATAAGATTTTCAAGATCAACTCTCTCAATAGTGGCACTAGGAGGGAGGTACAAAGAGCACACAGTATAACAACGGAAAAGGAAAATCTGGAGAGCAACAGCCCGCAGTGGAGTGTTAAGACTCACAGCAGTGAAAGGTATGTCACTGCATACTAGAATAGCCACACCCCCACCATGACCCTGTCCAGGAAGAGGATCTGAATAAAAAACCTGGTAACCAGGTGGACTGGGAGGCGCAGCATCACCAACCATTGTCTCTTGTAGGCAAACACACACAGGTGAATACTCAGCCAGAAGCCAATGGAGTTCCTCCCAGTTGGCTCGTAAACCACGGCAGTTCCATTGAATAATATTAGCCATTAAAACTATTGAAATAAAAAGGGGCAGGGGAGAGGGACAAACAGAAAACCATAAAAAAAAAATACTAAAAATATTAAAATGGAGGAACTATATACTCAAAAGAAAGGGTCACTTAGTGGAAACCACTGAGCGACCCTGGGAGACAATCTTCTTTGGAATGCGGATACGCCCACGAAGGGCCTTGTCACGGGCAGTAGCATGGCTAGAGCGAGGGCCTGGGGTCTGCGAAGTGTTGGGAGACTTCACAGACACCCGTCGCTGCCCAGCAGGAGAAGGAGTGCTACTCCGAACCCTGCCCGGGGCCCCCAGTGAACCAAGAGGTCGAGCAGGAGGGGTTGGGGTCCTGGCCTCCAAACGTGGAGGGGGCAGGACAGGGCCCTCCGAGGTAACTGGAGGAGGAACATCCGATACCCCGCAGGAAGAGGTGCCAGACTGACCTGACACCCCAGAAGCCCCCGAGGACCCAGAAGCAGGGTCTGAGGGCTGTTGCACAGATGGAGTAACTACAGAGGGTGTGGACTCCATGACCGATGCCTTGCTTGGAGGATCTTCAAGACTCAAAGACTCTGAGGAACCACGATGACGTTTAGCGAATGAAGAATGTGCACCATGACTAACAGGGGATACCATAGATGTAGAGGTCGAGTCTTGAACTGTAGCGGCAACCGTCTCAAGTGCGGGAGATTGTTGCACTGGCATGGGATCAACAGATGAAGGCATAGGAGCTGACACAACAGGAGGAACTCGAGTCTGCTGCTGGACAGGACGATGAGGACGGCTATGACCGGACAAAACTGACGCATAAGACACTCCGTTACGGAAAACAGATGACATGGCTCTACTCCTGGCCTCAGAAAAGCTTATTTTATCATGATTACGGATCAGGAGGATCTCCTTCTCCAAGCAAAACCGGGCACAGTCTTTAGATGAAGCAGGATGTGCCACGCCACAGTGCAAACAACAAACAGGTCCAGGACAGTCCTGTCCTGCATGAGTGGATTCTCCACAACTGACACACACCACTGGGAGGCCCTGTTGCAAACGACGACAGACTCGCCCAACATGCCCGTACATCTGACAGTGGTAGCAGCGTCGTGGGTTTGGTACAAAGGGTTTGACCCTAAGGGACAACCAAGCCACCTTGATGGATGAAGGGAGAACAGTACAGTCGTACGTCAGCAACAAGGATGGAGTTGGGGTAAGTACACCATCAACCTTCTTCCGAAACCTCTCCACTTTAACAACCCTGTAGACCTGGAGTTCTTCAAGCAGCTTCTCTTCACTGTAGCGAAGTAAGTCTTTGGAGAAAACCACACCTCGACTATGATTGATAAAAGCATGAGGGACACAAGTAAACAGCACATCCGGGTCCTTACACTAGGCAGCCAGCCGGGAACCCTCTTCAGGGGATGTAACCTCCACTAGTAGGCTACCATCCCCCTGAGGTGAAATCTTTGGCTCTCTCCCACAGATTGACATAATGCGCCAATGAACAGTAAAAATATCCAAATTCCCAATAGGCTGACCATCCAAAGTACGAATGGTGTAGTACCTTGCGAAATCAACCCTCCCAAAGACATCCGGCAGGACCTCACGGGCATGTCCACAATATGTTGTCTGTTGCCAGCTCTTCTTTGTAGTGGCCACTGACCGTAAACCACTGGAACCAGGAAGGTATGGTTCCAGGGTGGCAATATGGGCCTCACCAGCCAGAGGCACAGGAGGTGCACAGGAGGGAGACTGTAATGGATGGTCAGGGATGGAACCAGAGTCGTCAGCTGCAAATAATTTATACGAAGCCATATTAAAAAGAAACCACCTTCATTCCCCCACCCCTCCACCCACCATGGAGCCCAACAAGGGGAGGCCATATGCCAGGGAAAGCACCACTGGCGACCCCAGAGGTAGTGGGAAAGTATACGCAGGTAACCACCAAGGGATCCTGACAAGGGTGACTCCAGGACGATAGGAGCCACCAGGTCCCCCAGTGCCCGCTTGACCCTAAAGCCACTAGGTGACTAGCCTGGATGGCTAGCCAGTGACCAGCCGATGGACCTGGTCGGGCCCAACCAGGCCACCCGTGTAGCCAGAATAAGGGACCAAAGAGGTGTATTGCTAGCTGCAGAGCGCACCATGCGGCATCGCTCAAGCTCCAGGACTCCCGTCTCCCAGCATTACGGGATGCCACGCACGGCAAACACATGGGGAGGCAACAGTCCCGCCCTAGATGGCAAGTGGGCAGGAACTAGCATCACCAGCAGGCCTCCTCCACCAGTGATGTAGAGGGTGCTTGGTCCACGACACTGACAAATGCCAAACCCTACAAAGGTAGGCATGCCTCTAAAGTAGGTGGCACTGCCAGCCACGCTTCAAGCCCCGCCACCACGTCAAGGTGACCCCCCTCATCGGGGTTTTAATGCTTCAAAGACTCAGTTTTTACACCTATCAACCCGACAAAACTTTCCACAGGAATATCCACTAATGTTTAATAATATTCAGATTAATCCTGCATCATCCTTGAACATGCTTGGGGTTTCATTTACTCGGGACTTATCTTGGAAAGATCATATTACATCTCTTGTAATATCTGCTCCCAAGAGATTAGGTGTGCTAAGCCGACTCTTTTCCTTCTTTACCCCTGCACAATTGTTGACTCGATACAGGAGTTTTATCCACCCCTGTGTGGAGTACAACTCTCTTGTGTGGGGAGGCTCCTCTCATACAGCTCTTCTCAATAGCGTCGAGTCAAAGGGTTTTCGTCTCATTAACTTTCCTCCTGTTACTAACTCCCTTCAACATCTGTCTCATCATCGCACTGTTGCATCTTTATCTCTTTTCTATTGCTACTTCAATGGTCACTGCTCCTCTGAACTACAGTATCTGCATGCATTCCTCCACCTCTACAACAGGCATGTAGCACCCATCTAGCACCAGACTCTCATCCCTTTTCTGTCCATCTCTCTATTGCAAGAGTTAACCGTTACTCCCAGTCCTTCATGTATGCAACAAGTCAGATCTGGAACTTTCTCCCTCTGTCTGTATTTCCTGCTTCCTATGATCTCCAGTCTTTCAAACGCAATGTGTCCAGGGATCTCGAAATGGTTGGATCTTGAAACTGGCTCACTCTTGTATTTTGTTTTTCCCTTGGAAGGAACAATAACTGCAGGCTCACGGCCTTTGGTTCCTTCTTCCTTGCATTAAAAAAAAAACGGAAACTCCCCAGAACACCAGATCTTATTAATGAAAGCAAAAACAACAGATCATCAGACAGGTGGCATAAAAAGGCATATGGAATATCCTCATAACCAGGAGAGGAATCATGGCACTGCAAGAGAGGAGCCTGGAATTCAGAAATTGAAAATGGAACATTGTAAGGGTCTTCCCCAGCAGAGGCAAAACTGAGACCTTCAGACCCTAGGCGCCGACGGTGGCAAGCCGAAGGAGTATCTGCATCCTTCTTTGACACACTGGCAAAATGATCAGCAAGCAACTCTGCAACAGCAAATGGATCAGCCACAGTTCCACAAGTTGCAGATAAAACAGGAGGGGAGGGAACAGTAAATTTTCCTGAAATTTTCATTACCCGGTTCCACACCTGGGTGATGGAAGTCCTCGAATTAATGGAGGAAACATAACCCTTCCAGGATGAACGCCTGGCCTCTTTTAAGACCCGCCTCATATGAGCTCGCGCCCTCTGATACGCCACCAAATACTGAGGATCCCCACGGTGATGATGAAGTCGAGAGAAGGGGACTCATTCGGCTCTCACTACGGAACTGAACTCTGTGTTCCACCAAGGGACCGGACGTTTAGGAAACCGACCCTTCGTTTTTGGAATAGATAACAGGGCTGCTGAGTGCAACACGGTATTGAAATATGACACAGTCTCAGTAAGACAGCCAAACTCGTTGATAGAAAGGGAAATGGAACTTAATTCCCTGAAACTTGGCCAGTCAGTCTTATCCAGAAGCCAGCGAAGAAGACGTGGCTGAGGTCCACCAGCACTAGCAGTTAAAAGAAACTGAAAATGGTCGCTGCCAAACAGGTCTGGCAACATATCCCAGGTAAAATCTAAAACAGCATCAGCTGAACATAAAGACAAATCAATGGCAGTAAAAGTTCCAGTCTGACTATGGAAATAAGTCATTTTATTGGTACTGAAAATGCCTAACTCCTCACCTTCTACTAAAGAGGCCAGCATTACACCCCGAGGGTTGGCCTCACTGTTTTCCCATAGTGGATGGTGAACATTCATATTTCCTAGTAACAGAAAGGGAGAAGGAAGGTCATGAATAAGGAGGTCCAGATCCGCCCTTTCAATAGTAGCACTAGGAGGAAGATAAAGACTGCAAACTGTATACTGCTGACGTAAAAACATCCGGACAGCGACAGCCTGCAGGGGAGTGGAGATGTCCAGATGATTGTATGGAATATCCTTGCGAAGGAAGATAGCAGCACCTCCATGATAACCTTGGCCTGGCACAGGATCAGAATAAAAGGCATAATAGCCAGAAGGGCCGGAAGGAACAGTATCACCTACCATGGTCTCCTGGACGCACATGCACAGAGTAAATTGAGAACAAGATGACATAGTTCCTCATAGTTGGCACGTAAACCCCAACAGTTCCACTGGATGATAGAACCCATAATGGAGGAATGATGATTAAGTGCAGAACTGTATACCTGACAAGCGAGCAGGTTTGGATTGATGCTTATGAAGACCCTTCATAGGAGCCTGCCCAGCACCAGAAACCCGCATCCTCTGTCTAACATCTGAAGACAAACGTGAGGATGGGGAAGTAAGTTTTACAACACTTTCTTGGAGTGGGCATACCAGTTTGTTTGGAAGGTGGCTTGGGGGCTGTCTTTGGAGGTGTAGGACGGCCATTGCCCCCACCAGAAGCCCCAGTAGTGGAAGTAGAGTCCACAGGACTCGGATCATTTGAGGAGGACATCCTATGCTTTAGATCTGAAGCACCAGCAAGTTGTCCAACAACATCCCCAGGTGGGGACCGGACCAGCGTTGAACCATCAGCTTCAGCAGTCCCCTTGCTAGATTCCTCAGCCTGCGGGGCAGAGGAAACAGGAGAGGGGTCAACACAAGGGTCGACAACAGAGACCTTAGGTGGCCGGTCTTCATGCTCAGAGGACTCTGACAAACAACGGTGGCGTTTGCCAGGTACAGATGGAGCCTCAGTCATACCGGGTAAGACAGGAGAAGGAGTCCGGTCATCGTGGACGTCTGCCACCACCACAGAAGTGTGCAAGCTATCAGCCACCGCAGTGGGGACGGAAACAGTTGGAGTAGCGGTCGGGCAAACTTCATTCTCACAATCAGTAATAATCATGGGGACAGCCTCCTGTAAATCAATAGTTGAAGGAGTGGGTACTGGAATGGTTCGAGGCTGCCTCCAAGATACACGGCAACACGCTGATATTCCAGAAAGGACAGAAGCATAAGTAGCCCCGGGTTGAAAGAAGAGAGTCTGGGCTCTCCTTTTAGCTTCAGGAAATGAAACCCTCTCACCTGTACAAATGGGCAAAATCTCCTTTTCCAGGCAGTATCTTGAACAATTTTTTGAGGAGACAGCATGAGGACCTCCACAGTGATAGCATTGAAGGGGTCCTTTACAATCACTGGTATGGCTTGGTCCTCCACACGAGACACAGACACCAGGAAGGCCAGCCTGTGCACGACGACAAAATTTGCTGACATGTCCATACCCCTGACAGTGGAAACACTGTCTTGGGGTGGGCACATATGGCTTCACCGGAAGTGACAGCCAAGCCAGCTTCACAGAGGTAGGTAGGGTCAACCTGTTGAAAGTCAAGAAGAGGGTCGGAGTTGGAGTCAGGAGACAATCAATTTTTTCCTGTAGTCGCTCAACACATATTACATCATAAGAACTCAGCTCCTTCAACAGCCGTGCCTCTGAGTATCGAAGGAGGTCACAGGAAAAAATCACTCCTCTGCACCTGTTAAAAGTAGTATGGGGAGCACAGTCAACTGCAGCACCAGAAACAGAAGTCTGCGCCTGTAATTGAGAGCTCTCCTCTGGGGAGGACACCTCAATAAGGATGTTTCCATCCCCTTGGGAACAGATCTTAGGTTCCCTGCAACAAGCTGAGACTATGGTAAGGTGCAGATCAAATATGTCAAAATCCAGCATTGTCCCTTTCAAAGAAGGTTTTATAACCAGATATTTTGCATATTTTTCCGGCACCTTATCCTCTGAGCCGTACCCCAGAGCCGAATCAACCCGACGGGATCCCCTCCTATTCCCAGTTGAACGCTGGGGCAGAGAACGAGAGTCCCTAGGGGCCTGAAAAGGCTCCAGAGTGGCAATGAGGGAGCTACATTCTGAAGAATGACCAGGGACAGATGCAGTGTCATCACCAGATGTATTTTTAATGGCAGCCATGAAAACAAACAAAAACTTCATTCCCCCACCTCTCCACCCACCACAGAGCCCAACAAGGGGAGATCATATGCCAGGGATAAATACCATTGGTGACCCCAGAGGTAGCAGGAGAGTATACGCAGGTAACCACCAGGGGACTGGGCAAGGGTGACTCCAGGACGATAGGAGCCACAAGGCCCCCCAGTGCCCACTTGACCCTGGCCAATGCATGACCAGCCGATTGACCCTGCTGGGCCCAACCAGGCCACGCGTCTAGCCAGAATAAGGGACCAAAGAGGTGTATTGCTAGCTGCAGGGTGCATCGTGAAGCATCGCTCAACCCCCAGGACTCCCATCTCCCAGATTACGGGACGCCACGCACGGCAAACACGTGGGGAGGCAACGGTCCTGCCCTAGATGGCAAAAGGGCAGGGACTAACATCACCAGCAGGCCTCCTCCACCAGTGATGTTGGGGGTGCTTGGTCCACGAGACTGACAAATGCCGAACCCTACAATGGTAGGCACGCCTCCAAAGTAGGTGGCACTGCCAACCATGCTTCAAGCCCAGCCACCACGTCAAGGTGACCCCCTACAGCGGGGCATCACAACCAGGAGAGGAGTAATGGACTGTGACAAAGTCTCCTAGAGTTCAGAAATAGAGAATGGAGTACTGTAAGACTCTCCCCCATAAGAGGCAAAATTGAGACCACGAGACTCTATGTGCCAATGGTGGCAAGCTGAAGTCCCATCTGCATCCTTCTGTGACACGCTGGCAAAATGATCGACAAGCAACTCTGCAACAGCAAATGGATCAGCCATGGTTCCACCTGCTGCAGATGAAACAGGAGGGGAAGGAGAAGTAAATTTTCCAGAAATTTTCCTTATGCGGTTCGACACCTGAGTGATGGAAATCCTCAAAGTTATGGAGGAAACATAACCCTTCCAGGATGAATGCCCGGCCTCCTTTAAGTCCCGCCTCAAATGAGCTCGTGCCCTCTGACATGCCACCAAATACTGAGGATCCCCAAGGTGACGATGGTGGTCAAGAGAAGGCGACTTGTTTGACTCTCACTGCAGAACTGCATTCAGAGTTCCACCAAGGAACCGGACGTTTAGAAAACTGACACCTCGTTCTTGGAATAGATGAAAGGGCTACAGAGTGCAACAAGTCATTGAAATATGACACTGCCTTAGGAAGACAGCCAAACTCATTCACAGAAAGGGAAGTGGAACTTAATTCCCTGAAAAGTGGCCAGTCAGCCTTATCCAGAAGCCAGAAAGGAAGTCGTGGCTGAGGTCCATCCGCACTAGTAGTTAAGAGTAGCGGAAAATGGTCGCTGCCAAAAAGGCCTGGCAACACATCCCAGGTAAAATCTAGAACAGCATCAGCTGAGCATAAGGACAAATCAATGGTGGTAAAAGTTCCGGTCTGGCTATGCAAATAAGTCATTTTATCGGAGTTGAATATGCCATCTTCCACTATAGAGGCCAGCATTACACCCCAAGGATTGGCCTCACTGTTTCCCCATAGTGGATGGTGACCATTCATATCTCCTAGTAACAGAAAGGGAGAAGGATGACAACGAATAAGGCATTCCTGATCCACCCTTTCAATAGTAGCAATAGGAGGAAGATAAAGACTGCAAACTGTATACTGCCGACGTAAAAACATCTGGACAGCAACAGCCTGTAGGGGAGTGGAGATGTCCAGATGATTGCATGGAATATCCTGGCGAAGAAAGACAGCAGCACCTCCATGATGACCTTGGCCCAACACATGATCAGAATATAAGGAATGGTAGCCAGAAGGACTGAAAGGAACAACATCACCCACCATGGTCTCCTGGATGCACATGCACGGAGGAATAAATTGAGAAACAAGATGACACAGTTCCTCATAGTTTACACATAAGCCCTAACATTTTCACTGGATGATAGAACCCACAGTGGAGGGATGATGATTTAGTGCTGGACTATACACCTGACACGAAAGAGCGTTTGGACTGATGTGTATGAAAACCCTTTGGAGGAGCCTCCCTAGCACCAGAAACCAGCACCCTCTGTCGAACATCTGTGGGCAAACAAGAGGACGAGAAAGTATGCTTTATAACACTCCTTCTTGGAGTGGGCATACCAGTTTGTTTGGAAGGTGGCTTGGGGCTGACTTTAGAGATGTAGGATGGCCAGTGCCCCCACCAGAAGCCCCAGAAATGGAAGCAGAGTCCACAGGACTCGAATCATTTGAGGAGGCCATCCTAAGCATCAGATCTGAAGCACCAACGAGCTGTCCAACAACCTCCCCAGGTGGGGACCGGACCATAGGTGAACAATCAGCTTCAGCTGTCACCTGGCTAGATCCCTCAGCCTGCTGGGCAGTGGGAACAGGAGAGGTGTTGACACCAAGTTCGACAACAGAGACCTTAGGTGGCCGGTCTTAATGTTCAGAGGACTCTGATGAACAATGGTGGCATTTGCCAGATACAGATGGAGCCTCGGGCATACTGGGTAAGACGTGAGAAGGACTCTGGTGAAAATGGCTGACTGATTGAAAAAAATTAAAATCTGGTGGTGCAACTCCCAGGGTCATATGCCACCAGACAACAAAGTAAACACAGCAAAACAAAAAGTGCATATTCAAAATAAAGTTAATATCTGTTAGTAGGAATGAAACACTGAAAATAATAAAAGAATAATTTATAAAATAATTACTTATAAAAGTGGAAGGAGGCCCACCTCCTGAAGAAAACTAAGAACATCAGTAGAATCGCTAAAGGCTTCACCGAGCATTGAGGACAAACAGTACGCACCATCTGCCCCATAATGCATATGGAGGAATCTCTGACGTAGGTCCCCCAGACTTGGACACTCAACCAGCACGTGACGGACAGTAAGGGGAACATGGCAGTCATCACAGTATGGTTCAGTCTCACCACTCATGAGGAATCCATGTGTAAGCCGAGAATGCCCAATGCAAAGCCTAGCAAGAGCCACCTCCAATCGGTGAGACATGGAGGGAAGAACCCTTGGCACAACCACTCTCTGAAAGATTTCTTTTAGTTTATTGTGAGAAACAACATCCCAGCATCTCTGCCAACACGTACGAATTGCGTACCGCAAGTAAGGTGTTACATCAGAAGCAGGAAGTGGGTAGTCGGTTGCGGGAAGTTGAGAAGACGCAGCTTTAGCTAAAGTATCTGCCCTT
This sequence comes from Coenobita brevimanus, assembly GCF_032717465.1. Lineage (NCBI taxonomy): Eukaryota > Metazoa > Arthropoda > Malacostraca > Decapoda > Coenobitidae > Coenobita > Coenobita brevimanus. The sequence continues at coordinate 33,359,070 of NC_136986.1, forward strand.
TCATTGCCCACCACACTAACATGTGCAGGAACCCAGCAGAAGTCCACATGGTGGCCACAACGGCCAAGAAGAAAGAGCCAATCTAAAATTGATAACACCAATGGATGGGATGTATTAAAAGACTCCAATGCAGACAAAGCACTACGCGAGTCACTAAAAATAACAGAAATGGATTGTGGGAGAGCAAACATGATTTTAAGAGCATATAAAATGGCAGCCAGTCCTGATGTATGCACTAAAGTAATGCCAGGAAGACTACTGCCCCTACTAAAGGAAGGGAAGACAACATCGAATCCTACTCCAGTATCAGTCTTAGACCAGTGAGTATAGATGGCGACAGAACCCTTATGAATGAAGGCATGTTCTAAAAAGAGAGAGGGACACCTGAGAGGGAAGTGAGTCCTTTTTTTAACAATGGACCTACAAAATGACACAAGAGGGAGTAGCCAAGAACCCACCCTTGGGATCCGATGTGGACAAATTGCCAGTCTCAGGACAGAGAGGGCTAACATAACAGACCGGACCCTGTAACCAAATAGCTATGGGAAATAAGGACGGGCGTCATAACCAGAAGATCGGGAACGCTAGGAGACGATGGCACAAGAAATTGAGTCTGGGGTGCAGTGAGGACGATACCAACACCTTATTATTAGCAACTGGCGTTGCAAATCCAAGGGGAGTACAGCAGCATCCAGCAACAAACTTGAAATCGGGGATGATCTGAATGCCCCGGATGCCAGACATACACCAGCATGATGCACAGAATTTGACAAATGGAAACGGGCATCTGTTGCAAAGGAGTAGACCTCACACCCATGTTCAAGTTTAGGAAGAATGAATGAATAAATGAAAATAAATGAATAAATAAATAAATATAATGATGCATATAACAAAGCGACAAAATCAAAGAAACAACCAAAACTAAAACGTGGTGGAAAGACTGAGGTTAAACGAGAACAGTATAGAACACAAAGTAAAATATGGTAAAGTCCTACAGTTTGTGGAGAAGGCCGGAACTTAATACAAAGGAGAAGGTGCCTCCTCCCATACAACAAGCCTCTTCCCCAAGTACCGAAGAGAGAAGATAAGGTCCGTTGTCGGCACGGCACCCGGAAAGGTACTGCCAATGAAGGTCCTCAAGACTTTGGCATTCCAAAAGAAGATGCTGCACAGTCAAAGGAACCAGACAGTCATCACAATAGGGAGGGGGCGCCTTCTCCATTAAAAAACCATGAGTCAGCCTAGTGTGGCCAATCCGGAGACGGGCCAAAGCTGTTTCCCACTGTCGGGATAGTCCCACATATCCTCCATCGCCCAGGTTCTGACGAATGCTGCGGAGTTTGTTCGCCCCTACTGCATCCCACCTTCTCTGCCAACAGAGACGGACAGCTTCTATAGTGCTTGTACATAAATCCTCAGATGGGACACGGTAATGGGGAGATGAAGGGCGAGAGGCAGTGGCTCTCGCCACAGAGTCAGCACGCTCATTGCCTATGACCCCCACATGAGCAGGGACCCAACACATCTGCACAGAAAATCCGCGTCTGTGTAATAAAAAGAGCCACTCCAAGATAGACAGGACTAGAGGGTGTGATGAGAAGCCACAAGACAAAGCTTGCAAGGCACTGGCTGAGTCACTAAAAATGGTGAAAGAAGCAGGGGGGAAACTAAAAATCAACTCAACTGCAACTAAAATAGCTGTAAGTTCAGCAGTAAAAACAGAGGCGGAAGGAGGAAGACTCCACGGCTAAAATCATAGAAAACTACAGCAAAGCCTGTCCCAACGCGGGACTTGGAACCATCAGTATATACAGGGATCGAGCCACTGCGGGCAGAGGCGTGTTCTAAAAAATAAGACAGAGGTACCTGTGTGGAAAGAGAGGCCTTCCTCTCAGGGAAGTAATCACATGGCCGTACTTCTGGGAGGAGCCAGGGAGCCACTCGGGGAACATGCACAGAGCAAACAGGAAAAGGCTGAACACCTAACTCCTCCATGGCAGCCCTCACCCTGTACCAAAACGGTTGTGGATAGCGAGGGTGGGTGTCATAAAAGGGGAAAAGAGCGACCTCAGAGACAGCCATACAACTCAGCGAGGAAGGTAGACGGTGAAGGCGGTGGCAATACTGCACCAGTAAGGACTGGCGACGGAGATCTAGTGGCGGTTCATTCGCGTCTACTAATAGACTAGGAATTGGGGAAGACCGCAAAGCTCCAGTTGACAGATGGTTCCCAGCATGATGGTTTGAACTGAGAGGCTGCAGCTGTGCCTCAGTATCAGAAGAGTATACCTCACACCCATAGTCCAATTTGCTCCATACCAAGGCACGGTAAAGGTAAAGCAGGGTGGCTCTATCAGAGCCCCAAGACAGGTGAGAGAGAGTCCATAGGAGAGACAGGGCACGGTGGCAGCATAAACGTAATGCACGGATGTGGGGAACCCACGTCAGTCGTCTGTCAAAAACAAGACCGAGAAACCTTGCTTCATCCACACATCGGACTCTGTGGCCATGTAACTTGAGATCAGGGTCGGGGTGGACACCTCTCAAGCGGGAGAAATGTAAGGCCACTGTTTTTGTTGGGGAGAAACGGAAACCATGCATTGTTGCCCAATGAGATACGTAGTCTAAGGTGAGCTGCATGTGACGTTCAGCCACGGGTATCCGGAAGGCAGCATACCATATAGCTAAATCATCAACATACACTGAGGCAGACACCCCCTCTGGAATAGAGGACAGAATATCATCTGATGCTATAGCAAAAAGGGTCGTGCTAAGGACACTTCCTTGAGGCATGCCTTCTTTCTGAGGGTACGAAGGAGACAGAGTGTAACCAATTTGAACCCTGAATGAACTGTCACGTAGAAAGTCTAATATAAATAGGGGCAGCCTACCACGTAAACCTAAAGAGTGAAGCTACTTGATGATACCAAACCGCCATGTAGTATCATATGCCTTTTCTAAGTCAAAGAAGACACATACCAGATGCTGCTTCCTGGCAAAAGCATCATATGCTGCAGCTTCTAGGCGGACAAGTGCATCTCTCGTCGAACGATATTTGCGAAAACCAGACTGACATCGAGAGAGACAGTCATTCCTTTCGAGGAAATATATTAAGCGTGAATTGACCATCTTTTCAAACAGTTTACACAAGCATGATGTAAGGGCAATTGGTCGATATTCTAGAGGACTGGATCCTGTCTTCCCTGGCTTCTGGAATGGCAGGACAACAGCTTCACACCAAGAGGTATGAAGAGAAGAGTCTCTCCAGATTCTATTAAAAAGTTTGAGGAGAAAAGACAGTGCATCATCACCCAGGTGCCGAAGCACTGCATAGGGAATATCATCTGACCCTGGTGAGGTGTCATGACAAAGGGAAAGAGCAGATTGACAAAGGGAGTGAGCAGATTGGAGTTCATGGGAAGAGAAAGGGAGGTTGTAAGACTCTCCCCTCCCGGAATGGAAGTTCAATACCCTAGCCTCTTCTACGTCCCTGTGTCTGGCAAAAACTGGAGTGCTAGCATCTCTACGGCTGACCACTGCAAAGGTAGAAGCAAAAATATCAGCCACAGCCACAGGGTCACCAACAGGCTCACCATTTGACAGCAGCACAGGGGACCTGCCTTGCAGGAATTTTCCTGAAATCTTTTGTACCCTCTTCCACACCTGAGACACTGGTGTCTTAGAGTTTATGGAAGACACATAAGCCACCCAAGAGTCTCGTCGGGCTTGTTTGAGGACCTGGCGTGCCCTAGCACGTGCTCTCCTGAATTAGACGAGATAATGCTCTGTTTTGTATCGACGATAATGTGAAAATGCTGTCTTTTTGGCACGTACAGCAATACTACAATCCTCATTCCACCATGGGACAGGGCGATAGTTATATGTGCCAGAGGTTCTTGGAACAGCATGGAGGGCAGCAGAATGGATAATAGACGTAAAGAACGAAACAGCTTCATCTATATGTGGAAAGTCTTCTATGGAAACACCAATAGAAGTCAAGAAAGAAAAAAGGGACCAGTCCGCCTTATCTAACCTCCACCTCGGGAGATGGGAACAAGGACTAGATATTGCTGCAGAAAGGAGGATAGGAAAGTGATCATTCCCATGCAGATCCCTCAGAACCTCCCAGGTGAAATCCAGGAGGCAGTCAGGAGAACAGACAGAGAGGTCAATTGCAGTAAATGTATTCGTCTGAGAATGAAAATGCGTAAACTCGCCAGTATTCAGCAGGGAGAGATCCTCGTCCTCCAATAAGGATGCCAATAAATGCCCACGTTGGTTAATTAGACAGTCACCCCACAAAGGGTGGCGACCGTTAAAGTCCTCCAGAGGAGAAAGGGCTTAGGTAATTGTCTGAGGAGGTCTTTAAGGTCTGCTTTACTAACTACTGCGCTGGGTGGTAAATAAATGCAACAGACAGTATACCAGCGGAGGGCATACAACCGCACAGCAACACACTGAAGTTCAGACTGGAGGTGAACCTGTTGGTGAGTACATTAGCCCTCACCAAAACAGCACCACCTCCAACAGGATCCTGGGTTGGAGCTGAGTAAAAAGCATCATACCCAGGTGGTGCATGAGGAGTGGCGAGCCCTACAAGAGTTTCCTGTAGACACACGCAGAAAGGGCAGTAAGCCAGGAGGGTCCGCAGCTCCTCCCAATTACCACGCAGCCCTCGACAATTCCATTGTACTCGTAATATACTGGCTGAGAATGCCATAGTACCCACAGCGAAGGAAGAATCAGGTTGAGGGGTGAGACAACCTTGCCCTTGGCAAGCAACTAGATTTAGATTGCTGCTTAGAACTGCCCTTAGAAAGGGACTGCCTGGCACCGTTATGGTGTACAGCGTGCTGCCCAGCTGAAGATAACCTGGAGGATGAAGAAGGCCGGACGATGGTTTTCTTCTTTGGCGGGGCAAGAGATGGTTTGGCAGGTGGACCGCAAACTGCCCTAGCCGGAATAGAGCAGGCAAGGCCACCACGAGAAGGAGCACAATCAGTAGCGCGTCCCACAGTACTGGAATCCTGAGAGGGCAAGGCCTCATGCAGCTGAGCAGGTGCATCAACTACCTGAGGACCACCACTATCTGGCGGTGGCTGGGTCATCAGCGAGACGCCATCCCCAGTCTGCACTTGCCCTGACCACTGAGCATCCTGAGGAGGAGGAGTAGTGGGCTCCACTGCAGAGATCTTTGGTAGCAGCGCTTCGCTCACTGAGCACTCCGAGGAACCACGGCGACACTTACCTTGCACAGGAAGGACATAGGGAGTTTTGGATGTGTCAAAGCATGATGTAGCATCAACACGGGTGTTTGTTACAGGAGGAACTGGAGGAACTGGGATGGGGGAGGCACTCCCAGATGCTGGAAGTTCCATTGCGGAGGGGACACCCCCAGAGACAGGGGGTACCTCCCCGGAAGAAGCACAGCTGCTTCCAGGCTGCACTCCCTCGGTGGAACCCTCTGGCCGAGAAGGCCGGGAAGTAGAACCCCAAGAATTTGATGGGGCATTGTGTGATGGCCTGGCATGGGCATCTTCCAAGTAGCCTTAGGGCGAGGCAACGCAGCAGGAAAGGTAACCCCAGGGCGAATGAACCGCTCCCTAACCCTGGCCTTTGCCTCAGAAAAGGAAATTTTCTCCTTCGTTCGGAAGGAAAAAATCTCATATTCATACTTGTATGCTTCGCAATCCCTTGAGGAGGCTGCATGTGCTCCTCCACAGTTCAAACATTTAGACCTCAGGAAGGCCAGACGCCTCCCGCCTGCAAGAACGGTGGACATGACCAAATCTTTGACAATAATAGCATCTTCTAGGTTGGGGAACATAAGGTTTAACCTTTAGCTTCCACCACGCAGCAGTGATAACCTCCGGCAAGGTAAGACGGTCTTATGTCAAGATGAGAGTAGGGGTGGGGGTTAAAACCCCATCAACTTTCTTCATAATTCTCTGTACTCCTACAACACCTTGAGGAGGCAGCCCCTCTAAGATGGATGAATGAGGATATTAGATCAAGTCACGAGAATACACAACTCTTCGGGACTGATTTAGGACCAAGTGACGAGAGGCAGATACAGGATAACCGGCAACCACAGTTAGAGACTGGATGTGTGAACTCTCCTCTTCATTTCTGGCTTCTGGCAATAGAGAACCATCGCCCTGCAGAGACCTTGGGGGTAAATCCACATGCTATAACTAGACCACTGTGAATCTGAAAACAATTCAGGTTCCGGAAGGAAGTACCATTATCTATTTTAAGAACTATGTATTTTGTGTGAGAGTGATTCACAAAAACACCAGGTAACACCTCGATAGGAAGGGCATCTTCATTCTCAGTTTTGGCAGATGACCCAGAGGGTACAGGGTCATCGGCCAGAGAGTGCCCAGGTGATGCCAACTCGTGTGGCTGGTCACCGACCACACGAGTGGTTAAAGAAGTTTCTGATTTATCCATATATATATATTAGTGAGATAAAATGGCACCAGGAGCCAAGGGAAACCGCCTACCAGGGAGTGATGGGACCGAGCGCGGTCTGATGGGAGCGGGGTACCTCGTCCCCAGAGGGTGTCCCAAAAAGGACACCCAGTGCTACGAAAGTTTGGTCCCACCAGTGCAAAAACCCCGTTCCCCAACACCCCCCAGCCCAGACACCCAACCAACCAATAAGGACAGCACCGAGGTGATCCCTCTGGAGGGCGGTACCGATGACCCATACGGGTAACCTACGTTTCGGGCAGCTCTTGGTCAGACTCCTCACCCGCAACCCTACCCGCATGGGAGACCCTGCCAGATGTCGTAACATCCACGGGCAGGCTTGTGGGATCACAGTGGCATGCAAGCCCCCCCACCACAACAAGGTGGCTGCCCACGGGGGGGAAGTTTAGGAAGAATAAGAGACCTATGCAAGAGGTAGGTCTAACAGTCAGCATCCCATGAGGTATAAGCTAAAACCCTCAAGAGACTCAAAGCTTTAAGAAAAGCCACCTTAACAGAACGAATATGAGGAACCCAGGTTAGTCATCTATCAAACAGAAGACCCAAAAACCAAGGCTCTTCCACACTGGATATTCTCCTACCATAGAGATACAAGTCATGGTCTGGGTGACCCTCTCGAAGACAACAAAAATGGATAGCCACTGTCTATGTTAAAGAAAAGTGGAAACCACGAGAGTCTGCCCAGGCAGATATTCTATTGAGAGCCAGCTGCAACTTCCTCTCTATCAGAGACATTCTATATCTGGTGAAGGAAATTGAGAGGTCATCGACATATAGTGATCCTCGTACAATGTCAGGAAGCACAATGATGACGCTGTTCATGGCTACAGCAAACAGAGTAACATTAAGGATACTCCCCTGTGGTACTCCATCTTCTAGTAATCAGGCATTAGAAAGCACTCCTCCCACTTGCACTCTTAAAATTCAGTTAGATAAAAACTGTTGAATAAAAATGGGCAAGCACCCACGAACACAAATCTCATGAAGAGAGAGTAAAATACCATGATGCCAGGCAGTGTCATATGCCTTCTCCGGATTGAAGAAGACCGTGGTTAGCAGAGAAAGCCTCACAGACAGAAGAGTCCATGGACAGTAGTGCATCAGAGGTAGATCGCATTTTTCGAAAACCATACCGGGCAGGACATAAGAAGTCACCTCTCTCTAAAAACCACACAAGCCTAACATTGACCATCTTTTCGAAAACTTTACATATATAAGACGCCAAAGAAATAGGCCAATAATTCGTTGCCTGTAGGTGCTCCTTATCTGGTTTGGGGATGGGGATAACTACAGCAACACCCCAACAAGGAAACCCCCTAGAACACCAGATCTTATTAAAAAGTGAAAGCAAAAACAACAGGGACTTACCAGACAGGTGGCAGAAAAAGGCATAAGGAATATCATCACCAGGAGAGGAATCATGGCCCTGCAACAGAGCCGCCTGGAGTTCAGAAATTGAAAATGGAAAATTGTAAGGCTCTCCCCTAGCAGAGGCAAAACTGAGACCACGAGACTCTAGACGCCGACTATGGCAAGCTGAAGGCGAATCTGCATCCTTCTTTGACACTCACTGGCAAAATGATCAGCAAGCAACTCTGCAACAGCAAATGGATCAGCCACAGTTCCATCTGCTTGTTCCAGCTTGTGTAGGAATCCTGCAGCTGACCACCAGCTTTATGTATGTAGCCGTTTAGGTGTGACTCCACTGAGTTCCACAGCTGGTACTTCCCTCAATGTCTCACTGCCTCACAGGTGGCGTGAAAATTGGTGTAGATCCTACAATCAGAGGACTTGGTAGCGTGTAGGTGAACATAAACTGGAGCAGATGTGTTTTTATCTCTCTTTGTTCGCCACAGAAAGATACAACTGCGACAAGAGAGTATTTTCAGAGTAGTACGTCTCTCTCTCTTGAAGGCTGAGTGTTGTCTGCTACATCTGCCCTGCTCTGCATCTGGGAGTGGCATTAGGCCAGCCATTTTTAGAGATGCCATATTCCTTAGACACTCTGAGATTTGTACATGAGTAGAAGTGAATTACAACTCTACCATGCACATCAGATACCTCAACAAGGCAGTATTAAGTACATTGAATACATTAGTATGGGTGTATGTTTCCCCAAGACTTAAACGTATGTACATTTTATATTTCTCTATCGCCTTCCTTTACCGTCACTGTTTATGTCAGAGAAATGCTGGCTTTGCAAGTCTGGGCACCCATCCTATCTCATGCCACACTTATACTAACATGGTGTTTGGTCGATTATCTTCACACTATATTACACACTCTTTAATTATGAATAAACATTTCTGTATGTAATATGTAAAAATAGTGTGAGACTCCAACACTGCATGGAAACGATGGTCGGCACCTGAACATTGCTCGGCCACACCTTTTCGACGACCCCGTCAACATTGTTGTCCTAACTATTGTGTAGCCTAACCAATGTGTAGGGTAGCTAACTATTCAGACAAGTCCACTTGCAATCCACGAGTATGGACCTGTGGTTTTAGTGGGTTTCTCACTCTAAGGCCCTTTAGATAGTAGCCCCAAACACAAACACAGGACAAGACCAAAAGAAGTAGAAGACCAATGCCATGACCAAAATAGGAAGGAGAAAGGTATGAAGGGAGATAAGACAGTCTATATGGTTCTAAATCAGTTTTGTTCAAATGAGAGGGGAACTCTACTCTTTTTAACACATGAGACAGCCTATTCACATCCAACTGAGAAACACTGCATGAAGGTAGAAAGGGTCGTAACTGGGACGAGAAATTTACCGACAAGGCTAGATGTTGCTTGTTAGGTAGAATTGTTATCTCTTTACTGTGCAACTAACAAAAATCGGGTGCAATGTAGTAACCCCTTACCGTAAGGAACTTGTGAGGCATACGTCAGTGTTATGTCCTCTGTCTCAGGGAAGACGAAGTACTGTTTCGCATGTACATGAGCATGGAAAACTGACTTCAATTGAATGGGTTGGAAAGTGCAATGTAGAGGAAATGTTTGTGTCCAACAAGGCCATCTTACACTCATCTACGTTTGATGGTATAAAGACAAAATGGAAAGCAGGACATACATGGAGATCAAGAAAGGAAGCCTTACACTTCTCAAACTCTTCCACAATCGTTTCTGCAATATACTCTTTGTCATCCGACACAACTAGCAACTCTGGTCCCTCATTCAGAAAGACAAGTGTGTTGTTAGTAGTAGCAAAAGGGAAAGGAATGAACCGCCATGCATGGTGTGTAATAGCATTCCTCATAGGTACCAATATCAGGATGCCATAATGGGTCAACTGGGCCTCTAAAAATGGGTAATAATATTCCAGTTGACTTACACCAAAAAGTGGCAAAAGTCCATGCTTCCACATAGCTACGTCAAGAGCATTGCTTAGAATATGAGTAGGAAGCAATAAAGCATTAACCCTGCTCAAACTTGCATCGATTAAGCCGTCCACCATATTGGCTGCATGCGACTCCCAAGCAGTGCCTGACTCATTGAGAGCGTGTAAGCACTCAGCGATTAACGCTAAGCTAGTTAGGGTTGGTAGGTTAGTTTGGATGTTGTTCAATACTCCTATGAGATGGTTGGTAGTCGCAATTATCTAGTTAGCTTTGTTAGTGAACACACCTAATTGTTCATACGCTGTACGATTAGCCTTGGCCGCCAATGCCAAATCATTCATCTGTCTGCCCAATTGCACTACGTCCTTGTCTAGCACTGTGCCAAAGAGCTTTTGAGACAGGATACCTAGAAGGTCCACAAGTCCTCTCTTAGTACATGCATGGACATGCTGGGAAAGATCAGAATCAGCATTAGGTAAAGTGACATGTAATTTGGTTAGCCTGTTTGTGAACCTATCTATATGTCCAGTTTGAAGCTTGACTATGCCATGCAAGGTGGGTATGAAAGCTCTACCGTCCGAGGTCGTCAGCTGTGGGTTCATGTCAAATAAAATTCCTATTCCCAACAGTTGTTGTTTGAGGTGGATAATCCCTCGAAGACCTCCTTAACAGTATCTGGAGCTCGGAGATAGCCTTCCACTGGATAGTAGATGCATATTGCATTCTCTGCAACCATGACTTCTCCAAGTGGGCTCTTCAGGACTCCTGGCATTAGCGCAGTCATCTCCGTGTCCGACGTCACTCCATAAGTCCACCCCAAGCAACGCGCAAGGAGTATAAGCCCGAGCCACATTTCCTGCAAGATACTCCCTTTATCGCTCTTGTTATGGGATCGTAGCTTGCTGCAATACTCTTGGTTAGGGACAGGTATGGACGACGACATAGACTGCGACGAAGACAGAGGGGACAACACATCAGACGATTGGTTAGTTAGGTCTAGCTCTTGACTAACTGGTTTGATCCTGTCAGCATGTACTATCTCCTGAGTTCCATTAGCATCATCCCTTATTCTATAAGTGTGTCTATGCACTCGTTCCACAATGGTATATGGTCTGCAGAACTTAGGTCTGAACTTGGAGGTTCTCTCAGGGTTATGGATCATCACCTTCTGGCCTACCTCCAGCGACTTTTCTTGACTACCTTTGTGTTGTTTCGCCATCATCTCCGTTGTTGAGGCTTTTAATCTTTTCCGTACTTCATTATGTATACGTTGGAACTTTGCAAGCTGAACTTTGTTATAATCCTCTTGATTATATACTGAAGTAGGAGGTCCAGCTAGCAAATCATAGGGTAACACTTTCTCCTCTCCATAAAGGATGTAATGAGGAGACTTCCCAGTTGACAAATTGTCTGAGGAGTTGATGGCCACTGCAACGTGTGGTAACCAGTCTTGCCAGTTATCCTCCAGTGAGTTGATCACTGGTCTCAAGACTTCTAATATCTTCCTGTTTGTCCTCTCCACAAGGCCATTGTCTTGGGACTGCAAGGCATCACAAAGACTTGCTTTATCCCATATGTACGACAGATTTCCTGTAACACTTGGTTACGAAATTCACTGCCATTATCGCTGAGCAATACATTGGGTGTACAGTAAGGACAGATCACTGAGGTTACAAAAGCGTGCGCCACCTATTCTGCAGTTATCGTCTGTAAAGGTGCTAAAACAGTGAATCGCAAAAAATGGTCCACTGCCACCAACACATAGCTTAAGCCTTGATGACTCTTTGGCAACATTAACAGATCAATGGAGACTGTATCTCAAGGTTTTTCCGGTAGGGGATACTCCAAGATGGGAGTCGGAGGTCCAGTCATTCCTCGTATTTCCGCTCACTTGACACATTGACTAACATGGGCTTCTATGTTCTTCCTCATGGTCGGCCAATAGTATTTCTTTCTTGCCTCACATATGCATCTGTTGTGTCCGGGATAAGCCGCTTGTGGTACGTCATGAACCAATGGTAAAACAGCTTGCTGTAGTGTAGCAGGAACAACCAAGTGATACACAAGGTCCTTCCCTGGGGGCTTCTTATACAAAAGACCCCATTGAAGATGGAAGTGAGTCATCGGCACCGGAAGTTCAGGTAGACAAGTCTCGTCGCCAGACTCCAAGGCATAGATGACTTGTGACCACATCATATCCTTACGTTGTTCCGCTTTTGACGGGCCAGTAAATACCTGACATCGGGGTCAAACTCCATTACCTTGCTTTACCAATGCACAACCTTACTGTGCAAATTCTTCCCCTTGAACAAGTCGCGTATGGGTGCATGGTCAGTTGAAACAATTATCCGGTAGGCAAAGATAGTATCCCAGAAATGTCCTAATGCCCACACGACTGCTAATGTCTCCAAGTGTGTCGCCGAATAATTCTTTTCTGGGGGTCTTAGTGCCCTACTGGCATAGGCAATGGTGTGCATTTTGCCTTCCTCATCCTTTTACTGTAACACCACTCCCAGTCCCGAACCTGAGGCGTCCGTGCACAGGTAAAAAGGTTGAGTATAATCAGGATACGCTAACACGGGTGCCTCTGTCATGGCTTTCTTGAGATCGTTGAAGCTTTTCTCTTCCGGTAATCCCCATTTCCATGCAGCATCCTTCTTAAGTGGTGTCATCAATGGTGATGCGATAGCAACATATTTGTGGACAAAACTCCTGCAGAAGCCAGTGAGCCCAAGAAACGAGCAAAAGCCATCCCTGGACTTGGGTGTAGGGAAATTTACCATGGCTGTAACCTTATCTAGAAGAGCCTTGATGCCATCACCGTCAACTAAGTGCCCTAGAAATCTAACATTTGATTTCATGAATTCACACTTTGATAGCTTGATTTTCAGACCCGTGCATCTTAGGGTTTCCATCACTCGTTTTAACTTACTAAAATGAGTGTCCATATCCCTGCTCACAATTATTTAGTTATCTAGGCACGCTAAGAAGAACATGTCACCAAACAACTGATTTATCATCCTCTGAAATGTCAAAGGAACATTACTCAGTCCAAAAGGCATCCGGAGAAATTCAAAGTGCCCACATTGAGTGCTAAAGGCAGTGATGGGACGTGACTCTCTGGTCAGCTCCACCTGCCAATACCCTGACGCTAGATCCAGGCAGGTGAACACAGTATTTCCCTTACCCAGGGACTGTAGTAAGTCCCTGAGATGCGGAATCGGATAACAATCCGGCACGGTTACCTTGTTCACTTGCCGAAAATCCACAACAGATCTCACACCACCATCCTTTTAAGGCTCCAGAAAGAGTGGTGCATTCTAAGGCAAGGAAGAAGGTTGAATGACTTCTTCATGAAGCATCTTCTCAACATCCTCTTCCACTGCTTTTTGTTGGCTGTGTGGCAGACGGTATCCAGGCACATGCATCAGATTTGTACCAGGGCACAAACCAATATGATGCTTCGCCTTGTTTGTTCTACCCAGCTGTTCTCCTGGAAGTGCCACTACATCGGAGGATTCTTTAAGAAATGCTAGCAGTCGCATTTTATGGTCAACATTGTCTGTTACATTCATGTATTATTCTAGCAAATTTCCTCTCCCAAGATGTGTAGGTTCTGACTGAGTCGTTGTTTGTGATGTAACTACAGGAGAGATCACTGGTACCTCCTCGACTTCCCTTACGGGGACACCATAGCACATCAAGTCACCTACATAACAACCATCTCTGAGCTTAACTGTGCCACCATTCATATTTGCGATGAAGAGGGGTGTCTTCTGGTCTGGTCTGACACTGCTCAGGGTGGATTCCAGTGACAGTGCCTTATGTTTTATGGTCTTCGATAAGCATGCCATGTCAGTTCCCTCTGACACTTCAGGTACTCGGACAGGAATTCTACAGACAGTTCAACTGGATAAGTGGTGATTCCTACTCACTATAGCCCTGACCTGCTTCCAGTCCATACCCTCTGTTTCATGTTCGTCTGGTGATTCCCTTGACTTTTCACTTGTTGGGGTCACAACTGGTTGAATGGCTCCATATTGGATGGCACTATCTCCAGTTTTGGTTGCTGAGGGAACAAGACCAACAAACTCCTTCCCATTAAAGGAAATGGAATGTCTCTGAGGGTGTATAATCATGTTATACTCCTCCATGGATTCAAGGCCCAATAACACATCAGCTGGCAGAGGGAAAATTCAACCACATAAAATATAGCATGTAATACAAGAGATCGTTTATCTACCCTCAGGGTCGGTGGTACCTGGCTTACGATCTTCATATTACTCTCTGTCACACCTGTTAAAATGACATCAGGTGCTAATAACGTCCAATTTGTATGAAGCATCAAATGTTTGAGCCTCTCCAGCTCTTTACTAGAAATAATGTTTGCACATGCCCTGGTGTCCACTGTCAAAGACACCTGGCCTTTCCCTATGATCCAAGGAATTGACAGCAGACCCACCTTTTTTATAACTGCCACACACGCATCGGTGGATTGTATGATCCTTTGGGTTACTTCTGCGTGCAGCCATGAGCTTCCCCTAAACTAGCTTGGTTGCCCAGTTTTTCCCAATTGGTAAGAACAATTGGGCAATAGTCCGAAGAATGAGGACACCACCCATGGATAACACACCATCTTTGTACCTTTGGTTTTATAGCCTTGGCCTGGTTAAGATTAGTGGTTGCCATGTTAGGTATATGCCATGCAGGAGGAAGATTCACCTGAGTTTTCATGCCAATACTAATAGTATTTATGCCCCATGGATTAGCATAAAAATCCTAGGTTTCCATGCCAATACTGTTAGGATTCATGCCCCATGGATTAGCATAAGGATCCTGGGTTTGCATGGCAATAGTTATGGTCCTTTCACCGCAAGTCCGTTCAGGGTGGGGCCCACCTGGTGAATCACCTCTAGCGATGCTGCCAAATCAACCGTAGTACATGCCTCTCTCTCTCATATTTCCCATCTATGTGCTATTTGAAATTGTTTTTTATATTCTGTTTATAATAAAGGAAGCTATATAGTACATTGAATATCACTTTTTAGAATTATAACACCGATTTGAATGAATTCTATGACACGTGGCAGTGCTTTTTTCCCATGTTGCCACGCCGAGGTCGGCGAGGGACCCAGGGTCAGAGAGAGGATTAGGCCTACAGGGGAAACCTCTTAAAAATAAAACGCGCCTAGACTTTTACCTCATAGGTGGTGTGGAAAAAAAGTTGAAAATAAATAATAAATATATACAATATACATGTATATAAATATATATATACATATATATATATATATATATATATATATATAGAGAGAGAGAGAGAGAGAGAGAGAGAGAGAGAGAGAAACAGGTGGGATGCGGGTAGGTAGGGAGTGATAATCCGATAATTGGTGGTCAAATTGGCAACGTCGCACTCGGGGAAATCCCAACTTCTGCCACACCCTGAACGGACTTCCTGCTGCAAAAGGACCATAGTATTCATGCCCCATGGATTAAAGGATCCCGGATTTGCATGCCAATACCGTTAGTATTCATGCCCCATGGATTAGCATAAGGAACATTAGCAAATAAATGGTCTTGTCCTTGCTGTTCAAAAGTTAGTGGTGTACTGAACATGCCTGAGGTGTAAGTGGGTATGTGAGTGGTTGCATTAATATCAGAGATTAGTGGACCTTGCATTTCTGGCTGAGAGATAAGGGTGTTGTTGTAGACTGTTCCTGAATGTCCTCAGTCTCTTCTACACTGGGTATGCTTTCAGCTAGACTAGTGGCCATTACGGAGGTAATTTGACGCTCAGGAACTGTTGAAGAAGTATGACCAGAATGCAAATGCAAAGTGTTCAAGTCCTCACTATCCAGTTCCCCAGAAGTGTTCTCACTACCTTCAACCCCAAGATGTCCTTCACTCATATCATGTAAGGTTTGAATACTCTTGTCTAATGTCTCTATCCACTCACAAAATTCTGAGCCTAATTCACTAGATTCCAAGGAAATAGCTCCTTCTGCCGTGATTGGCTTATCTGTATCTCCCCTTAATTTCCATCCTCACTTCTTCACTTTAACCATCTAATCCTGTCAGAAATTATTCCCTTCCCAGTCACAGGAAGTTAAACTGACACAAACAGATTAGTTATGGCTTTAGCAATAGAGAATGGGACACAGACAAGATACACAGAAAACACATCTATTTAGGGGAAACTGAGAAACCTTCATTTTTACACACCTTGCCTAACTAACATGTGTTGCTTTAAGAGTGTTTGTCTTGAGGTATTATGCATGTACACTACCTAGGTGTCAGATGATGCTGAGGTTCCCAGTAGATTCATACTGCAAGCCCACACATTCTGCCAGGTTTTCCATCTCTCCAACCACATGAAGATGTTCCCTCTTCTCTCACCCCGCGGTGACTGGCCTGCGGGACGCCACACAGTCACACACAGCCACACACTCGCCTCTTGCCTGCCTCACACCACCGCACCAGGGTTGCCAGATGTGCTCAGACAACACCACCCCTCACCGCACTGGCCTCGACTGCTCCACACAGAGATATTTGCCGAGATCTCCTTCTCTCACACACGGGAGTGAGACAATTCACCAGTCTCGGTTAAAAGGCAGAGATAATCTTGAGAGAATGAGAACGAGTTCACTGCTCTGATATTTTCTGTTCCCACTTTATCTCACTCTGCAATTAGTCCCAGTGCAAAAGTGAAAGTAAGATTTTCTGTTATTTACCTGTAGGATCACGAGTGGTTTTCCAAGGGTTTCACTGCACTAACAGAATCCCTTTGGCACCTATTCGTATCCCTGCTGCCACCAATTTTATATGTTCCAGCTTGTGTAGGAATCCTGCAGCTGACCTCCAACTTTATATATTACTTAGGCATGACTCCACTAAGTTCCACAGCTAGTACGTCCCACAATATCTCTCTGCCTCACAGGTGGTGGGAAAATTGGTGTAGATCCTATAATCAGGAGACTCGGTAGCATGTACGTGAACAGAAACTGGAGCAGATGTGTTTTAATCTCTCTTTGTTCACCACAGAAAGTTACAACTGCGACAAGAGAGTATTTTCAGAGTAGTACGTCTCTCCCTCTTGTAGGCTGAGTATAATCTGCCACATCTGCCCTGCTCTGCATCTGGGAGTGGCCTTAGGTCAGCCGTTTTTAGATATGCCATATCCCTTAGACACTCTGGGATTTGTACATGAGTAGAAGAGAATTAAAACTCTACAATGCACATCAGACACCTCAACAAGGCAGTATTAAGTACATTAAATACATTAGTATTGGTATATGTTTCCCCAAGACTTAAACGTATCTACATTTTATATTTCTCTATCACCTTCCTTTACCCTCACTGTTTGTATCAGAGAAATGCTGGCGTTTCATGGATGGGCACCCATCCTATCCCATGCCATGCTTATACTAAGGTGGTGTTTGGTTGATTATCTTCACGCTATATTACACACTCTTTATGAATAAACATTTCTGTATATAATATGTAAGAATAGTGTCAGACTCCAACATCTCATGGTTGATTGACTGATTGAAAATAATTAAAATCTGGCGGCGCAACTGCCACCAACATCTCATGGAAACGATGTCTGGCACCAGAACATGCTACAGATAAAACAGGAGGGGAGGGGACAGTATATCGCCCTGAAATCGTCCTTACCAGGTTCCACCCCTGGGTGATAGAATTCCTCGAATTGCTGGAGAAAACATAACCCTTCTAGGATGAATGCCTGGCCTCCTTTAAAACCCACCTCGTATGAGCTCGTGCCCTCTGATATGCCACAAAATACTGAGGGTCCCCACAGTGACAACGAAGTCGAGAAGGCAACTCGTTTGGCTCTCACTGCAGAACTGCACTCAGAGTTCCACCAAGGAACTGGACGTTTAGGAAACTGACCCTTCATTTTTAGAAAAGATAATAGGGCTGCTGAGTGCAACACGGTATTGAAATAAGACACAGCCTCAGAAAGATAGCCAAACTTCTTGACTGAAAGGGAAATGGAACTTAATTCCCTAAAACGTGGTCAGTCAGCCTTATCCAGAAGCCAGCGAGGAAAACGTGGCGAGGTCCACTTGCACTAGAAGTTTAGAATAATGGAAAATGGTCGCCGCCATAAAGGTCTGGTAACAATCCCAGTTAAAATCTAAATTGATTGACTGATTGAAAATAATTAAAACCTAGCGGCACAACTGCAAGGGTAATATGCTGCCGGACAACAAAATAAAAGGTGCATATTCAAAATAAAGTTAATATCTGTTAGTAGGAATAAAACACCGAAAATAATAAAAGAATAGTTTATAAAATACCAAATACTTATAAAAGTGGAAGAAGGCCCGTCTCCTAAAGAAAACTAAGAACATCAGTATCATTGCTAGAGGCTTCACCAAGCATCAAGGACAAACAGTAGGCACCATCTACCCCCTTATGCCTATGGAGAAATCTCTGACGTACGTCCCCTAGACTCGGACACTCAACCAGCAAGTGACGGACAGTAAGGGGCACAAAGCAGTCATCATAGTATGGCTGAGTCTCACCACACATGAAGAACCCATGTGTAAGCAGAGAGTGCCCAACGCGAAGCCTAGCAAGAGCCACCTCCAATCGCCGAAACATAGAGAAAAAAACCCTTGGCACAACCACTCTTTGACTGATTGATTGATTGCAAATAATCAAAATCTGGCGGCGCAACTGCCAGGGTCATATGCCGCCGGACGACAAAGTAAAACGCACAGCAAAATAAAAAGTGCATATTCAATTTAAAGTTAATATCTGGTAGTAGGAACAAAACACTGAAAAATAATAAAAGAATTGTGTATAAAATATCAAGTACTTATAAAAGTGGAAGGAGGCCCGCCTCCTGAAGAAAACTAAAAACATCACTAAAATCGCTAGAGGCTTTGCCAAGCATCGAGGACAAACAGTAGGCACCATCTGCCCCCTTATGCCTATGGAGGAATCTCTGACGTAGGTCCCCCAGACTCGGACACTCGACCAGCAAGTGACGGACAGTAAGGGGACCAAGACAGTCATCACATTACGGTTGAGATTCACCATTCATCAGGAACCCATGTGTAAGCCGCGAATGCCCAATGCGAAGCCTAGCAAGAGCCACCTCCAATCGCCGAGACATAGAAGGAAGAGCCTTTGGCACAACCACTCTCTGAAAGATTACTTTTAGTTTATTGTGAGAAACAACATCCCAGCATCTCTGCCAACACGTATGAATTGCCTACCGCAAGGTGTTACATCTGAAGCAGGAAGTGGGTAGTCGGTTGGGGGCTGCTGAGAAGATGCAGCTTTAGCTAAAGTATCTGCCCCTCATTGCCCACCACACCAACATGTGCAGGTACCCAACAGAAGTCTACATGGCGGCCACGACGGCCAAGAAGAAAAAGCCACTCTAAAATTGATAAAACCAATGGATGGGATACATTAAAAGACTCCAGTGCAGACAAAGCACTAAGCGAGTCACTAAAAATCACAAAAACGGATTGGGGGAGAGTAAAAATAATTTTAACAGCATATAAAATTGCAGTCAGTTCCGCTGTATACACTGAAGTAATGCCAGGAAGGCTACCACCTTTACTAAAGGAAGGGAAGACAACACCAAATCCTACTCCAGTATCAGTCTTAGACCCGTCAGTATAGACGGGGACAGAACCCTCATGAATGGAGGCATGTTCTAAAAAGAGGGAGAGGGACACATGAGAGGGAAGTGAGCCCTTTTTTTCAACAACGGACCTACAGAATGTCACACGAGGGAACAACCAAAAACCCACCCTTGAGATCCGATGAGGACAAATTGCTAGTCTTGGGACAGAGAGGGCTAACATAACAGACTGGACCCTGTAACCAAATGGCTTTGGGAAATTAGGACGGGTGTCAAAAGCAGAAGATCGGGAATCCTGGGAGACGATGGCACAAGAAACTGAGTCTGGAATGCGGTGAAGACGATACCAACACCTCATCATTAGCAACTGGCATTGCAAATCCAAGGGGAGTACACCAGCATCCACCAATAAGCTTGGAATCGGGGATGATCTGAATGCTCCGGTTGCCAGACGCACACCAGCATGATGTACAGAATTTAACAACCGGAGACGTGCATCTGTTGCAGAGGAGTAGACCTCACACCCATATTCAAGTTTGGGAAGAATAAGAGACCTATGCAAGAGGAGGAGGGTCTGACGGTCAGCACCCCAAGAGGTATGAGCTAAGACCCTCAAAAGACTCAATGCTTTAAGACAAGCCACCTTAACAGAACGAATATGAGGAACCCAGGTTAGTCGTCTATCAAACAAAAGACCCAGAAACCGCGTCTCTTCCACACAAGATATGCTCCTACCATAGAGATACAAGTCAGGGTCAGGGTGAACCCCTCGAAGGCGACAAAAATGCATAGCCACTGTCTTTGTTGAAGAAAAATGGAAACCGTGAGTTTCTGCCCAGTCAGAAATTCGATTTAGAGCCAGCTGCAACTTCCTCTCTATCAGAGACATTCTAGACGAGGTAAAGGAAATCGAGAGGTCATCGACATATAGTGATCCTCATACACCGTCAGGAAGTACACTAATTACACTGTTAATGGCTACAACAAACAGAGTAACACTAAGGATACTCCCCTGTGGTACTCCATCTTCTAGTGCTCGGGCATTAGAAAGCACTCCTCCCACTCGCACCCTTAAAATTCGGTTAGATAAAAACTGTTGAATAAAAATAAGCAAGCGTCCACGAAGACCAAACTCATGAAGAGAGAGTAAAATACCATGACGCCAGGCAGTGTCATATGCCTTCGCCAGATCAAAGAAGACCGTGACCTGGTGTTGGTTAGTGGAGAAAGCCTCAGTGACAGAAGATTCCAAGGACAGTAGTGCATCAGAGGTAGATCGCATTTTTCGAAAACCATACTGAGCAGAGGATAAGAAGTCACCTCTCTCTAAAAACCACAGAAGCCTAACACTGACCATCTTTTCCAAAACTTTACATATACAAGATGTCAAAGAAATAGGCCGATAATTCGTCGCCTGTAAGTGGTCCTTACCTGATTTGGGGATGGGGGTAACTACAGCAACACCCCAACAAGCCGGAAACTCCCCAGAACACCAGATCTTATTAAACAGTGAAAGCAAAAACAACAGGGACTCATCAGACAGGTGGCATAAAAAGGCATAAGGAATATCATCATAACCAGGAGAGGAATCATGGCACTGTGACAAAGCCACCTGGAGTTCAGAAACTGAAAATGGAACATTGTAAGGCTCTCCTCCAGAAGATGCAAAACTGAGACCACGAGACTCTAGGCGCCGACGGTGGCAAGCCGAAGGCGTATCTGCACCCTTCTTTGACATACTGGCAAAATGATCAGCAAGCAACTCTGCAACAGCAAATGGATCAGCCACAGTTCCACCTGCTGCAGATAAAACAAGAGGGGAGTGAACAGTAAATTTTCCTGAAATTTTCCTTACCTGGTTCCACACCCGGGTGATGGAAGTCCTCAAATTGATGGAGGAAACATAATTCTTCCAGGATGAACGCCTGGCCTCCTTTAAAACCCGCCTCATATGAGCTCGTGCCTTCTGATACGCCACCAAATACTGAGGATCCCTATGGTGACGACGAAGTCGAGAGAAGGCGACTCGTTTGGCTCTCACTGCGGAACTGCACTCAGAGTTCCACCAAGGAACCGGACATTTAGGAAATTGACCCTTCGTTTTTGGAATAGATAACAGGGCTGCTGAGTGCAACACAGTATTGATATATGACACAGCCTCAGTAAGACAGCCAAACTCGTTGACAGAAAGGGAAATGGAACTTAATTCCCTGAAACTTGGCCAGTCAGCCTTATCCAGAATGCAGCGAGGAAGACGTGGCTGAGGTCCACCAGCACTAATAGTTAAAAGTAATGGAAGATGGTCGCTGCCATACAGGTCTGGCAACACATCCCTGGTAAAATCTAAAACAGCATCAGCTGAGCATAAAGACAAATCAATGGCAGTAAAAGTTCCAGTCTGACTATGGAAATATATCATTTTATTAGTATTGAAAATGCCTAACTCCTCATCTTCCACTAAAGAGGCCAGCATTACACCCCGAGGGTTGGCCTCACTATTTCCCCATAGAGGATGGTGACCATTCATATATCCTAGTAACAGAAAGGGAGAAGGAAGGTCATGAATAAGGCGTTCCAGATCCACCCTTTCAACAGTAGCATTAGGAGGAAGATAAAGACTGCAAACTGTATA
Source organism: Coenobita brevimanus (assembly GCF_032717465.1). Classification (NCBI taxonomy): domain Eukaryota; kingdom Metazoa; phylum Arthropoda; class Malacostraca; order Decapoda; family Coenobitidae; genus Coenobita; species Coenobita brevimanus. Next base: position 33,381,166 of record NC_136986.1, read on the forward strand.
CTGTCGACGTAAAAACATCCGGACAACAACAGCCTGCAGGGGAGTGGAGATGTCCAGATGACTGTATGGAATATCCTTGCGAAGGAAGATAGCAGCACCTCCATGATGACCTTGGCCTGGCACAGGATCAGAATAAAAGGCATGGTAGCCAGAAGGACCGGAAGGAACAGTATCACCCACCATGGTCTCCTGGATGCACATGCACAGAGGAGTAGATTGAGAAACAAGATGACACAGTTCCTCATAGTTTGCACGTAAACCCCGACAATTCCACTGGATGATAGAACCCATAATGGAGGAATGATGATTAAGTGTGGGGCTGTACACCTGACGAGCGAGCGGGTTTGGATTGATGCTTATGAAGACCCTTCACAGGAGCCTGCCTAGCACCAGAAACCCGCACCCTCTGTCTAACATCTGAAGACAGACATGAGGATGGGGAAGTAAGTTTTACAACACTCCTTCTTGGAGTGGGCATACCAGTTTGTTTGGTAAGTGGCTTGGGGACTGTCTTTGGAGATGTAGGACGGCCAGTGCCCCCACCAGAAGCCCCAGAAGTGGAAGTAGAGCCCACAGGTCTAGAGTCATTTGAGGAGGCCATCCTATGCTTCAGATCTGAAGCACCAACAAGTGGTCCAACATCCCCAGATGGGGACTGAACCAGAGCTGAACCATCAGCTTCAGCAGTCTCCTGGCTAGATCCCTCAGCCTGCTGGACAGAGGGAACAAGAGAGGTGTCAACAGAAGGGTCAACAACAGAGACTTTAGGTGGCCAGTCTTCATGTTCAGAGGACTCTGATGAACTACGGTGACGTTTACCAGGTACAGATGGAGCCTCGGGCATACTGGCTTCAACGGGAGAAGAGGTTCGGTCAATGTTGTCGTCTGCCACCACCACAGAAGTGTGCAAGGCGTCAGCTGCCGAAGTGGGGGCAGAAACAGTCGGAGTTGCGGTCAGGCAAGCATCATTCTCACCAACAGTAGTAACCATGGGGACATTTTTCTGTATATCATGAGTTGAAGGAGTGGGTACTGGAATACGTCGAGGCTGCCTCTGAGATACAGGGCGGCGCACAGACACTCCAGTAAGGACAGCGGCATAAGTAATTCCGGGCTGGAAAAAGCGAGTCTGGGCTATCTTCTTAGCTTCAAAAAACGAAACCCTCTCAGTCGTTCGAAGAGACAAAATCTCCTTTTCTAGACAGTAGCATGGGCAGTTTTTAGAATTTACAGCATGCGGACCCCCACAGTGATAGCATTTAAGGGGGCCTGGACAGTCATTGGTATGCCTTTGTCTGCCACAAGAGACACATATAGCAGGAAGGCCAGCCTGTGCATGATGGCAAAAGCGGCTAACATGGCCATAACCTTGACAGTGGAAACAACGCTTTGGGGTTGGCACATATGGCTTCACTGGAAGAGATAGCCAAGCAAGTTTCACCGATGCAGGCAAAGTTAATCTATTAAAGGTCAGGAACAAGGTCGGAGTAGGGGTCAGGACACCATCTATTTTCTTTTGTAGACGCTCAACTTTGACAACACCTGATGACTGCAATTCCTCCAACAACCATCCCTCTGAATATCGGAGTAGGTCACGAGAAAATATGATGCCCTTACAACTGTTGAAAGAAGCATGTGGTACACAGCAAATACCAGAACCCGAGGCAGACTTCAGAGCCATGAGACTGGAGCTCTCTTCTGGGGAGGACACCTCAACCAGAATGCTTCCGTCTCCCTGTGTCGAGATTTTCGGTTCCTTTCCACATGTAGAAACTATGGCCCTGTGCAGGTCAAAAATATCAATGTCCAGCACTGACGTCCCCTCAGAGGATTTCATTACCAGATATTTGGTGTATATTACAGGCTCAGACTCATCAAGACCTTGCCTCATAGCCCCACCAACCCGACGTGACCGTCTCCCAGTCCCATCTGATCACCGGGGTAGAGGAGGATAAACGCCACGGGTCTGGAAAGGCTCCAGAGTGGCAATATGTGAGGTGGAGTCCGAAGAATGGCCAGGGACAGATGCCGTGTCGTCAACAAGAGGTTTGTGATGATGCTCCATGTACCACTAAAAAAAACTTCATTCCCCCACCCCCCCACCCACCATGGAGCCCAACAGGGGGAGGCCCTATGTCAGGGACAGAACCACTGACGACCCCAGGGGTAGCAGAGGAGTATACGCAGGTAACCACTGGGGGACCCGGACAAGGGTGACTCCAGGACAATAGGAGCCACCAGGCCCCCCAGTGCCCACTTGACCCTAGCCAATGCATGACCAGCCGCTTGACTTGGTCGGGCCCAACCAGGCCGCCCGTCTAGCCAGAATAAGGGACCAAAGAGGTATATTGCTAGCTGCAGGACGCACCGTGCAGCGTCACTCAACCTCCAGGACTCCCGTCTCCCAGCATTACGGGATGCCACGCACGGCAAACGCGTGGGGAGGCAACAGTCCCGCCCTAGATGGCAAGTGGGCAAGGACTAGCATCACCAGCAGGCCTCCTCCACCAGTCATGTAGGGGGTGCTTGGTCCATGACACTGACAAATGCCGAACCCTACAAAGGTAGGCATGCCTCCAAAGTAGGTGGCACTGCCAGCCACGCTTCAAGCCCCGCCACCACGTCAAGGTGACCCCCCTCAGCAGGGACCACTCTTTGAAAGATTACTTTAAGTTTACTGTGAGAAACAACATCCCAGTGTCTTTGCCAACACGTACGAATTGCGTACTGCATGTAAGGTGTTACATCAGAAGCAGGAAGTGAGTAATCGGTTGGGGGCTGTTGAGAAGATGCAGCTTTAGCTAAAGTATCTGCCCTCTCATTGCCCACCACACCAACATGTGCAGAAACCCAACAGAAGTCTACACAGCAGCCATGACGGCCAAGAAGAAAAAGCCACTCTAAAATTGGTAAAACCAATGGATGAAATGCATTAAAAGACTCCAGTGCAGACAAAGCATTATGCAAGTCACTAAAAATCGCAAACATGGATTGGGGGAAAAGTAAAAATGATTTTAAGAACATATAAAATTGCAGTCAGTTCCGCTGTATACACTGAAGTAAAAACGCTACCGCCCCTACTAAAGGAAGGGAAGACAACACCAAATCCTACTCCAGTATCAGTCTTAGACCCTTCAGTATAGACGGGGACAGAACCCTCATGGATGGAGGCATGTTCTAAAAAGAGAGAGAGGGACACCTGAGAGGGAAATGAGTCCTTTTTCTCACACACAATGGACCTACAGAACCTCACACGAGGGAGGAGCCAAGAACCCACCCTTGGGATCCGATGTGGACAAATTGCCAGTCTCAGAACAGAGAGGGCTAACATAACAGACTGGACCCTGTAACCAAATGGCTTTGGGAAAAGAGAACGGGTGTCAAATACAGAAGATCGGGAATCCTGGGAGGCAATGGCACAAGGAATTGAGTCTGGAATGAGGTGAAGACAATACCAACAACTCATCATTAGCAACTGACGTCGTAAGTCCAAGGGAAGTACACCAGCATCCACCAACAAATTTGGAATCAGGGATGATCTGAATGCCGCGGTTGCCAGACGTACACCAGCATGATGCACAGAATTTAACAACCGGAGACGGGCATCTGTTGCAGAGGAGCAGACCTCACACCCATATTCAAGTTTAGGAACAATAAGAGACCTATACAAGAGGAGGAGAGTCTGACGGTCAGCACCCCAAGAGGTATGAGCTAAAACCCTCAAAAGACTCAAAGCTTTAAGAAAAGCCACCTTAACAGAACGAATATGAGGGACCCAGGTTAGTCGTCTATCAAACAAAAGACCCAGAAACGACGTCTCTTCCACACAGGATATTCTCCTACCATAGTCATACAAGTCAGGGTCAGGGTGAACCCCTCGAAGATGAGAAAAATGCATAGCCACCGGTTTTGTTGAAGAAAAATGGTAATCGCAAGTGTCTGCCAGGCAGAAATTCGATTGAGAGCCAGCTGGAACTTCCTCCCTATCAGAGACATTCTAGTCACGGTGAAGGAAACCGAGAGGTCATCGACATATAGTGATCCTCGTACAAGTACACTTCCTCGTCAGGAAGTACACTGATGATGCTGTTAAAGGCTACAATCAACAGAGTAACACTAAGGATACTCCCCTGTGGTACTACATCTTCTAGTTGGGCATTAGAAAGCACTCCTCTCACTCGCATCCTTAAAATTCTGTCTATCTATATATTGCCAAACGCCTCAATCCTGTTTGGGGTGGCCACAAACAAATCGCCTCCACGTCATCCTGTCCCCCGCCATTTCACTGCCCTGCTCCCAACTCACACCCCCCTCTCTCATATACCTCTACCCCATCCCTCCATCTCATCCTCGGCCTCCCCCTCCCTCTTCCCCCCTCCACCTCACTCACATACACTCTCTTCGTCAGTCTTTCACCCTCCATCCTCTCCAGATGGCCAAACCACCTCAGTGTGTTCCTCATAAAACTTCCTCACATCCACATCCACACCACAATGCTCCTTTATATCCTCATTCGTCAGCCTGTCTCTCCATGTGACTCCACAGGCTCCTCTTAAATAACTCATTTCCACTGCTGTCACTCTTGACTTGTGTCCCTCCAACAACGTCCAAGCTTCACTTCCATACGTTAGAGTTGGTATCACAATACTGTCATGTAGGAACTTTTTCACTTCCATGCTCACTTCCCTGTTTCTTATCACTGCTTTCAAAGAACCAGCAACTTTTCTTCCCTGCTGCACCCTTTCAAGCACTTCACCCTCCAAACCTCCATCCTTACTCATCACACTACCCAAGTACTTAAACGTACTCACATTTTCCAATTCCTCACCATCCAACCTCCCTGTACATTCACTGACTTCACCTCTCTCAAAGACCATCACTTTACTCTTTCCTACATTCACCTTTAGATTCCGTTTCTTGCACACTCTCCCAAACTCATCCACCAAGCCTTGCAGCTCCCCTTCATCTTCACTCAACAACACAGTATCATATGCAAACAACAGTACAGGGAGTTTCGAAACACTATTCTCTCTCACCAGGGCCACTCCAACATCCACTACCCTACTTTGTACCTCTTTTATTACCCCATCCATGAACAGATTGAACAACCATGGAGACATGACACATCCCTGTTTCAACCCAACCTCCAAAGAGAAAAATTCACTTAGTTCACCATCCACACGCACTGCAGCCTTAGCACCATCATACATACTCTTCACAGCATTCAACAACTTTCCATCTACTCCATATATTCTTAATACTTTCCGCAATCCTTGTCTATCCACCCTGTCATATGCTTTCTCCAAATCCATGAAAGCCGCATACAACTTCTTTCCCTTCTCTAGAAACTTTACCACTAAAGATCTAAGAATGAATATCTGATCTACACAACCTCTTCCCTTCCTAAAACCTCCCCTTAAAATTCGGTTAGATAAAAACTGTTGAATATGAATAGGCAAGTGCCCACGAAGACCAAACTCATTAAGAGAAGGTAAAATATCATGATGCCAGGCAGTGTCATATGCCTTCTTCAGATCGAAGAAGACCGTGACCTGGTATTGGTTAGTGGAGAAAGCCTCACAGACAGAAGATTCCAAGGACAGTAGTGCATCAGAGGTAGATCGCATTTATCGAAAATCATACTGGGCAGAGGATAAGAAGTCACCTCTCTCTAAAAACCACACAAACCTAACATTGGCCATCTTCTCCAAAACTTTACATATACAAGACGTCAAAGAAATAGGCCGATAACTCGTCGCCTGTAGGTGGTCCTTACCTGGTTTGGGGATGGGGATATGTACAGCAACACCCCTGTTGTTCTCAAGAACTGTGCTTCTGTGCTTACACCTTGCCTAGGCAAACTGTTTCGCCTTTGCCTATCAACTTGTACCTTTCCTTCTTGCTGGAACCCCCCCATGGGCAGCCACCTTGTCGTGGTGGGGGGGCTTCCGTGTCCCTGTGATCCCACAAGCCTGCTCGTGGATGTAACGACATCCGGCAGGGTCTCCCACGCGGGTGGGTTTGTGCGTGAGGGGTCTGCCTAAGCGCTGCCCGAAACGTAGGTTACCCGTAAGGGTCATCGGTGCTGCCCTCCAGAGGGATCGCCTCGGTGCTGTCCCAAGTTGGTTGGATGGGTGTCTGGGCTGGGGGGTGTTGGGGAGGGGGGTCTCTGCACTGGTGGGAGTGAACTTTTGCATCACGGGGTGTCCTTTTGGAGACGAGATACCCCGCTCCCATCAGACCGCGCTCGGTCCCCTCACTCCCTGGTAGGCGGTTTTCCTTGGCTCCTGGTGCCAATTCATATTCACCAATATATATATGGATATATTAAACAATTCTTTATCCACTCGTGTGGTCGGTGACCAGCCACACGAGTCGGCATCAAGTGGTCACTCTCTGGCCGATGACCCTGTACCCTCCGGGTCGTCTGCCAAAACTGTGACTTTAGATGTTCCCTGCATTGAGTTATTACCTGGTGTCTTTGTGAAACACTCCTACACAAAGTAGGAGTGTTTGTACTTCCTTCCGGAACCTGAACTGTTTTAAGATTCACAGTGGCCTGGTTACAGCATGTGGATTTGCCCCCAAGGTCTCTTTGCAGGGTGATGGTTCTCTGTTGCTAGAAGCCAAGAATGAAGAGGAGAGTTTACGCATCCAGTCCCTAACTATGGTCGCTGATTATCCTGTATCTGCCTCGCGTCACTTGGTCCTAAATTAGTCCCGAGGGGTTGTGTATTCTCGTGACTTGATCTCGTATTCTGATTCTTCCCTCTTAGAGGGGCTGGCTCCTCAGGGTGTTGTAGGAGTACAGAGAATTATGAAGAAGGTTGATGGGGTTTTAACCCCCACGATCACTCTTAGCTTGACATTTGACCGTCTTACCTTGCCGGAGATTATCACTGCTGCGTGGTGGAAGCTAAAGGTTAAACCTTATGTTCCCCGACCTAGAAGATGTTATTATTGTCAAAGATTTGGTCACGTCCGCCATTCTTGCAGGCGGGAAGCGTCTGGCCTTCCTGAGGTCTGTGGAAATTGTGGTGGAATTTCTCATGGTATAGATGATTGTTCTCCACCCTGTAATTGTTTGAACTGTGGAGGAGCACATGCAGCCTCCTCAAGGGATTGCGAAATATACAAATATGAATACGAGATCATTTCTGTCTGAACGAAGGAGAAAATTTCCTTTTCTGAGGCAAAGGCCAGGGTAAGGGAGCGGTTCATTCACCTTTGCTGCTGCGTTGTCTCGCAATAAAGCTACCCGGCATCATACAATGCCCCGTCAAATTCTCGGGGTTCTACTTCCCCGCCTTCTCGCCCAGGGGGTTCCACTGAGGGAGTGCAGCCTGGAAGCAGCTGTGCTTCCTCCAGGGAGATGCCTCCCGTCTCTGGGGGTGTCCCCTCTGCGGTGGTTCTTCCAGCGTCTGGGAGTGCCTCCCCCATCCCAGTTCCTCCGGTTCCTCCTGTGACAAACACCCGTGTCGGTGCTACACTTTGCTTTGACACATCCAAAACTCCCGATGTCTTTCCTGTGCATCCCTGTCCTGACATATCCAAAAAAACCAGCATCTCTCATACTTCTGTATCAGCTGCTACTTCTGTACCGACTGCTGCTCCTGTACCATCTGCCAGCTCTGCTACTGTTGCTCACTCTTCTTTATAGTGTGGCACTATATTTTCTAGTGCTTTAAGTTCTGGTGCAGAGATGGAGGTTGCATCTGCCAACCTCAAACGAGTGAGGAGTGAGTTTTTGGGTGACTCCCCTCCTTCTAAAGCTCAAACTTCTGTACCACATGAGGATTCTGAGGGGGCTCTTCACTTGACAACCCAGCCAGTGGTCGCGTCTAAGTCTGTGGGTGTTCATGATGGCCCTTCTAGGATTCCCGTCCCTGCCTCTTCCTCAGCTGTGGTGGGGCCTGGTTCTTTAGATACTCATAGAGCTCAGTCGATTGCTCCCTCTGATCCGTCACCCAGCGGCCAACCTTTGGATGATTTGGTTCGGTTGGCCCCGAGGTGCCAGCTGAACCCTCACATGGGTGTGCAGACGGGGCATGTGGGTCTTCCAAGAAGGTCTCTGTGCTTCGGACTCATTCTGGCGATGGGCGGGACATGTTTTGGGGTAAGGGTACTTCCACCCATGGAAACTCTAAATCTTCATTGCCTTCTCGGTTGGGGAGGCAGAGCTCTACGCCTAGGAAGAAGGGCTTTCACTCCCTTCCCAACGAGGTTGCTACATAGCTTTCTAAGTTCATAATATTTATTACTAATCACTATGGCTGAATCGGTACCAATCTGTCTTCAGTGGAACTGTAGAGGTGCCATGGCAAACTGGGAGGAATTGCAGTTATTACTCTCTGCTCTGAACCCACTATGTGTGTGTTTTCAGGAGACAATAGTGGGGGACAGTCAGTTCCCTTCCATTAGGGGGTATAAAGCTTTCCATGCATCTCCTCCTGGTGGTCACAGTGATGGATGTGCAATTTTCTGCCGTTCTGATGTCCCCTTTATTTCCTTTGAGATTCAGTCGCCCTTTCAAGTTCTAGCAGTACAGATGCACGTTGGGAGGTGCTATACCATCTGTTGTCTGTACTTTCCACCTTCTGTTCCTGTTATACATGCTGATCTAGAAACCCTTATCAGCCAACTTCCACCCCCTTTCCTACTCCTTGGTGACCTTAATGGCCGCCATCCTTTGTGGGGTGACTCACTTTCAAATCCCTGGGGTGATCTTCTTGCCTCTTTGGTTGGGGATTTAGATTTGGTTGTCCTAAATGATGGAAGGCCGACCCATTTTCATGTTCAGACTGGCACGTATTCTGTCACTGACCTTACCATCTCCTCCTCTAACTGTGCCCTTGATTTTTCTTGGGAGGTTTTGGATGATCTACATGGTAGTGACCATTATCCTGTAGTGGTCCAGCCTACTTGCTCTGTTCCTGTAGCCCGTCTGCCACGCTGGTGTCTGGACAGGGCTGATTGGTCTCTCTTTGAGGAACTATGTGTATTTGCCAAGGGGGTTACTGATTTTTCAACTATCAATGATGCCGAATGTTATATTACTAACACCATTTGCTCAGCAGGGGTTCATTCTATCCCACGGACTTCTGGTGTTTTTTCCCGGAGACCTGTGCCATGGTGGAATGATGACTGCTCCATAGCAAAGGGAACTTACAAAGCAGCTGCTCGTCGGTATTTTGCCAATCGTAATGTTGATTTTCTAAAAATACAGTTTCGCAAAACACGTGCTCGCTATAGATGGGTCATGAAGAATCTTCGCCGTAACTCCTGGAGGTCGTATGTTTCTACAATTACATCTTCAACTTCAATGTCTGTGGTGTGGAAAAAGGTGCGCAAGATTTCTGGTAGGTTCTCGCCCCCCTCCCCTCCGGTGTTGCGCCGTCACGGAGAACTTGTGTCTGCCCCAGATGCAGTAGCCTCTGCTTTTGCAGATCAGTTTTACACTGTCTCCAAAAAGGATCCTTCTCAGCCATTTGCCACCTTTCGTAGGAATCAGGAGAGGCTGGGTCTTGACTTTCGCTCTCATGGCGGAGAGCTGTATAATTTAGATTTCAGCCTCTGTGAGTTACGTGCTGCCCTTTCAGAGTGTTGTGACACTGCTCCTGGCCCTGACAATATTCCATACGCTATGCTGCGTCATCTTCCGACTGATTCACTTCAGTTTTTATTGGACCTTTTTAACAGGGTTTGGAGTGAGGATTCTATTCCGAGGAGTTTGAAGTTGGGTATTGTCCTCCCCTTTCCCAAGCCTGGTAAAGACCATTCCCAAGTCTCCAACTATCGCCCTATCACTTTAACATCATGTGTGTGCAAGCTGTTGGAAAAGATCGTCAATATCAGGCTTATGTGGTTTATGGAGAAGGGTTGCTTTCACTCTGTCGCAGAGTAGTTTCCGTAAATTACGGTGCACTTCAGACAACCGTATCAGGCTTGAGGCGTCAATCTGTGAAGCTTTTGCCTCCAAGCAACATCTTGTGGCTGTGTTTTTTGACCTTGAGAAGGCTTATGACACTGCCTGGCGCCATGGCATCCTCCAACAACTTCATGCCTTTGGTTTACGTGGTCGCCTCCCTGTGTTGCTTGGAGACTTCTTGACTGATCGTGTATTTCGGGTCCGTGTGGGTTCTACCCTCTCTGCGCCACTGTGCCAGGAGGAAGGTGTCCCGCAGGGGAGTGTCTTAAGTGTTTCCCTGTTTGTAGTGGCCATTAATGGTATCATTGACACTGTGCCTGCTGGGGTATCCTCATCCCTTTATGTGGATGACTTAGCTATATGGTTTTCTGGCTCCCGCATGTCTGCTATTGAGCGGCGGATGCAACTTGCCTTGGACAAGATTTCTGCCTGGGCCATTTCCAAGGGTTTTCGGTTTTCCCCTTCAAAGACTGTGGCTATGCACTTCTGTAGGATGAGAGGGGTACACCCGGACCCCGATCTCCAGCTTTGTGGCAGGAGACTCCGTTGTGTGACAGAGACGAAATTCTTGGGCCTGACTTTTGATTGTCGTTTGACATGGGTCTCACACTTGGCAAATCTTAAAACATCATGTATGAAGGCTCTCAATCTATTGAGGGTTCTGTCCCATACCTCTTGGGTTGCTGATCGAAGGACACTCTTGCATTTGTTTCAGGTATTTGTAACCTCTAAGCTGTCATATGGCTGTAAGGTATATTCCTCTGCCACAGAATCAAGACTAAAAACTCTAGATGCTGTCTATCATACTGGTCTTCGCCTTGCAACTGGGGCTTTTCGGTCCTCTCCAATTCCCAGCTTATTGGTGGAAGCTGGTGTGCCTCCCTTAGATCTACTGCGTCAGTCTGTTGCAGTACGGTGCTGGCTCCGGATTCGTCACCTTCCAGACTCACTTGTCTGTGAGGGTATGACGAAACAGTCTTGTCTTTTGTGTTATAGTAGACACCCTCGCATGCCTCGTCCATTTGGCTATAGGGTTCAGGATATAATGGAGGGGTTTGGTTTGTCGGCAGTACTTGTCATTCCTGTTCGGATCCCGAGGGTTGCGCCTTGGATATTGCCCAAGATAACTTTCTGCAGGCCTATTGCAGGTTCAAAGGATTTTGTTGCTCCTCAGTGTCTTTTAAGGTTATTTTTAGAACATTCTTCTAGTCATGGTGGTTCTGTGCCTGTGTATACTGATGGCTCGAAATCCACATCAGGTGTTCCAATTTTAGCCGTGGAGGTAGTCTTCCTTTGGTTGCCTCAGTTTTTACTGCAGAGTTGTCAGCCATCATTTTAGCCTTGAAGTTGGTGTTTGTTCATCCTGACAATTATTTTACTATTTTTAGCGACTCTCAAGGGGCGCTTTTGGCCCTGGACTCTTTTAACTCTTCCCATCCCTTAGTTTTAGCTATTTTGGAGTGACTGTTCCTCATTCGTTGTTGGGGGAAGAGAGTGGATTTTTGCTGGGTTCCCGCACATGTTGGTGTGGTGGGCAATGAGGCTGCGGATGTATTGGCCAAGGCTGCGGCTACTCAACAGCCCCCAACAGAATATTCGCTTCCTGCATCTGATCTACCACCTGACTTGGAGGACAGAATGCATGTGTGTTGGCTGAGACGCTGGGATGGTGTTGCTCATATTAAGCTGAAAGAGGACTTCCAGAGAGTGGTTGTGCCAAGGGTTCTCCCTTCCATGCCTCGGCGATTGGAGGTAGCTCTTGCTAGGCTTCGCATTGGGCACTCTCGGCTTACACATGGGTTCCTGATGAGTGGCGAGACTCTGTGATGATTGCTTTGTTCCCCTTACTGTCCGTCACTTGCTGGTCGAGTGTCCAAGTTTGGGGGACCTGCGTCGGAGATTCCTCCATAGGCATACAGGGGTAGATGGTGCCTACTGTCTCTCCTCGATGCTTGGGGGAACCCATAGCGTTTTTACTGATGTTTTTGGTTTTCTTCAGGAGGCGGGCCTCCTTTCACTTTTATAAGAAATTGTTTTCTCTTTTAACTATTCTTTTATTATTTTCAGTATATTATTTCTAGAAAAAGTTATTAACTATGCGCAGTTTATTTGCCATGTGTTTTAGCTTGTTGTCCGGCGGCATATGACCTTAGCAGTTGCGCCGCCAGTTTCTACTACAATCAATCAATCAATCAATTCTTGCTGGAAGTTTGCTCTCATTCAGCCAGTCTCAAAGAAGGGTGATCATTCCCAACCCTCTAACAATCGTGCAATTGCTTTAACATCCTGTATCTCAAAAGTTTTTCAGTCAATTCGTAATAGAAAACTTTTAAAGCATCTTTCCTATCACAACCTTCTTTCTGTTCCTCAGTACGGTTTCCATCAGGGACGCTCCACTGGCGAACTTGAACTTATCACCTACCTTTCAGACTCCTCGTCATCCTCCTTTCGGGACTTTGGCGAAAGCTTTGCCATTGCACTTGACATCTCAAAGGCTTTCAATAGAGTCTGGCATAAATCTTTAGTTTCCAAACCGCCCTCTTACGGTTTCTATCCTTCTATCTGTGCCTTCATCTCTAGCTTCCTTTCTGGTCGTTCTATAGCCAATGTTGTAGACGGCCATCTTTCTTATAGATCTATCAACAGTGGTGTTCCTCAGGGCTCTGCCCTATCACCAACTCTCTTCCTTTTATTCATCAATGACCTAAGCTGTACATCTAACCCTACCCACTCTTATGCTGATGACTCCACCCTTCACCTTCCCATTCGGTTCCCAAAACGTCTATCTCAGCAGTTACTTCAACAAACAAGGGATGAGGCTATGGCACACCTAATGTCTGACTTGGCTTGTATCTCTGACTGGGGTTAAAATAATTTCGTTGTTTTAATGATTCAAAGACTCAGTTTTTACACCTATCAACCCGACAAAACCTTCCACACGAATATCCACTAATGTTTAATAATATTCAGATTAATCCTGCATCATCCTTGAACATGCTTGGGGTTTCATTTACTTGGGACTTATCTTGGAAAGATCATATTACATCTCTTGTAATATCTGCTCCCAAGAGATTAGGTGTGCTAAGCCGACTCTTTTCCTTCTTTACTCCTGCACAATTGTTGACTCGATACAGGAGTTTTATCCACCCCTGTGTGGAGTACAACTCTCATGTGTGGGGAGGCGCCCCTCATACAGCCCTTCTCAATAGTGTCGAGTCAAAGGGTTTTCGTCTCATTAACTTTCCTCCTGTTACTAACTCCCTTAACCTCTGTCTCATCATCGCACTGTTGCATCTTTATCTCTTTTCTATTGCTACTTCAATGGTCACTGCTCCTCTGAACTACAGTATCTGCATGCATTCCTCCACCTCTACAACAGGCATGTAGCACCCATCTAGCACCAAACTCTCATCCCTTTTCTGTCCATCTCTCTATTGCAAGAGTTAACCGTTACTCCCACTCCTTCATGTATGCAACAGGTCAGATCTGGAACTTTCTCCCTCTGTCTGTATTTCCTGCTTCCTATGATCTCCAGTCTTTCAAACGCAGTGTGTCCTGGGATCTCGAAATGGTTGGATCTTGAAATTAGCTCTCTCTTGTATTTTGTTTTTCCCTTGGAAGGAACAATAACTGCAGGCTCACGGCCTTTGGTTCCTTCTTCCTTACATAAAAAAAAAAAAACGGAAACTCCCCAGAACACCAGATCTTATTAATGAAAGCAAAAACAACAGGGGCTCATCAGACAGATGGCATAAAAAGGCATAAGGAATATCCTCATAACCAGGAGAGGAATCATGGCACTGCGACAGAGGAGCCTGGAGTTCAGAAATTGAAAATGGAACATTGTATGGGTCTTCCCCAGCAGAGGCAAAACTGAGACCTTCAGACCCTAGGTGCCAATGGTGGTAAGCCGAAGGAGTATCTGCATCCTTCTTTGACACACTGTCAAAATGATCGGCAAGCAACTCTGCAACAGCACATCGATCAGCCACAGTTCCACCTGCTGCAGATAAAACAGGAGGGGAGGGAATAGTAAATTTCCCTTAAATTTTCCTTACCCGGTTCCACACCTGGGTGATGGGAGTCCTTGAATTGATGGAGGAAACATCCGTTCCAGGATAAATGCCTGGCCTCCTTCAAAACTTACCTCATATGAGCTCGTGCCCTCCAATATGCCACCAAATACTGAGGATCCCCACGGTGATGACGACATCAAGAGAAGGCGATTCATTTGGCTCTCACTGCGGAACTGCACTCAGAGTTCCACCAAGGAACCGGACGTTTAAGAAACTGACCCTTCATTCTTGGAATAGATAATAGGGCTGCTGAGTGCTACACATTATTGATATATGACACTGCCTCAGTAAGACAGCCAAATTCATTGACTGAAAGGGAAATGGAACTTAATTCCCTGAAACGTGGCCAGTCAGCCTTATCCATAAGCCAGTGGGGAAGACGTGGCTGAGGTCCACCTGCGCTAGCAGTTAAGAGTAACAGAAAATGGTTGCTGCCAAATAGGTCTGGCAACACATCCCAGTTAAAATCTAAAACAGCATCAGCTGAACATAAGGACAAATCAATGTCAGTAAAAGTTCCTGTCTGGCTATGGAAATAAGTCATTTTATTGGAGTTTAAAATGCCCATCTCATTCTCCACTACAGAGGCCAGCACTACACCCCGAGGGTTGGCCTCACTGTTACCCCATAGTCAATGATGACCATTCATATCTCCTATTACTAGAAAAGGAGAAGGAAGGTCACGAATAGGGCGTTCCAGATCCACCCTTTCAACAATAGCACTGGGAGGAAGATAAAGACTGCAAACTGTACACTGCCGACGTAAAAATGTCTGGACAGCAACTGCCTGCAGGGGACCGGAAATATCCAGATGACTATATGGAATATCCTGGCGGAGGAAGATAACGGTACCTCCATGATGACCTTGGCCTGGCATAGGATCAGAATAAAAGGCATTGTAGCCAGAAGGACCGGCAGGAACAGCATCACCAACCATGGTCTTCTGCATACACAGGCATACTGGAGTAAATTGTGAAACTGGATTACACAGTTCCTCATGGCTGGCACGTAAACCTCGACAATTCCACTGGATGATAGAACCCATAGTAGAAGGGAAAATGATGATTAAGTGCGAGACTGTACACCTCCTGACACACGAGCAGGTCTGGAATGATGCTTAGGAAGGCCCTTGGGAAGAGACTGCCCAGCACCAGGAACCCGCACCCTATGTCGAACATCCGTGGGGAAACGTGAGGACGAGGAAGAGGAAAGTTTTACAACACTCATCTTCTGGGGTAGAATAACATTCGGCTTGGAATATGGCTTCGAGGCTGCATTGGGTGATGTGGGACGGCCAGTGCCACTCTTAGGAGCCTCAGAAGTGGAAAGAGTGTCGAAGGGATTAGAACCCTGTGAGGATGACTTTGTATTTTTCAGAACTGAAGCACCAGCGGTTTCTCCAACACCATCCCCAGGTGGGGACTTGATCACAGGTGAGCCACCAGCTGCATATTCCATCTGGCTAGACCCATCAGCCTCTGAGGCAGAGGGAACAAGAGAGAGGTCAATACAAGGTTCAACAACAGAGACCTTATGTGGCTGGTCACCAGGCTCTGAGGACTCTGACGAGTTACAGTGACGTTTGTTGAGTACAGAAGGAGCCTCGTGCATAACTGGACAAGGCAGGATGCATTACATTAATGTGGACATCCGCCACCATCACAGAAATGTGCAAACTGTCAGCCTCCGAAGTGCAGGCAGAAACAATTGGAGCAGTGGGTGGGCTAGCAACATTCTCATGTGTTAGTATTTCCAGGGGTAACATCCGTAAAATCAGTAGTTGGGGAGGTGGTCACTGTAAAGGGTCGTGGCAACTTCTGGGTCACAGTACGACATAAAGGCGCCCCAGAAAGGACAGAAGCATAAGTAACCCCAGGCAGAAAGAAGAGAGTTTGGGCCCTCCTCTTTGCTTTTTGAAAGGAAATCTTCTCATGTGTGCAAAGGCTCAAAACCTCCTTTTCAAGGCAGTAGCGAGGACAGTTTTTAGAAGATACAGCATGAGGACCCCTGCAGTGAGGGGTCCTGGACAGTCACTGGTATGACTCGATCCGCCACAGGAGATACAGACACCAGGAAGGCCAGCTAGTGCACACCAATTTGCTAACCTGTCCACACCCCTGACAGTGGAAACACCACTTTGGGTTCAGAAAATAATGCTTCACAGGAAGAGAGAGCCAACCAAGTTTCACAGAAGAAGGCAACATTAAGTGGTCAAAAGTTAGAAACAGTGTCGGAGTTGGGATCAGAACACCATTGATCATCTTCTATACCCAGTCAACCATTACAACACCATAAGAGCGTAGTTCTTCTAGTAACCATGATTCAAGGTATCGGAGGAGGTCCCAGGAATAAATGACCCCCTTACACTGGTTAAAAGTGGCATGAGGTGTACAGGATATACTGTGACCGGAAACGGAGGTCACAGTCTGGAGATGTGAGCTTTCTTTTGGGGAGGAAACCTCAGTTAGGAGGCTACCATCCCCTTGGGTGGATATCACTGGTTCACGGCCACAGGCAGACACCATGGCACAATACGCATTGAAGATGTCAAAATCCAGCACTGAGCCACCTGCAAAGGATTTCAGCACTAGATACTTCTTGAAGTTCTCTTTCACTGGGTCTTTTGGGCCTAAACTCGGAGCCAAACCAACCCGATGGAACCTCCTCCCAGTCCCAGTTGAATGCTGGAGCAGAGGAGGGAAGTCCCCAGGGGCCTGAAAAGACTCCAGAGTGGCAATAAGGGGCACAGAGTCTGAGAAATGACCGGGGACAGATCCATCATTGTCAACAGTTTTATTTAACAGTGCCATGTGATACAACAAAAAAGTTCATTCCCCCACTCCTCCTCCCACCATGGAGCCCAACAAGGGGAGGCCATATGCCAGGAACAACACCACTGATGATCCCAGAGGCAGCAGGAGAGTATACACGGATAACCACTGGGGGACCTGGGCAAGGGTGACTCCAGGACAACAGGAGCCAGCAGGCCCCCCAGTGCCCACTTGACCCTAGCCAATGCATGACTAGCCGATTGACCTGGTCGGGCCCAACCAAGCTGCCTGTCTAGCCAGAACAAGGGACCAAAGAGGTGTATTGCTAGCTGCAGGGTGCATCGTAGCAACATCGCTCAACCCCCAGGACTCCCGTCTCCCAGCATTATGGGACGTCACGCACAGCAAACACGTGGGGAGGCAACAGTCCCACCCTAGATGGCAATGGGCAGGGACTAACATCACCAGCAGGCCTCCTCCACCAGGGATGTAGGGGGTGCTTGGTCCATGTGGCCAACAAATATCGAACCCAACAAAGGTAGGCATGCCTCCAAAGAAGGTGGCATAGCCCACCAAGCTTCAAGCCCTGCCACCACGTCAAAGTGACCCCACGCAGTGGGGGTTAAAATCTAAAACAGCATCAGCTAACATAAGGACGAATCAATGGCATTTTTTAAAAGTTCCTGTCTGGCTATGGAAATAAGTCATTATATTGGAGTTTAAAATGCCCAACTCCTCATCTTCCACTACAGAGGCAAGCATTACACCCCGAGGGTTGGCCTCACTGTTTCCCCATAGCGGATGGTGACCATTCATATCGCCAAGTAACAGAAAGGGAGAAGGAAGGCCATGAATAAGGTATTCCAGATTTGCCCTTTCAACAGTAGCACTGGGAGGTAGATAAAGACAGCAAACTGTGTACTGCCGACGTAAAAACATCCGGACAGCGACAGCCTGCTGGGGAGTAGGGATGTCCAGATGACTGTATGAAATATCCTGGTGAAGGAAGATAGCATCACCTCCATGCTGACCTTGGCCCAGCACAGGATCAGAATAGAAGGTATGGTAGCCAGAAGGACCGGAAGGAACATCTTCACCTACCATGGTGATGCAAATGCACAAAGGAGTACATTGAGAAACAAGGCGACACAGTTCCTCATAGTTAGCATGTAAACCCCGACAATTCCACTGGATGACAGAACCCATAATGGAGGAATGATGATTAAGTGCGGGACTGTACACCTGATAAACGAGCGGGTTTGGACTGATGTTTATGAAGGCCCTTTGTAGGAGCCTGCCCAGCACCAGAAACCCACACCCTCTGTCAAACATCTGTGGGCAAACGAGAGGACAAGGAAGTAAAATTTACAACACTCCTTCTTGGAGTGGGCATACTAGTTTGTTTGGAAGGTGGCTTGGGGTCTGCCTTTGGAGAAGTAGAACACTCAGTGGCCCCACCAGAGGCCCCAGAAGTGGAAGTAGAGTCCACAGACTCTAATCATCTGGGAAGAACATCCTTTGCTTCAGAACTGAAGCACCAACGAGCTGTCCAACAACCTCCCCAGGTGAGGACCAGACCAGAGCTGAACCATCAGCTTCATCTGTCGGCTGCCTAGATCCCTCAGCCTGCTGGACAAAGGGAATGGGAGAGATATCAACAGAAGGGTCAACAACAGAGACCTTAGGTGGCCGGTCCTGACGATCAGAGGACTCTGATGAAGAATGGTGGGGTTTGCCAGGTACAGATGGAGCCTTGGGCATAGTGGCTAAGACAGGGTAAGAAGAACGGTCAACGTGGATATCTGCCACCACAACAGAAGTGTGCAATCCATCATCCACCGAAGTTGGAGTGGAAACAGTCGGCGTAGCGGTTGAGCAACCATCATTCTCACAAACAGTACTAACCATGGGAACAACATTTTGCATATCACGAGGTGAAGGAGTGGGTAGGGAATGGGTCGATACTGACTCTGAGATACAGGGCGAGCACTGGCATTTCAGAAAGGACAGAAGCATAAGTAACCCCGGGCTGGAAGAAGAGTGTCTAGGCTCTCCTTTTTGCTTCAGAAAATGAAACCCTCTCACATGTACGAATGGATAAAATCTCCTTTTCAAGGCAGTATCTTGGACAGTGTTTAGAGGAGACAGCATGAGAACCTCCAGAGTGATAGCATTTAAGGCAGCGTTTCTTTACCTTTTCCAACCTCAGCACCCCCTGCAGCAAGGCTGCACAGTCCAGCACTCCCTTACATCTGGTTGCTGGGACTACAGTTGCTACACTGTCATAGTTACTACACTACTACAAGGGTAAAATGAAGTATCCCTCGACAATTTATTTTCTACATTATCCAAAAATAAAATAATAAACCAACGATGCCAATACTAAACAAAACCAATATATGTTGCATTTTCCAGCACCCCCTAAAATTTACTTCAACACCCCCTGGGGTGCTAGCACCCCAGATTAAGAAACCCTGATTTAAGGGGTCCTGTACAGTTGCCGGAGTGGCTTGGTCCACCACAGGAGACACAACACCAGGAAGGCCAGCCTATGCACGGCAGCAAGAGTGGCTAACATGACCATACCCCTGACAATGGACCACCCCGTGGGCAGCCACCTTGTCGTGGTGGGGGGGCTTGTGTGCCCCTGTGATCCCACAAGCCTGCCCGTGGATGTAACAACATCTGGCAAGGTCTCCCATGTGGGTAGGGTTGTGGGTGAGGGGTCTGACTAAGCGCTGCCCGAAACGTAGGTTACCAATATGGGTCATCGGTGCTGCCCTCCAGAGGGATCGCCTCGGTGCTGTCCTGAGTTGGTTGGTTGGGTGTCTGGCCTGGGGGGTGTTAGGGAAGGGGGTCTTTGTACTGGTGGGAGCAAACTTTCGTAGCACTGGGTGTACTTTTTGGGACACCCTCTGGGGACGAGGTGTCCCGCTCCCATCAGACCGCTCTCGGTCCCCTCACTCCCTGGTAGGCGGTTTCCCTTGGCTCCTGGTGCCAATTTATGTTCACCAACGTATATATGGATACACTGAACATTTCATTAACCACTCATGTGGTCAGTGACCAGCCGCACGAGTTGGCATCAACTGGTCACTCTCTGGCCGATGACCCTATACCCTCTGGGTCATCTGCCAAAACTGCGAATCACGATACCCTTTCTATGGAGCTATTACCTGGTGTTTTTGTGAATCACTCTTATACAAAATATATAGTCCTCAAAATGGACAATGGAACTTCCTTCAGGAACCTGAACTGTTTTCAGATTCACAGTGGTCTAGTTATAGCATGTGGATTTACCCCCAAGGTCTCTTGGCAGGGTGATGGTTCTCTATTGCTAGAAGCCAGGAATGAAGAGGAGAGTTCATGCATCCAGTCCCTAACTATGGTCACTGGTTATCCTGTATCTACATCTCGTCACTTGGTCCTAAATCAGTCCCAAGGGGTTGTGTATTCTCGTGACTTGATCTCATATTCTGATTCTTCCTTCTTAGAGGGGCTGGCTTCTCAGGGAGTTCTAGCAGTACAAAGAATAATGAAGATAGTTGATGGGGTTTTAACTCCCACGCCGACTCTTATCTTAACATTTGATCGCCTTACTTTGCCAGAGGTCATCACCATTGCATGGTGGAAGCTTAAGGTTAAACCTTATGTTCCCCGACCCAGAAGGTGCTATTATTGTCATGTTTGCCGTTCTTGCAGGCAGGAAGCGTCTGGCCTTCCTGAGGTCTGTGGAAATTGTGGTGAAATTTCTCATGGTATGGATGATTGTTCTCAACCCTCTAAATGTTTGAACTGTGGAGGAGCACATGCAGCCTCCTCAAGGGATTGCGAGGTATACAAGTATGAATATGAGATTATTTCTGTCTAAACGAAGGAGAAAATTTCCTTTTCTGAGGCAAAGGCCAGGGTAAGGGAGCAGTTCATACGCCCTGGGGTTACCTTTGCAGCTATGTTGTCTCACCATAAAGCTACCTGGCAGGTTCCCCTGCCATCACACAATGTCCCATCAAATTCTCGGGGTTCTACTTCCCGGCCTTCTCGGCCGGGGGGTTCCACTGAGGGAGCGCAGCCTGGAAGCAGCTGTGCTTCCTCCAGGGAGATGTCTCCTGTCTCTGGGGGTGTCCCTTAAGCAGTTCTTCCAGCATCTGGGAGTGCCTCCCCCATTCCAGTTCCTCTGGTTTCTCCTGTGACAAACACCCGTGTCTATGCTACACCTTGCTTTGACACATCCAAACCTCCCAATGTCCTTCCTGTGCAAGGTAAGTGTCGCCGTGGCTCCTTGGAGTGCTCAGAGAGCGAAGCATTGCTACCAAAGATCTCTGCAGTGGAACCCACTGCTCCTCCTCCTCGGGATGCTCAGCGGTCAGGGTAAGTGCAGGCTGGGGATTGGGTCTCGCTGGGGATTGGGTCTTGCTGACGACCCAGCCACCACCAGATAGTGATGGTCCTCAGGTCGTTGATGTGCCTGCTCAGCTGCATGAGGCCTTGCCCTCTCAGGATTCCAGTACTGTGGGATGCACTACTGATCATGCTTCTTCTCCTGGTGGCACTGCCTGCTCTATTCCGGCTAGGGCAGTTAGTGGTCCACCTGCCAAACCATCTCTTGCCCAGCCACAGAAGAAGACCATTGTCTGGCCCTCTTCTTCTTCCTCTAGGTTATCTTCAGATGGGTGGCACGGTGTACACCATAACGGTGCCAGGCAGTCCCTTTCTAAGGGCAGGTCTAAGCAGCAATCTGTATCTTGTTGCTTGTCAGGGGCAAGGTTGTCTTGCCCCCCAACCTAATTCTTCCTTCTCTGTGGGTACTATGGCATTTTCAGTCAGTATATTACAATAGAATTGTCAAGGGCTGTGTGGTAATTGGGAGGAGCTGCAGACCCTCCTGGTTTATTCCCCTTTGTGCGTATGTCTCTAGGAAACTCTTGTAGGGCTTGCCACTCCTCATGCACCACCTGAGTACGATGCTTTTTACTCAGCTCCAACCCAAGATCCTGTTGGAGGTGATGCTGTTTTGTTGAGGGCTGACATCCCTCATCGGCCAGTCCACCTCCAGTCTGACCTCCAGTGTGTTGCTGTGCGGTTGTTTGCCCATCGCTGGTATACAGTTTGTTCCACATATTTACCACCCAACACAGCAGTCAGTAGGATGGAACTTCAGAACCTGCTTGGTCAGTTGCCTACGCCCTTTCTTCTCTTGGGGGACTTTAATGGTCACCACCCTTTGTGGTGTGACTGTCTTGTTAACCAAAGTGGGTGTTTGTTGGCATCCTTAATGGAGGATGAGGATCTTGCCCTCTTCAATACTGGGGCATTTACCCACTTTCACCCCCAAACGGGTTCATTTACTGCAATCGACCTCTCTGTCTGCTCTCCTGACTGCCTCCTGGACTTTACCTGGGAGGTTATGGAGGATCTCCATGGAAGTGATCACTTTCCCATCCTCCTTACTGCAGCAGTATCAAGTCCCTGTTCCCGTCTACCGAGGTGGAGATTGGCCAAGGCAGACTGGTCCCTTTTCTCTTCTCCGATTTCTGTTGATGTCTCCGTTAAAGACTTTCCACATATTGATGAGGCTGTTTTGTTCTTTACCTCCTTACTGCATGCTGCTACCCTTCATGTTGTTCCTAAAACTTCTGGCACATATCGCTATCGGGCAGTCCCATTGTGGAATGAGGATTGCAGTGTTGCTGTACGTGAGAAGAAGTTAGCTTTCTACGGTTACTGTAGATACAGGACAGCATAACCTTGTTGAGTTCAAAAAGGCGCGGGCAAAGGCTCGTCAGGTACTGAAACAAGCTAGGCAGGACTCTTCGATGGCTAATATATCATCTATAAACTCAAAGACGCCCAGTGTCTCAGGTATGGAAGAGGATGCGAAAGATTTCGGGAAAATTCACCCAAGGTAGGTCCCCCGTGCTGATGTCTAATGGTGAGCCAGTTGGTGACCCTGCAGCTTTGGCTGATATTTATGCATCCGCCTTTGTGTCGGTCAGTCAGAGAGATACTAGTTCACCAATATTTGCCAGACAATGGAGTCCTACAACCTCCCCTTCTCTTGTCACAAACTCTAATCTGCCCTTTCCCCTTTGCCGTGACACCTCACCGGGGCCGGATGATATTCCCTATGCAATGCTTTGACACTTGGATGATGATGCACTGTCCTTTCTCCTCAGCCTTTATAACAGAATCTAGAGGGAATCCTCTCTTCCCATCTCTTGGCGTGAGGCCATTATGCTGCCATTTCAGAAGCCGGGGAAGGCAGGTTACACTCCTATGGAGTATCGGCCAATTGCCTGAACGTCCTGCATGTGCAAATTATTTGAGAAAATGGTCAACATGCGCCTAATGTATTTCCTAGAAAGGAATGAATGTCTTTCTCCATGTCAGTCTGGTTTTCGAAAATGTCGTTCAACAACAGATGCACTTCTCTGTCTTGAGGCTGCAGCATGTGATGCTTTTGGTAGACAGCAGCATCTAGTGTGCATTTTCTTTGATCTAGAAAAGGCATATGATACTACATGGCGGTTTGGTATCTTCCAACAACTTCATTCTTTTGGTTTACGTAGCAGGCTACCCTTCTTTATATTAAATTGTCTGTGTGACCTTTCATTCAGAGTTAGGGTTGGTGCCATCCTGTCTCCTTCGTACCATCAGGAGGAAGGGATGCCTCAGGGAAGTGTCCTCAGTGTGACCCTTTTGCAATTGCATTGAACGGTATAGTGTCCTCTATTCCAGAAGGGGTGGCAGCCTCACTGTATGCTTCCCAAATGTCCGTGGCTGAACGTCGCATGCAGCTCGCTCTGGACAGGGTCTCTCGGTGGACCACAATGCACGGTTTCCTTTTCTCCCCAACAAAGATGGTGACCTCGCATTTCTGCCGCTTGAGAGTTCACACCAGCCCAAATCTCCAGTTATATGGCCACAGGGTGCGATGTGTGGATGAGACAAGGTTTCTCGGACTTGTCTTCAACAGGAGACTGACGTGGGTACCTCATATACATTCACTACAACTTTCATGCCTCCGTGCCCTGTCTCTCTTAACCCCTTAACCGCGGGGCGTCACTTTTGTGACGCTTGGGAGCAAGGGATCATACCGCGGGGCGTCGCTTTTGTGATTCTGTGTTATTTTGAATTCACCCGGGCTTTCAAGTGGGGGCTTGTATCATCTATCAGTACTGACAATGTCCAACACTAGTCAGCACTCCTAATCTCATCTGTACTCCCATCCATTGTTGACAATTTAGCCATTTCTCCCCGTTCTTGACTCCCCTCCCTACCCCCCCTCCATTACCCTATGCTCTCACCTGCCCGGCCATGCTAAGCTAAGTAAATCTTCCCTGGAATTTTTCACTGATTTCATCCATTGAAATAAGCCCTATGTCGTATTCTTATACCAAATAATATATACAAGAAAGAAATCAGGTAAGTGAGAGTGCCATACACCTGGAATTGGCTAATTATCACCTGACAACACCTCACGTGCACTTGTTCGCTAATTTTCGCTGTTTTTTTCCCCCTTGAAATATGCCGTATAATCTATTTTCGTAATAAATATACATGTAAGGAGAGAAGGGAGAAGCCTAAGTGATATTTACATTCACCTGGAACTACCTAATTTATAATGTATTGTCTAGATTTCCTGCCAATCATATCAGTGCTACACAAAGCTGTTTCAAGATTTAACATTGGTAGCTCTGATTATATATCTCTTAAGTAGGCCTCTAATCTATTTTCGTAATATATATACATGTAAGGAGGGAAGGGAGAATATTTACATTCACCTGGAACTACCAAATTTATAATGTATTATCTAGATTTCCTGCCAATCATATCAGTGCTAGACTTAGCTGTTTCAAGAAGTAATATTGGTAACTCTGAATAACCCCTAAAGCAGGCCTCTAGGCTGCCCCTGCGTTATCAGTGTACTCTCATCTTCCGAAGTGAGAGGACGTATGTTTCATCTTGCTGACTTCAAGGCCTTTTTTCACCCCCATGCAAATGGCTCTGTGACCTTTACCCCCTACTAAACCTCGTGTGGAAAGAGGTAAAGGGCTGACAATTGATAAAAGAGTGACTACGATCTTTCTATTGAGTAAAACAGTGCAAGTGGAATTGTAAATAATGTGTAAATAATGTGTAAACAGCAAGTGAAAGTAATGAATGTAAATATACGTGAACAATGGAAAATAGTTTTATAAGTTATTTCAAGTGACAGTGCACAACACTGTAAATAAAATAGAAATGTAAATAACGTAAATAAAATAGAGAACGTAAATAGAAATGTAAATGAGTAGTATTATAAGAATACGAGTATATATCCTAGGAGTAATGAAAGTGAAAGTTTCACTCTAGCATGTCTGAATGCTATGAGTTATGAGAGTGAAGATGAAAGTGACATTCACTCTCAATGCCAGTATACAGGACGAGAAAGTGAATGCTACGTATTTTACTGAAAGAAATTGAATCCCTACAGTGACAATAAACTAATACTACTGAAGGAAACTTATGGATAAAGACTGTAGATATTTATAAGTGTTATATAGTAATAGAAATATAAAGTGTGAGGGGTTTTATGAATAATAAATGACAGACTACCATGAGCGAACTAGTGCCAGTGCGACGATCAGACGCGCTCGTAATTTCCATTGCTTTCACAGTGTTTTTATTTTTGAGTATGGATCCCAAACTACTTGAAAATTGTAGAATAGTGTTTATAGTGTTTGTATCTGGCTGTGGTAATCATATTACGGGTTGTCGGGAAGTGTAAAGTGGAGACTTCGTTACCCTACTTCAGAGGTCTCCACAAGTCCTACGGTAACCGACGAAGGCTCAACAATCATTCCAGGAGAAAGCTGAAGGTATGTGCCATAAGCATATGTAATTTTATTATTCTAGGACTAATAACTGATTTTTGGCAAATATTTTTTGAGAGTCTGTCGGAGCCCAAATAACCCCGCGGCACACGCAAGTTATTGGTAAACAAGCCCGCGGTGTAGGGGTTAAGGACCCTATCTCACTTGTCTTGGGGCACTGACAGAACCATCCTGCTCCGACTTTACCGTGCCTTAGTTAGGAGCAAATCGGACTACGGGTGTGTGGTGTACTCTGCTACTGAGGCATGGCTGCAGCCACTAAATGCTGTCCATCATGCTGGGATTTGCCTGTCAACTGGGGCTTTCTGGTCCTCGCCGACTGAAAGCCTGTTGGTTGATGCGAATGAACCGCCACTGGGTCTCCATCGGCAGTCCTTGATGGTGCAGTGTTGGCACTGCCTTCACCGTCTTCCAGCCTCGCTGAGTTCCCTTCTCCCCTTTTATGACACCCAACCAAGCTAGCTACACTCGTTCGGGTCAGAGTGAGGGCTGCCATGGACGAGTTGGGTGTACATTCCTCTCCTGTTTGCCCTGTGCGTGTCCCCCGAGTGGCCCCCTGGTTTCTTCCAGAGGTACAACCATGCGATTACTTCCCTGAGAGGAAGGCCTCTCTTTCCTCACAGGCAGCTTTGTCTTATTATTTAGAACATGCTTCTGCTCACAATGACTTGATCCCTGTATATACTGATGGCTCTAAATCCCTTGTGGGGACATGCTATGGTGTCATCTTTCGTGATTTTAGCCATGGTGGGAGTCTCCCTCCTTCTGCATCTGTTTTTACTGCTGAACTTGTTGCCATTTTAGTTGTGGTTGAATTGATTTTTAGCTTTCCTCAAGCTTCTTTTACCATATTTAGTGGCTCAGCAAGTGTCCTACAAGCTTTGTCTTGTGGCTTCCCATCACATCCCCTGGTCTCGTCTGTCTTGGAGTGGCTTTTCTTATTATGTAGGCGAGGATATTCTGTACAACTGTGTTGGGTCCCTACACATATGGGGGTCACGGGCAATGAGCGTGCTAACTGGTGAGAGCTGCTGCTTCTCGCCCTTCCTCTCCTCAATACCGTATCCTATCCGAGGATTTATGTGCAGCCACTGTGGAGACTGTCCATCTCTGTTGGCAGCAGAGGTGGGATGCAGCAGGTGCAAACAAACTCCACAGCATTCATAGGATCCTGGGCGATGGAGGGTATGTGGGACTGTCCCGACAGTGGGAAATAGCTTTGGCTCATCTCCGGATTGGCCATACTAGGCTGACCCATGGTTTTTTAACCCGAGGCGTCCCGTCGACATATGGGTACATTGCAACATTTTGCATTTGCCAGTCCCATCGACGTACTGGTACGTCGCGCAATTGCAAGGTTCATAATTTGCACAATTTTTAATTTTTGCGCGTGATTTTTCGTATGTATACACGGGACACCTTCCTCTATTCCTTTACAAGATGCCAAGCAGGGACAATGCCTTACACCGCATAACCCCCCCCCTCGCACGCCATTGTCTCGGCAATTCACCTGTTACCAATGACCTGGCCAATAAAGACATTCAAGGCCAGAGTGATTCCCCAATCGATGAGAATGTGGAGGACAAAGTTTACATAGCATTAGAGGAAGAAACAGTCAGAAATGATGATCAGGTAATGTGGCAAAAGAAGGTCAGGTATGGTGATGAGCTAGTGAGTGAACCAATGCTTATAATGCCTATATTACTGTTTGAAAACCAATATACTCTCATACTATATATAAATTTGTACCAAGTAAATAAATAAATACCGTTTATGAGTGATGTGAAATAGTTACCCTCCCATAGAACTCGTTTTCTTTGGTGCCAGCCTGTTAGAAAACCCAGTCAGGTAAGGAGGTACTGCTACCTGGATCGAGTATTTTAAACCTCAGATGAGTAATTTCTCTGTGAATTTTCGATGTTTCTCACCAAAAGCGGAGGTTTTAGCCAAAAAAAAAAATTTTCGAAATACCTCAGGATTGGGGGGTGTCAGAGGTGCGAAATAGCTCGGGACGTGACGGGTTAATGGATAGGGCGCCCCCTCCCTATTGTGATGGCTGTCTGGTTCCTTTGACTGTGCGGCATCTCCTTGTCGAATGCCCCAGTCTTGGGGACCTTCGTCGGCAGTACCTTTCCATGTGCTGAGCTGGTGACGGATCATACCTTCTTTCCTCGGTTCTTGGGGAAGAGGCTTGTGCAATGGGGGGAAGCACATTCTCTTTTGTGTTGAGTTCTGGCCTTCTCCACAAACTGTAGGGCTTTTCCATATATGATAGTGCTCTAATTTTAACCCATATCTCTCCACCATGTTTTTTAGCTTTGGTTTCTTTTTATTCTTTTATATTGTTCATTTGTTTTATGCATTCTTTATCTCTGCTTTTTATCATTTTTCCTAAATTTTTACTTTCTTTAAATTTTATGTTCAGTGGCATATGACCTCTGCTGTTGCGCCGCGCCGCCATGTCACATTTTCTTTCATTCATTCATTCATTCTTTTTTTTCTTTCTTTTTTTTTCATAATAATCATGGCGGCGCAACTGCCAGGGTCATATGCCGCCGTATAACAAAGAAGTAAAAAGCAAAAAACAAAAAATAGAGGATAAGCCACACAATAAAAAAGGAGAAATTCTAAATATCCTTAAGAAGTCCTGCCTCCTTCACAAAGGAGAGGGTTGCCCCTCCCAAGGCACAGGCATCCTCCCCAAGCACGGAGGAAAGATGATACACACCTCCATCCGTTTGGTGGTCAGAGAGGAACCGACGCCGCAAATCCTCAAGACTAGGACACTCCACCAACAGATGCCGAACAGTCAAGGGAACCAGACAGTCATCACAGAATGGAGGAGGAGCCCTCTCCATTAAAAAACCGTGAGAGAAACGGGTGTGGCCAATGCGGAGGCGGCACAAAGCAGTCTCCCATTGACGAGGGAAGCCCTGGTAACTGAATGAGCCCACCTTCTGGCAAATCGAGCGCAACTTATTGGCACCCACAGCATCCCAATGCTCCTGCCAACAGCACCAAACCCTGAAGGCAATAAAGGAGCGCATATCTGCAGCAGGCAGACGATACAGAGGGGACTGTGCAAGAGGGGGACGAGCCGCTGCCGCCTTGGCCAGCTGATCAGCTCGTTCATTCCCTGCCACTCCTACATGAGCTGGAACCCAACAGAAATCTACATGACATCCACGACGCCCTAAAAGGAAAAGCCACTCTAAAATGGATAAAACCAAAGGATGAGAGGGATTAAAAGACTCCATTGCAGAAAGAGCACTTCGTGAGTCACTAAAAACAGTAAAAGCAGTGTGGGGGAGAGTGAAGAGAATCTGAAGGGCAAATAAAATAGCAGTCAGCTCAGCCGTAAAAACAGAAGCAGTCACAGGGAGGCTCCCACCTCGACGGAAGGTGGGAAACACCACACCAAAGCCCACACCCGCATCAGACTTAGATCCATCAGTATAAACTGGTATGGAGTCCCCATGAGAAGAGGCATGCTCTAAAAACAGAGAAAATAAAACCTGAGAAGGAAGGGAGGCCTTACTGGATGAGAAGAAACGACAAAATGTCACCCTGGGGAGAAGCCAGTAGCCCACCCTCGGGACACGGTGGGGAGTGATCGGCACAGAAGGAACAGAGAAGCTAGACATAATCGACTGCACCCTGAAACCAAAGGGCTTTGGAAAGGATGGCCGAGTGGCAAAAATAGGTGACCGAGAATCTTGAGAGATCTTGAGAAAGGGCACGGAGTCTGGGAGACGAGATAAGCGATACCAACATCTCATCAAAAGGGAAGAGCGGAGCAAGTCTAGAGGAAGGACACCAGCATCAGCCAACAAACTCGAAATCGGGGAAGATCGGAATGCCCCAGTGGCGAGACGAACACCAGCATGATGTATGGAATCTAAAATACGAAGCCGGGCTTCTGAGGCAGAGGAATAAACTTCACATCCATAATGAAGTTTGGATAAAATCAGAGACTGATGCAAGAGGAGAAGGGTCTTGCGATCAGCTCCCCAGTATGTGTGCGCTAAAACTTTCAAGAGACCCAATGCTCTGAGACACTCAGCTTTTACGTACCTCAAGTGAGGGACCCAAGTCAACCGGCTGTCAAAAATCAGCTCTAAAAACCGGGTTTCCTTTAAACACGAAATACGACGCCTATCTAAAAAAAGGTTTGGGTCAGGGTGGACTCCACGAACGCGACAAAAATGCATGGCAACGGTCTTCTTGAAGGAAAATCGAAAACCTCGTTCCTCAGCCCATCTAGAGACACGGTTGAGAGCCATCTGCATCCTCCTTTCTGCCATTGACATCCGTGAGGCAGTGACAGAGATTGATAAGTCGTCAACATAGAGAGAGCCACGAACACCATCAGGGAGCACAGAAATAACGCTGTTAATTGCAACTGCGAAAAGGGTAACACTTAGTATGCTCCCTTGTGGCACACCATCCTCAAGGGGACGTGCAGTAGACAGCTCACTCCCGACTCGGACCCGTATAAAACGATTAGATAAAAACTCCCAGATAAAAGTGGGGAGTTGCCCACGGAGACCAAACTCATAAAGAGATTGCAATATACCATGACGCCAGGAAGTGTCGTACGCCTTCTCCAAATCAAAGAACACTGATATGATACTGGTTAGTTGCAAAAGCCTGGCAGATGGAAGATTCTAAAGAAAGGAGAGCATCTGTGGTCGACCGCATCTTCCGAAACCCACACTGGACTGGAGACAAGTAACCACCCTTCTCTAAGTACCACATGAGCCGACTATTCACCATCTTTTCGAGGACCTTACAAAGGCAAGATGTCAGCCAGATAGGGCGATAATTAGTGGCCTGCAAGTGATCCTTACCCGGCTTAGGGATGGGGAGAACCACAGCAACACCCCATGAGGTCGGAAACCCACCATTGCGCCAAATTCTGTTATACAGTGACAACAGAAAATGAAGGGCTGCATCAGGCAAGTGGTGTAAGAAGCCATATGGGACATCATCCAAGCCTGGAGACGAGTCGCGACACTGCGACAATGCCATCTGAAGTTCAGAAGCAGAAAAAGCAACATTATACGACTCCTCCGCAGTAGATGGAAAACTAATGCCCAAAGATTCCAGGTGCCGTCTGCGACGTGCCGATGGGGATGAGGTGTCCTTACTAGAGACATTAGCAAAATGAGCTGCAAATATCTCGGCAACAGACGAAGAATGAGCCACCACCACACCTGCATGAGATAAAACAGGAGGAGAGGGAACAGGAAATTTCCCTGAAATCTTCCTCACCCGTTTCCACACTTTTGTGAGAGGAGTCTGTGAAGAAATTGAAGAAACAAATGATGCCCAAGACTTCCTCCTAGCCTCCTTCATAACCCGCCGGGCATGAGCTCGGGCCCTCCTATATGCCGCTAAGTAACCAGGGTCACCTCGGTGACGGAAGTCGGGAGAAAGCAGCACATTTAGCCCGAACAGCAGAAGCACACTCATCAGTCCACCAGGGAACTGGACGGCAAGGAAAGTGACCAGCTGTTCTCGGAATACTCTGCAGTGCCGCCGAGTGTAGTAAGTCTGTGAAATACTCAACAGCAGCATCAGTGCTGACAAAATCCTCCACACATCGGTTCGGGGAACACAGCTCCTCAAAAACCGGCCAGACCACCCTATCCAAGCGCCAGCGGGGAAGACGACGCCGAGGCACACTCTGTGTCGATCTTAATAAATTAGGGAAGTGGTCACTGCCATGTAAGTCTGGTAACACAGCCCATGTAAAATTCAGGGCTACCCCTGCAGAGCACAGAGACAAATCAATAGAAGTAAAAATACCGATTTGACTATGGAAGTAAGTAACTTCACCAGAATTTAAAATATACAGGTCCACATCCTCCACAATGGAGGCTAACATAGTACCTCTAGCATCAGCTGTGGAGCCACCCCACAAGGGATGATGACTGTTCATGTCAGCCAGCAAGAAATAGGGTGAGGGAAGTGCATGAATAAGATTTTCAAGATCAACCCTCTCAATAGTGGCACTAGGAGGGAGGTACAAAGAGCACACAGTATAATGACGGGGAAGGAAAATCTGGAGAGCAACAGCCTGCAGTGGAGTGTTAAGATTCACAGCAGTGAAAGGTATGTCACTGCGTACTAGAATAGCCACACCCCCACCATGACCCTGTCCAGGAAGAGGACCTGAATAAAAAACCTGGTAACCAGGTGGACTGGGAGGCGCAGCATCACCAACCATTGTCTCTTGTAGGCAAACACACACAGGTGAATACTCAGCCAGAAGCCAACGGAGTTCCTCCCAGTTGGCTCGTAAACCACGGCAGTTCCATTGAATAATATTAGCCATCAAAACTACTGAAATAAAAAGGGGCAGGGGAGAGGGACAAACAGAAAACCATAAAAAAAATACTAAAAATATTAAAATGGAGGAACTATATACACAAAAGAAAGGGTCACTTAGTGAAAACCACTGAGCGACCCTGGGAGACAATCTTCTTGGGAATGCGGATACACCCACTAAGGGGCTTGCCACGGGCAGCAGCATGGCTAGAACGAGGGCCTGGGGTCTGCGAAGTGTTGGGAGACTTCACAGACACCCGTCGCTGCCCAGCAGGAGAGGAAGAGCTACTCCGAACCCTGCCCGGGGCCCCCAGTGAACCAAGAGGTCGAGCAGAAGGGATTGGGGTCCTGGCCTCCAAACGTGGAGGGGGCAGGACAGGATCCTCAGAGGTAACCGGAGGAGGAACATCCGATTCCCCGGAGGAAGAGGTGCCAGACTGACCTGACACCCCAGAAGCCCCCGAAGACCCAGAAGCAGGGTCCGAGGGCTGTTGCATAGATGGACTAACTACAGAGGATGTGGACTCCACGACCGACACCTTGCTTGGAGGATCTTCAAGACTCAAAGACTCTGAGGAACCACGATGACGCTTAGCAAATGAAGAATGTGCACCATGACTACTAGGGGATACCATAGATGTAGAGGTCGAGTCTTGAACTGTAGCGGCAACCGTCGCAAGTGCGGGAGATTGTTGCACTGGCATGGTATCAACAGATGAAGGCATAGGAGTTGACACAACAGGAGGAACTCGAGTCTGCTGCTGGACAGGACGATGAGGACGCCTATGACCGGACAAAACTGACGCATAAGACACTCCGTTATGGAAAACAAATGACATGGCTCTACTCCTGGCCTCAGAAAAGCTTATTTTATCACGATTACGGATGAGGAGGATCTCCTTCTCCAAGCAAAACCGGGCACAGTCTTTAGATGAAGCAGGATGTGCCTCGCCACAGTGCAAACAACAAACAGGTCCAGGACAGTCCTGTCCTGCATGAGTGGATTCTCCACAACTGACACACACCACTGGGAGGCCCTGTTGCAAACGATGACAGACTCTCCCAACATGCCCGTACATCTGACAGTGGTAGCAGCGTCGTGGGTTTGGTACAAAGGGTTTGACCCTAAGTGACAACCAAGCCACCTTGATGGATGAAGGGAGAACATTACAGTCGAATGTCAGCAACAAAGATGGAGTTGGGGTAAGTACACCATCAACTTTCTTCCGAAACCTCTCCACTTTAACCACCCTGTGGACCTGGAGTTCTTCAAGGAGCTTCTCTTCACTGTAGCGGAGTAAGTCTTTTGAGAAAACAACACCTCGACTCTGATTGAAAAAAGCATGAGGGACACAAGTAAATAGCGCATCGGGGTCCTTACACTTGGCAGCCAGCCGGGAACCCTCTTCAGGGGATGTAACCTCCACTAGTAGGCTACCATCCCCCTGAGGTGAAATCTTTGGCTCTCTCCCACAGATTGACATAATGCGCCGATGAACCGTAAAAATATCCAAATTCCCAATAGGCTGACCATCCAAAGTACGAATGGTGTAGTACCTTGGGAAATCAACCCTCTCATAGACACCTGGCAGGACCTCACGGGCAAGTCCACAAGATGTTGTTGTCTGTTGCCGGCTCTTCTTCTTTGTAGTGGCCACTGAACGCAAACCACTGGAACCAGGCAGGTATGGTTCCAAGGTGGCAATGTGGGCCTCACCAGCCAGAGGCACATGAGGCGCACAGGAGGGAGACTCTGAAGGATGGTCAGGGATGGAACCAGGGTCGTCAGCTGCAAAAATATTAAGAGAAGCCATACTCAAAAATAACTACCTTCATTCCCCCACCCCTCCACCCACCATGGAGCCCAACAAGGGGAGGCCATATGCCAGGGAAAGCACCACTGGCGACCCCAGAGGTAGTGGGGAAGTATACGCAGGTAACCACCAAGGGACCCTGACAAGGGTGACTCCAGGACGATAGGAGCCACCAGGTCCCCCAGTGCCCGCTTGACCCTAAAGACACTAGGTGACTAGCCTGGATGGCTAGCCAGTGACCAGCCGATTGACCTGGTCGGGCCCAACCAGGCCACCCGTTTAGCCAGAATAAGGGACCAAAGAGGTGTATTGCTAGCTGCAGGGAGCACCATGCAGCATCGCTCAACCACCAGGACTCCCGTCTCCCAGCATTACGGGACGCCACGCACGCCAAACACGTGGGGAGGCAACAGTCCCGCCCTAGATGACATGGGCAGGGACTGACATCACCAGTAGGCCTCCTCTACCAGTGATGTAGGGGGTGCTTGGTCCACAAGGCCGACAAATGCCAAACCCTACAAAGGTAGGCTTGCCTCCCAAGTAGGTGGCACTGCCAACCATGCTTCAAGCCCCACCACCACGTCAAGGTGACCCCCTACAGTGGGGATCATTCATTCATTCCCTGACAATGGAAACATCTCTTTGGGTTTGGAATATAGGGCTTTACAGGAAGAGAGAGCTAAGCAACTTTCACTGAAGCAGGCAATGTTAATCTAATAAAGGTCAAGAACAGTGTCAGAGTTGGGGTCGGAACACCATCAAGTTTCTTCTGTACTCTGTGAACACTTACAATGCCAGAGGAGTAAAGTTCCTCCAATAATCAGGCCTCTGGGTGTCGCAGGAGGTCCCAAGAGTAAATGACCCCCTTACTCTGGTTGAAAGTGGCATGGGGTACACATGACATACTGTTACTAGATATGGAGGTCAGATTCTGGAGACGGAAGCTTTCTGCTGGGGACACCTCAGTAAGTAGGCTACCATCCCCCTGGGTCGAGATCACCGGTTCACGGCCACAAGCAGAAACAATGGCTTGGTGCAGTTTGAAAGTGTCTATATCCAGCACTGAACCACCAGCAGAAGGTTTCAGTACTAGATATTTTGCGAAGGTCTCAGGTTCATCATCTTGTGGGCCGAACCTCGGAGCCAGACCAAACCAACGTGACCTTCTACCATTCCCAGTTGAATGCTGGGTCAGAGGAGGATAGTCTTTTGGGGCCCGGAAATGATCTAGAGTGGCAATGAGGGAGGATGACTTCAAAGAATTGCCGGGGACAGATGAGGTGTCGTCAGCAGTATTTTTTGTTAAGGAATATATGAATATACTACATAAACTTCGTTCTCTGACCCCTCCACCCACCACGGAGGCCAACAAGGGGAGGTCATATACTAGGGACAGTACCACTGGCAACCCCAGAGATAGCAGGAGAGTATACGCGGGTAACCACAGGGGGACCTGGTCAAGGGTGAATCCAGGATGATAGGAGCCACCAGGCCCCCCCCAGTGCCCACTTGACCCAAGCCAATGCATGACCAGCCGATTGACCTGGTCGGGCCCAACCAAGCCACCCGTCTAGCCAGAATAAGGGACCAAAGAGGTGCGTTGCTAGGTGCAGGGCACAACGTGCAGCATCACTCAACCTCCAGGACTCCTGTCTCCCAGCATTACGGGACGCCATGCACGGCAAACACGTGGGGAGGCAACAGTCCCGCCCTAGATGACAAATGGACAGGGACTAACATCACCAGCAGGCCTCCTCCACCTGTGATGTAGGGGGTTCTTGGTCCACGGGGCTGACAAATGTTGAACCCTACAAAGGTTGGCAGGCCTCCAAAGTAGGTGGCACTGCCAGCCACATTTCAAGCCTTGCCGCCACGTCAAGGTGACCCCCTGCAGCAGGGTTGGTCAACTTGGACATGGGCCACCATCAAAAAAGTGTGCAAGCTGTCAGCCACCGAAGTGGGGGCAGAAACAGTTGAAGTAGCAGTCAGGCAAACATCATTCTCACTAACAGTACTGACCATGGGGACAGCATCCTGTAAATCACGAGTTGAAGGAATGGGCACTGGAGTGGGTCGAGGCTGCCTTTGAGATACAGGGTGGTGTGGCTCACTGGTGTTCTGGAAAGGACAGAAGCATAAGAAACCCTGGGCTGAAAGAAGAGAGTCTTTTTGCTTCAGGGAATGGAACCCTCTCACGTGTACGAATGGATAAAATCTCCTTTTCCAGGCAGTATCTTGGACAGTTTTTAGAAAAGACAGCATGAGGACCTCCACAGTGATAGCATTTAAGGGGTCCTATGCAATCACTGGTATGGTTTGGTCTGCCACAGGAGACATAGACACCAGGAAAGCCAGCCTGTGCATGGCAGCAAAATCTACTTACATGGCCATAGCCCTGACAGTGGAAACACCGTTTTGGGGTTGGCACATACAGCTTAACAGGAAGTGACAGCCTAGCAAGTTTCAAGCTGAGGGCAGTGTTAGCCTGTTAAATGTCAGGAACAAGGTCGGTGTTGGGGTCAAGATACCTTCTATTTTCTTGTGCAGCCGCTCAGCAGTTACTACACCATAAGATCGCATTTCCTCCAACAACCATGCCTCTGAGTAACGGAGGAGGTCACGAGAAAAAATTACTCCTTTGCACTGATTGAAAGTATTGTGTAGAATGCAGGAAACTTTGGAACCAGAAAATGAGGTCAAACCCATCAATTGAGCTCTCTTTGGGTGAAGACACTTCAAAGATGATACTTCCATTGCTCCGAGATGATATTCTGGGTTCTCTTCCACGTACTGAAACGATGGCACAGTGCAGTTCAGATATGTCAATATCCAGCACTGATCCACCTGTGGAGAATTTGAGTACTAGATATTTTGCATAGGTCTAGGCTTCATGTCTTCTGAGCCTCACCCGAGAGCCGAACCAACCCGACATGGCTTCCTCCTGGTCCCAGTTAAATGGTGGGGCAGAGAAGGAAAGTCACCAGGGGTCTGGAAAGGTTCCAGTGTGGCGATAACGGTGGTGCCGTTCGAAGAACGTCTGGGGACGCGGCCGCGTTGTCATGAACATGTTTATGAAAAGACTCCATATATCAAACAAGCAAACCTCATCCCCCCACCCCTCCACCCACCATGAAGCCCAACAAGGGGAAATTGTATACCAGGGACAACACCACTGGTGACCTCAGAGGTAGCAGGAGTTTATATGCAGGTATCCACAGGGGGACTTGGGCAAGAGTGACTCCAGGACGATAGGAGCACCAGGGGTCCACTTGATGCTAGCCAATGCATGACCAGCTGATTGACCTGGTTGGGCCCAACCAGGCCACCTGTCTAGCCAGAATCTTTGGTGTATTTGCTAGCTGCAGGGCACATCTTGCAGCATCACTCAACCCCCAGGACTCCCGCCTCCCAGCATTACGGGACATCACGCACGGCAAACACATGGGGAGGCAACAGATTGATTGATTGATTGATTGATTGTAGTAAAAACTGGTGGCGCAACTGCTAAAGTCATATGCCACCGGACAACAAGCTAAAACACATGGCAACTAAATAGTGCATAATCGATATAAAGTTAATAACTTTTGTAAAAATAAATCACTGAAAATAATAAAAGAATAGTTAAAAGAAAAA
This sequence comes from Coenobita brevimanus, assembly GCF_032717465.1. Taxonomy (NCBI): domain Eukaryota; kingdom Metazoa; phylum Arthropoda; class Malacostraca; order Decapoda; family Coenobitidae; genus Coenobita; species Coenobita brevimanus. The sequence continues at coordinate 33,418,597 of NC_136986.1, forward strand.
AAAATTTCTTATAAAAGTGGAAGGAGACCCACCTCCTGAAAAAAACCAAAAACATTAGTAAAATCGCTATGGGCTCCACCAAGCATCGAGGAGTGGCAGTAGGCACCATCTACCCCTGTATGCCTATGGAGGAATCTCTGACCCAGGTCCCCCAAACTTGGACACTCGACCAGCAAGTGACGGACATTAAGGGGAACAAAGCAATCATCACAGTACGGTTGAATCTCGCCACTCATCAGGAACCCATGTGTAAGCCGAGAATGCTCAATGCGAAGCCTAGCAAGAGCTACCTCCAATCGCCGAGGCATGGAAGGGAGAACCCTTGGCACAACCACTCTCTGAAAGACCTCTTTCAGCTTATTATGAGCAACACCATCCCAGCGTCTCTGCCAACACACATGCATTCTGTCCCACAAGTAAGGTGTTAGATCAGAACAGGACTGACAAGTACTGTCGACAAACCAAACCCCTCCATTATATCCTGAACCCTATAGCTAAATGAACGAGGCACGTGAGGGTGTCTACTATAACACAAAAGACAAGACTGTTTCATCATACACTCACAGACAAGTGAGTCTGGAAGGCAACGAATCCTGAGCCAGCACCATACTGCAACAGACTGACGCAGTAGATCTAAGGGAGGCACACCAGCTTCCACCAATAAGCTGGGAATTGGAGAGGACCAAAAAGCCCCAGTTGCAAGGCGAAGACCAGCATGATAGACAGCATCTAGAGTTTTTAGTCTTGATTCTGTGGCAGAGGAATATACCTCACAGCCATATGACAGCTTAGAGGTTACAAATACCTGAAACAAATGCAAGAGTGTCCTTCGATCAGCACCCCAAAAGGTATGGGACAGAACCCTCAATAGATTGAGAGCCTTCATACATGATGTTTTAAGATTTGCCAAGTGTGAGACCCATGTCAAACAACAATCAAACGTCAGGCCCAAGAATTTCGTCTGTCACACAACAGTCTCCTGCCACAAAGCTGGAGATTAGGGTCCGGGTGTACCCCTGTCATCCTACAGAAGTGCATAGCCACAGTCTTTGAAGGGGAAAACCAAAAACCCTTGGAAGTGGCCCAGGCAGAAATCTTGTCCAAGGCAAGTTGCATATGCCGCTCAATAGCAGACATGCGGGAGCCAGAAAACCATATAGCTAAGTCATCCACATAAAGGGATGAGGATACCCCAGCAGGCACAGTGTCAATGATACCATTAATGGCCACTGCAAATAGGGAAACACTTAAGACACTCCCCTGTGGGACACCTTCCTCCTGGCACAGTGGCGCAGAGAGGGTAGAACCCACACGGACCCGAAATACACGATCAGTCAAGAAGTCTCCAAGCAACACAGGCAGCCGACCACTTAAACCAAAGACATGAAGTTGTTGGAGGATGCCATGGCGCCAGGCAGTGTCATAAGCCTTCTCAAGGTCAAAAAACACAGCCACAAGATGTTGCTTAGAGGCAAAAGCTTTACAGACTGATGCCTCGCGCCTGATAAGATTGTCTGAAGTGCACTGTAATTTATGGAGAGCGAAAGTCAAGACCCAGCCTCTCCCGATTCCTGCGAGGTAGCAAATAGCTGAAAAGGATCCTTTGTGGAGATAGCGTAAAACTGATTTGCAAAAGCAGAGGCTACTGAATCTGGTGCAGACACAAGTTCTCCATGAAGGCGCAACACCAGAGGGGAGGGGGGCAAGAACCTACCAGAAATCTTGTGCACCTTTTTCCACACAATAGACATTGAAGGTGAAGATGTAATTGTAGAAACATACGACCTCCACGAGTTATGGCGAGCATTCTTCATGATCCATCTATAGTGAGCACGTGCTTTGCGAAACTGTATTTTTAGAAAAACAACATTATGATTGGCAAAATACCGACGAGCAGCTGCTTTGTAAGTTCCCTTTGCTATGGAGCAGTCATCATTCCATCATGGCACAGGTCTCCGGGAAAAAACACCAGAAGTCCGAGGGATAGAATGAACCCCTGCTGAGAAAATAGTCTTAGTAAAATAACATTCGGCATCATCGATAGTTGAAAAACCCATAACCCTGTTGGCAAATATACATAGTTCCTCAAAGAGAGACCAAACAGCCCTGTCCAGACACCAGCATGGCAGACGGGCTACAGGAACAGAGTGAGTAGGCTGGACCACTACAGGATAATGGTCACTACCATGTAGATCATCCAAAACCTCCCAAGAAAAATCAAGGGCACAGTCAGAGGAAGAGATGGTAAGGTCAATGACAGAATACATGCCAGTCTGAACATGAAAATGGGTCGGCCTTGCATCATTTAGAACAACCAAATCTAAATCTCCAGCCAAAGAGGCAAGAAGATCACCCCGGGGATTTGAAAGTGAGTCACCCCACAAAGGATGGCAGCCATTAAGGTCACCAAGGAGTAGGAAAGGGGGTGAAAGTTGGCTGATAAGGGTTTCTAGATCTGCACGTACAACAGGAACGGAAGGTGGAAGGTACAGACAACAGATGGTATAGCACCTCCCAATGTGCATCTGTACTGCTAGAACTTGAAAGGGGGACTGAATCTCAAGGGAAATAAAGCGGACATCAGAACGGCACAAAACTGCACATCCACCGCTGTGACCACCAGGAGGAGATGCGTGGAATGCCTCATACCCCCTAATGGAAGGGAACTGTCTGTCCCCCACCATTGTCTCCTGAAGACAGACACATAGTGGGTTCAGAGCAATTTGCCATGGCACCTCTACAGTTCCACTGAAGACAGATTGGTACCGTTTGAACCACAGTGATTAATATTAAATATTATGAAATTAGAAAGCTATGTAGCAACCTCATTAGGAAGGGAGTGAAAGCCCTTCTTCCTAGGCGTGGAGCTCTGCCTTACCAACTGAGAAGACAATGAAGATTTAAAGCTTCCATGGGTGGAAGTACCCTTACTCCAAGACACGTCCCGCCCATCGTCAGAATGAGTCCAAAGCACAGAGACCTTCTTGGAAGACCCACGTGCCTCGTCCGCTCACCCATGTGAGGGTTCAGCAGGCACCTCGGGGCCAACCGAATCTCCCGCAACCGAATCAACCAAAGGTTGGCCGCTGGGTAATGGATCAGAGGGAGCAAGCGACTGAGCTCTGAGTATCTAAAGACCCAGACCCCACCACACCTGAGCAAGAGGCAGGGACGGGAATCCTAGAAGGGCCGTCATGAACACCCACAGACTTAGACGCCACCACTGGCTGGGTTGTCGAGCGAAGAGCCCCCTCAGAATCCTCATGCAGTACAGAAGTTTGAACCTTAGAAGGAGGGGAGTCACTCATAAACTCCTCACTCGTTTGAGGTTGGCAGATGCAACCTCTATCTCTGCACCAGAACTTAAAGCATTAGAAACTGTAGTGGCACACCGTAAAGAAGAGTGAGCAACAGTAGCAGAGCAGGCAGATGGTACATGAGCAGCAGTCAGTACAGGAGCAGCAGTCACTATGGGAGTAGCAGCCCATACAGGAGTATGAGAGACACTGTTTTTTTTGGATATGTCAGGACAAGGATGCACAGGAAGGACATCGGGAGTTTTGGATGTGTCAAAGCAAGGTGTAGCATCTACATGGGTGTTTCTCACAGGAGGAACTGGAGGAACTGGGATGGGGGAGGCACTCCCAGATGCTGGAAGAACCACCGCGGAGGGGACACCCCCAGAGACAGGAGGCACCTCCCTGGAGGAAGGACAGCTGCTTCCAGGCTGCAATCCCTCAGTGGAACCCCCCGGGCGAGAAGGCCGGGAAGTAGAACCCCGAGAATTTGATAGGGCATTGTGTGATGGCACGGGCACCTGCTGGGTAGCTTCATTGCGAGACAATACAGCAGCAAAGGTAACCCCAGGGTGAATGAACCGCTCCCTTACCCTGGCCTTTGCCCCAGAAAAGGAAATTTTCTTCTTCGTTTAGACAGAAATAATCTCATATTCATACTTGTATACTTCGCAATCCCTTGAGGAGGCAGGATGTGCTCCTCCACGGTTTAAACATTTAGAGGGTTGAGAACAATCATCCATACCATGAGAAATTCCACCACAATTTCCACAAACCTCAGGAAGGCCACACGCTTCCCGCCTGCAAGAACGGCGAACATGACCAAACCTTTGACAATAATAGCACCTTCTAGGTCGGGGATTGATTGATTGATTGAAAATAATTACAATCTGGCGGCGCAACTGCCAGGGTCATATGCCGCCGGATGACAAAGTAGAAGGCACGGCAAAATAAAAAGTGTCTATTCAAAAAAAAGTTAATATCTGTTAGTAGGAATAAAACACTAAAAATAATAAAAGAATAATTTATAAAATAACAATTACTTATAAAAGTTAAAGGAGACCCGCCTCCTGAAGAAAACTAAAAACATCAGTAAAATCGTTAGAGGCTTCACCAAGCATCGAGGATAAACAGTAGGCACCATCTGCTCCCCCATGCCAATGAAGGAACCTCTGACGCAGGCCCCCAAGACTCGGACACTCGACCAGCAAGTGACGGACAGTAAGGGGAACAAGGCAGTCATCACAGTACGGTTGACTTCCACCACACATGAGGAACCCATGTGTAAGCCGAGAATGCCCAATGCGAAGCCTAGCAAGAGCCACCTCCATTCGCCGAGACATAGAGGGAAGAACCCTTGGCACAACCACTCTCTGAAAGGTTTCTTTTAGTTTATTGTGAGAAACACCATCCCAGTGTCTCTGCCAACACGTACGAATTGCATACCGCAAGTAAGGTGTTACATCAGAAACAGGAAGTGGGTAGTCAGCTGGGGGGCTGTTGAGAAGACGCAGCTTTAGCTAAAGTATCTGCCCCTCATTGCCCACCACACCAACATGTGCAGGAACCCAACAGAAGTCTACACGGTGGCCACGGCGGCCAAGAAGAAAAAGCCACTCTAAAATTGATAAAACCAATGGATGGGATGCATTAAAAGATTCCAGTCCAGACAAAGCACTACGTGAATCACTATAAATCACAAAAACGGATTGGCGGAGAATAAAAATGATTTTAAGAGCATACAAAATTGCAGTCAGTTCTGCTGTATACACTGAAGTAATGCCAGGAAGGCTACCGCCCCTACTAAAGGAAGGGAAGACAACACCAAATCCTACTCCAGTATCAGTCTTAGACCCGTCAGTATAGACGGGGACAGAACCCTCATGAATGAAGGCATGTTCTAAAAAGAGAGAGAGGGACACCTGAGAGGGAAGTGAGCCCTTTTTTTCAACAACGGACCTACAGAATGTCACGCAAGGGAGCAGCCAAGAACCCACCCTTGGGATCCGATGTGGACAAATTGCCAGTCTCGGGAGAGAGAGGGCTAGCATAACAGACCGGACCCTGTAACCAAATGGCTTTGGGAAATTGGGACGGGTGTCAAAAGCAGAAGATCGGGAATCCTGTGAGACAGTGGCACAAGAAATTGAGTCTGGAATGCGGTGAAGACGATACCAACACCTCATCATTAGCAACTGGTGCCGCAAGTCCAAGGGGAGTACACCAGCATCTACCAACAAACTTGGAATTGGGGATGATCTGAATGCCCCGGTTGCCAGATGAACACCAGCATGATGCACAGAATTTAACAACCGGAGGCGGGCATCTGTTGTAGAGGAGTAGACCTCACACCCATATTCAACTTTAGGAAGAATAAGAGACCTATGCAAGAGGAGGAGGGTCTGACGGTCAGCACCCCAAGAGGTATGAGCTAAAACCCTCAAAAGACTCAAAGCTTTAAGAGAAGCCACCTTAACAGAACGAATATGAGGAACCCAGGTTAATCTTCTATCAAACAGAAGACCCAGAAACCGCGTCTCTTCCACACAGGATATTCTTCTACCATAGAGATACAAGTCAGGGTCTGGGTGGATTCCTCAAAGACGACAAAAATGTATAGCCACTGTCTTTGCTGAAGAAAATTGGAAACCGCGTGCTTCTGCCCAGTCAGAAATTCTATTGAGAGCCAGCTGCAACTTCCTCTCTATCAGAGACATTCTAGACACAGTGAAGGAAATCGAGAAGTCATCAACATACAGTGATCCTCGTACACCATCAGGAAGTACACTGATGACGCTGTTAATGGCTACAGCGAACAGAGTAAGACTAAGGATACTCCTCTGTGGTACTCCATCTTCTAGTGCTCGGGCATTAGAAAGCACTCCTCCCACTCGCACCCTTTAAATTCGGTTAGATAAAAACTGTTGAATAAAAACAGGTAAGCGCCCACGAAGACCAAACTCATGAAGAGAGTGTAAAATACCATGACGCCATGCAGTGTCATATGCCTTTTCCAGATCAAAGAAGACCGTGACCTGGTGTTGGTTAGTGGAAAAAGCCTCACAAACAGAAGATTCCAAGGACAGTAATGCATCAGAGGTAGATCGCATATTTCAAAAACCATACTGGGCAGGGGATAAGAAGTCACCTCTCTCTAAAAACCACACAAGCCTAACATTGACCATCTTTTCCAAAACTTTACATATACAAGACGTCAAAGAAATAGGCCGATAATTCTTCGCCTGTAGGTGATCCTTACCTGGTTTGGGGATGGGGATAACTACAGCAACACCCCAACAAGCCGGAAACTCCCCAGAACACCAGATCTTATTAAACAGTGAAAGCAAAAACAACAGGGACTCATCAGACAGGTAGCATAAAAAGGCATAAGGAACATCATCAAAACCAGGAGAGGAATTATGGCATTGCGACAGAGCTGACTGGAGTTCAAAAATTGAAATTGGAACATTGTAAGACTCTCCCCTAGCAGAGGCAAAACTGAGACCACGAGATTCTAGGCGCCGACGGTGGCAAGCCAAAGGTGTATCTGCATCCTTCTTTGACACACTGGCAAAATGGTCAGCAAGCAATTCTGCAACAGCAAATGGATCAGCCACAGTTCCACCTGGTGGAGATAAAACAGGAGGGGATGGAACAGTAAATTTACCTGAAATTTTCTTTACCCGGTTCTACACCTGGGTGATGGAAGTCCTCGAATTGATGGAGGAAACATAACCCTTCCAGGACGAACGCCTGGCCTCCTTTAAGACCCGCCTCATATGAGCTCGTGCCCTCTGATACGCCACCAAATACTGAGGATCCCCACTGTGACGACGAAGTCGTGAGAAGGCGATTCATTTGGCTCTCACTGCGGAACTACACTCCGAGTTCCACCAAGGAACCAGACGTTTAGGAAACTGACCCTTTGTTTTTGGAATAGATAATAGGGCTGCTGAGTGCAGCACGGTATTGAAATATGACAGCCTCCGTAAGACGGCCAAACTCATTGACAGAAAGGGAAATGGAACTTAATTCCCTGAAATATGGCCAGTCAGCCTTATCCAGAAGCCAGCGAGGAAGACATGGCTGAGGTCCACCTGCACTAGCAGTTAAGAGTAACGGAAAATGGTCGCTGCCATACAGGTCTGGCAACACATCCCAGTTAAAGTCTAAAAGAGCATCAGCTGAACATAAGGACAAATCAATGGCAGTAAAAGTTCCTGTCTGGCTATGGAAATAAGTCATTATATTGGAGTTTAAAATGCCTAACTCCTCATCTTCCACTAAAGAGGCCAGCATAACACCCCGAGGGTTGGCCTCATTGTTTCCCCATAGTGGATGGTGACCATTCATATCGCCTAGTAACAGAAAGGGAGAAGGAAGATCATGAATAAGGCGTTCCAGATCCATCCTTTGAACAGTTGCACTAGGAGGTAGATAAAGACTGCAAACTGTATACTGCCGACGTAAAAACATGCGAACAGCAACTGCCTGCAAGGGACTGGAAATATCCAGATGACTATATGGAATATCCTGGCGAAGGAAGATAGCAGCACCTCCATGACGACCTTGGCCCAGCACAGGATCAGAATAAAAAGCATTGTAGCTAGAAGGACCAGCAGAAGCAGTATCACCAACCATGGTCTCCTGGATACACATGCATAGTGGAGTAAATTGAGAAACTAGATGACACAGTTCCTCATAGTTAGCACGTAAACCCCGACAATTCCACTGGATCATAGAACCAATAGTGGAGGGGAAAATGATTAAGTGCGGGACTGTACACCTCCTGGCATGCGAACGGGTTTGGAGTGATGCTTAGGAAGGCCCTTGGTAAGAGACTGTCCAGCACCAGGAACCCGCGCTTTATGTCGAACATCCGTGGGGAAACGTGAGGACGAAAAGGAAAGTTTTACAACACTCTTCCTTTGAGGGGGAATAACATTCGGTTTGGATAGATGCTTGGAGGCCGCCTTGGGTAATGTGGGACGGCCAGTGCTACCATTAGAAGCTCCAGAAGTGGAAACAGAGTTGACAGGATTAGAACCCTGCAAGGCTGACATTGTACTTTTCAGAACGGACGCATCAGCGGTCTGTCCAACACCATCCCCAGGTGGGGACCTGACTACAGGTGAACCACCAGCAGCAGCTTCCATTTGGCTAGACCTCTCAGCCTCTGAGGCAGAGGGAACAGTAGAGAGGTTGATACAAGGTTCGACAACAGAAACCTTAGGTGGCCGGCTTTCAGGCTCTGAGGACTCTGACGAATTACGATGACGTTTGCCGGATACAGAAGGAGCCTCGTTCATACTGGACAAGGGGGGATGAGTCTCGTCAGCGTGTACATCTGCCACCACCACAGACGTACGCGAACCGTCAGCCACTGAGGTGGAGGCAGAGACAGTTGGAGCAGTGGGTGGATGAGCATGAGTCACACACATATCAGTAATTCCAGGGTTAACAACATCCGTCAAATCAGTAGTTGGGGAAGTGGTCACTGTAAAGAGTCGTGGCAACTTCTGGGACACAGAACGACGTACAGGTGCCCCAGAAAGGACAGAAGCATAAGTAACTCCAGGCCGAAAGAAGAGAGTCTGGGCCCTCCTCTTTGGTTCTGGAAAGGGAACCTTCTCAAAACTTCCTTTTCAAGGCAGTAGCGAGGACAGTTTTTGGAAAATACAGCATGAGGACCCCCATAGTGATAGCATTTAAGGGGTCCTGGACAATCACTGGTATGACTCATATCACCACAGGAGACACAAACACCAGGAAGGCCAGCCAGTGCACGTCGGCAAAATTTGCTAACATGCCCATACCCCTGACAGTGAAAACACCGCTTTGGGTTCGGAACATAAGGCTTCACAGGCAGAGACAGCCAGGCAAGTTTCATGGAAGCAGGGAACGTCAAGCGGTCAAAGGTCAGAAACAGCATCGGAGTCGGGGTCAGAATACCATCGATCTTCTTCTGTACCCGGTCAACCTTTACAACACCATAAGAGCGTAGTTCTTCTAAGAACTGTGACTCAGGGTAACGCAGGAGGTCTCGAGAGTAAATAACCCCCTTACTTTGGTTGAAGGTGCCATGGGATACACAGGATATACTATTGCCAGATATGGAGGTCAGATTCCGGAGACGGGAGCTTTCTGCTGAAGAGGACACCTCAATAAGTAGGCTACCATCCCCCTGGGTTGAGATCGCCGGTTCACAGCCACAAGCAGAAACAATGGCTCGGTGCAGTTCAAAAATATCTATATCCAGCACGGAACCACCAGCAGAGGGTTTCAGTACTAGATACTTAGTGAAGGTCTCAGGCTCACTCTCTTCCGGATTGAACCCCGGAACCAAACCAACCCGACGTGACCTCCTCCTATTCCCAGTTGAACGCTGGGTCAGAGGAGGATAGTCCTTTGGGGCCTGGAAAGGCTCTAACGTGGCAATTAAAGAGAATGCTTCCGCAGAATTAACAGGGACAGATGAGGTGTCGTCAACAGTATTTTTAGTTAAGTAATCCATTAATATACAACAGAAACTTCATTCCCCCACCCCTCCACCCACCATGGAGCCCAACAAGGGGAGGTCGTATCCCAGGGATAACACCACTGGCGACCCAAGAGGTAGTAGGAGAGTATACGCGGGTAACCACCAGGGGACCTGGGCAAGGGTGACTCCAGGACGGTAGGAGCCACCAGGCCCCCCAGTGCCCACTTGACCCTAGCCAACGCATGACCAGCTGATTGACCTGGTCGGGCCGAACCAGGCCACACGTCTAGGGACCAAAAAGGTGTATTGCTAGCTGCAGGGTGCATCGTGCAGCATCGCTCAACCTCCAGGACTCCCGTCTCCCAGCATTACGGGACGCCAAGCACGGCAAACATGTGGGGAGGCAAGAGTCCTGCCCTAGATGGCAAAAGGGCAGGGAATAACATCACCAGCAGGCCTCCTCCACCAGTGATGTAGGGGGTGGTTGGTCCACGAGGCCGACAAATGCCGAACCCTACAAAGGTAGGCATGCCTCCAAGGTAGGTGGCACCACCAACCACGCTTCAAGCCCCGCCACCACGTCAAGGTGACCCCCCTCAGCGGGGTCTAGGTCGGGGAACATAAGGTGTCTTAACCTTAAGCTTCCACCATGCAGCGGTGATGACCTCTGGCAAAGTAAGACGATCAAATGTCAAGATAAGAGTTGGCGTGGTGGTTAAAATCCCATCAACTTTCTTCATTATTCTTTGTACTGCTACAACTCCCTGAGGAGCCAGCCCCTCTAAGAGGGATTAATCAGAATATGAGACCAAGTCACGAGAATATACAACCCCTCGGGACTGATTTAGGACCAAGTGATGAGAGGCAGATACAGGATAATCAATGACCACAGTTAGAGACTGGATGCATGAACTCTCCTCTTCATTCCTGGCTTCTAGCAATAGAGAACCATCACCCTGCAAAGAGACCTTGGGGGTAAATCCACATGCTGTAACTAGACCACTGTGAATCTGAAAACAATTCAGGTTCCGGAAGGAAGTACCATTATCCATTTTGAGGACTATGTATTTTGTATAAGAGTGATTCACAAAAACACCAGGTAACAGCTCCATAGAAAGGGCATCGCGATTTGCAGTTTTGGCAGATGACCCGGAGGGTACAGGGTCGTCGGCCAGAGAGTGACCAGTTGATGCCAACTCGTGCGGCTGGTCACCGACCACACGAGTGGTTAAAGAATTGTTCAGTGTATCCATAAATACATTAGTGAATATAAATTGGCACCAGGAGCCAAGGGAAACTGCCTACCGGGGAGTGAGGGGACTGAGCGCGGTCTGATGGGAGCGGGGTACCTCGTCCCCAGAGGGTATTCCAAAAAGGACACCCCGTGATTCGAAAGTTTGCTCCCAACAGTGCAAAGACCCCCTTCCCCAACACCCCCCAGCCCAGACACCCAACCAAACAACTCAGGACAGCACGAAGGCGATCCCTCTGGAGGGCGGTACCGATGACCCATACGGGTAACCTACGTTTTGGGCAGCGCTTAGTCATACCACTCACCCACAACCCTACCCGCATGGGAGACCCTGCCAGATGTCGTTACATCCACGGGCAGGCTTGTGGGATCACTGGAGCACGCAAGCCCTTCCACCATGACAAGGTGGCTGCCCACGAGGGGGATGGGGAGGCAACAGTCCCACCCTAGGTGGCAAATGGTCAGGGACTAACATCACCAACAGGCCTCCTCTAACAGTGATGTAGGGGGTGCATGGTCCACGAGGCCAACAGATGCCGAACCCTATAAAGGTTGGCAGGCCTCCAGAGTAGGCGGCACTGCCAGCCACGCTTCAAGCCCCGCCACCATGTCAAGGTGACTTCCCTCAGCGGGGTGTAATTGTTATAAAACGATACTGTGCTTTTCAGTGCACAAGCAGAATCGACTCCTTACACATTGAATACATCCATCTTCTTAATAATGCAATTCTTTGTCGTTTATTATATAGGAAGATTGTATCAGTTTAACTTAGTCATTGGCATAATTTTCTGCTTGAAGCTAAGGTAACGAATTCACGTTTCGAATCTTGGTTCTATGATTTATTTAGCTCACTTACAAACTCAAGCTCACATACGTATCTGTAGTGTGGACGACAGTAGACAGCCACTCACTGACTAGTTCCAGTACGACATCTCACAGGTCTGCATTTCGTACCGTCGCGTGCTAGACATGTTGAGCAACACCAGTTTCATACAGTTCATATTGTATTCCATTTTATAGTAATGGTCTTTCAATCCACATATATAATATAGTAATACTTCTCTTTGCGTTCAAACTGATGTTAATAGTCGCATGGATAGTTAATTCTGGTAATAAATCTACAATAGTTCGTCATATTATTGAGCGAATTCGAATACTTAGCCCAAGTATTCGAATACAAATGCGAACACCTTGATTAATAATGATTTGAATGTGGATACGAATAAACAAATACTGTATTCGAATGTATTTGAATACGAATAACGAATACGAATGGTCCAGCCCTGCTATAAGCTACTGCTTTAGTGCAGATGTTGCACTTCTATTTTTTTTTTTTTTCTGCTCACTACTGCCTGAGAATCACTATGATTCTGAAGGAAGTGCTGGATGACTGACTCTATACTGATACAGATTCGGTGGTGAGTGAAAAGATTATGGCTTTTCTTACAGCCCTATGCTTTACATATCCCTTTTACGAAGAAAACAGGAGTATGCTGTCCACTGGTGTAGAGATGTGGGAGTGCACCAGGGAGGTGGATGATAAGTTAATAAAAAAAAAAAAAAACTCACGGGGTGTTTAAATGGATTCTAACGAGGTCCTAAGCTATAGCTGCTGAAGTAATTTAAGAAGAGGAGTAAACTTCCATCAAAATCTGACGTTATATGAATGCACTATACATCCCCTTATGTACAGCCATGATAGAATTCTTCCATCCCGTACTAGCTGTGTTTTTTATATTGCTGGTTCTTATAAAGTTCACCGACATTTCTCTGGTGACTGGCAATGAAAGGTTTTACACGAACCATTATATGTGACAGGAATAAGAAAAACACAATTAAAGAGACGGGAAGGAAAAATACTGTCTGTCGTTCGGGAAGGAATGACAAATAAGGAAGGCAGGACAATGTTGCCAGAAGCCAACTTATATTACACTATTGGAGAATGTTGAGCGGCTGCCATGGTGGTTAACGCAGGAAAAGGAATTCATAAAAGAAGAAAAAAACTAGAGGGATAAAGACGCCCTTAAAAAAAAAAAAAAAAAGACTATGCCCTTTTTACTCTAACAAGGCTTTAAACTGCCATCCCTCAGTTCTGAATACCGAGTTATAAAAAGAGATTAATGCTTGTATATGATGGTGGTTACAAAGCAGTGCTATGAAAACAAAATGTAGAACCATAGTACTGAATTATTATACCACCGAGTTATGTGAAATATACTGCAAAAGGACTAAATCTGAGCCAAGTTGAGAAAAAATTACTATAGTGTATTTCGTCCTTTTAAATAAAAAACGACTTGGAAAGAGAGAAGGAGTAAGAGGAGCTGTAAAGAGAGTGACTCCTGCGGGGCTGTTGAAGTCAAAGGAACCAGAGAGAATAACTATTTTTCCTTTCCTCTCCTCCTCAGGTCTAGTTCCATCTTCGTCAGCAGGAAATGTTTCTCAGGATCTTTCACTTACGAAGGGACTCAGCTGTGTTCTAGTGGTGTTGGTAGGTGACTTTATCTCTCTCTCTCTCTCTTTCTCTCTGTCTGTCTGTCTGTCTGTCTGTCTGTCTGTCTGTCTCTCTCTCTCTCTCTCTCTCTCTCTCTCTCTCTCTCTCAAGTGGGCAATTTTACGCTGTGTTCGATGCCGCGACAGATGATAATAGCCTTCTTAAATAACCTTCAAAGAATCTATCAAACAGGGAGGAAGAAGAAGAAAGTAGGAACATCAATGGCAGGGAAGATGTAAAAAAAGAGAGAGAGAGAGAGAGAGAGAGAGAGTCACAAAAGCGTAAGGTAAGCACTTAAAGAAGGAACCGAGGAAGCGCTGTGGACTCTCGCAAATTCCTTTTTTCTGCACGGTTTTTCTCCCTCCACATTTCTTTTTCTTTTCCCTCTCTTTTTAACATTTTGAGGCTTCCCTTCTTCCTTCCTACTCTGTTTTTTTTCTTTCTCCTTCATTCTTGTGCCTTTTTTCTCCCCCTTCCTTTCATTCTTCTCGCCTGGCTTCTTCCTTTCTCTTATTTTTCTTACTGGCACTCTTTCCCTCCTTTCTTTTCTTTCTTTTCTCCTTTACCCATGTGTTTATTTCCTACACTGTCCCTATTCTTCCCTCTTTCTCCTCTTAGTTCTTCTCCATCCTTTCTTCCGCCTTTCCTTTCCTCTTTCTCTCTTCTTCCCTGTTCCTATCTACTCGGCTCCTCTTGTTTATTTCCGTCTCCCCTTTCCTCCTTCCTCCCCCCCCCCCTTCCAACATGTCTGTCTGTCTGTCTGTCTGTCTGTCTCTCACGTATTCACGTATTGTTGTCAACAACATTTTCTCTCTCTCCTTCCCTTCCATTTCAGTCGCACTATTTCTTTTCTTTCCTCCTGAGTTCTTTCACTGTTTTTTCTTCTTGTGTATATTTTGAAACAATTTTCTTTAACTTACTGATACTTCTTTTTTTACCTTTTATCATATTCCCTTTGTCTGTCTATCGTCTGAATCTATCTACCTATCTTATCTATCTATCCATCCATCTATCCATTTTCCTTTGCTCAGTTGCATCAACTGCATATTTTTTTAAAGATGCCAGAACAACTGCTCTTCGAATACTTATCACGCCTTGGGAGCTTCAACCACAGCTGTTTTATTTGCTTCTCGGTGAAAAAAACAAAAATCCTATATATGGTAAGATCCACTGATTATACCGTGGTAATTGATCTAATAATGCGCATAATGAATGAATGAATGAATGAAAGAAAATGTGACATGGCGGCGCAACAGCAGAGGTCATATGCCGCCGAACATAAAATTGAAAAAAAAAAAAAAAAAAGGTGGAAAGATAGGGGTTAAAATTAGAACACAATCATTAAAATACAAATTAAATTATCGAAAACCCCTACAGCTTGTGAAGAAGGCCAGAACTCAACACAAAAGAGAATGTGTCTCCCCGCATAGTACAAGCCTCTTCCTCAAGAACCGAGGAAAGAAGGTACGATCCATCGGCAGCTAGGCACCCGGAAAGGTACTGCCGACGAAGGTCCCCAAGACTGGGGCATTCGACAAGGAGATGTCGCACAGTCAAAGGAACCAGACAGTCATCGCAATAGGGAGGGGGGGCCCTCTCCATTAAAAAACTATGGGTCAGCCTAGTATGGCCGATCCAGACGAGCCAAAGCTGTTTCCCACTGTCAGGACAGTCCCACATACCCCCCATCGCCCAGGTTCCTACGAATGCTGTGGAGTTTGTTCGCCCCTTCTGCATCCCACCTCTGCTGCCAGCAGAGATGGACAGCCTCCACAGTGGCTCCACATAAATCCTCAGATGGGATACGGTATTGAGGAGAGGAAGGGTGAGAGGCAGCAGCTCTCGCTAAAGAGTCAGCACGCTCATTGCCCACGACCCCCACATGTGCAGGGACCCAACACATTTGTACAGAGTATCCTCGCCTACATAATAAGAAGAGCCACTCCAAGACAGACAAGACCAGGATATGTGATGGGAAGCCACAAGACAAAGCTTGTAGGGCACTGGCCGAGTCACTAAAAATGGTAAAAGAAGCTGGAGGAAAGCTAAAAATCAATTCAACCGCAAATAAAATGGAGGTAAGTTCAGCAGTAAAAACAGATGCACAAGGAGGGAGACTCCCACCATGGATAAAATCACGAAAGATGACACCAAAGCCTATCCCCACATGGGATTTAGAGCCATCAGTATATACAGGGATCGAGTCATTGTGAGCAGAGGCATGTCCTAAAAAACAAGACAAAGCTGCCTGTGAGGAAAGAGAGGCCTTCCTCTCAAGGAAATAGTTACATGGTTGTACCTCCGGAAGAAGTCAGGGGGCCACTCGTGGGACACGCACAGGACAAACAGGAGAGGACTGGACACCCAACTCCCCCATGGCAGCCCTCACTCTGTACCTGAACGGGTGTGTATAGCGAGGGTGGGTGTCATAAAAGGGGAGAAGACCAATCTCAGAGACAGCCTGACAACACAGTGAGGCTGGAAAATGGTGAAGGCGGTGCCAACACTGCACCATTAAGGACTGCCAGCGGAGATCCAGCGGTAGTTCGTTCACATCAACCAACAGGCTTTCAATTGGCGAGGACTGAAAAGCCCCAGTTGACAGGCAAATCCCAGCATGATGGACAGAATTTAGTGGCTGCAGCCGTGCCTCAGTAGCAGAGGAGTACACCACACACCCATAGTCCAATTTGCTCCTAACTAAGGCACGGTAAAGTCGGAGCAGAATGGTTGTCAGTGTCCCAAGACAAGTGAGATAGGGTCCTCAAGAGAGACAGGGCATGGAGCCATGAGAGTCGTAATGAACGGATATGAGGTACCCACGTCAGTCTCCTGTCGAAGACAAGTCCGAGAAATCTTGTTTCATCGACACATCGCACCCTGTGGTCATATAACTGGAGATCTGGGTCGGGGTGAACTCCTCTCAAGCGGCAGAAATGCAAGGTCACCGTCTTTGTTGGCGAGAAACGGAAGCCGTGCACTGTGGCCCACCGAGAGATCCTGTCCAGAGTGAGCTGCATGCGACGTTCAGACAAGGACATTCGGGAAGCAGCATACCATAGAGCCAAATCATCAACATACAGTGAGGCCGACACCCCTTCTGGAATAGAGGACACTATACCGTTCAATGCTATTGCAAAAAGGGTCACACTGAGGACACTTCCCTGAGGCACCCCTTCCTCCTGAGGGTATAAAGGAGACAAGGTGACACCAACCCTAACTCTGAATGAACGGTCACGCAGAAAATTTAATATACAGAGGGGTAGCCTACCACATAAACCAAAAGAATGGAGTTGTTGGAGGATACCAAACCGCCATGTAGTATCATATGCCTTTTCTAGATCAAAGAAAATGCACACTAGATGCTGCTGTCTAGCAAAAGCATCACATGCTGCAGCCTCAACACAGACAAGTGCATCTGTTGTTAAGCAACATTTTCGAAAACCAGACTGACACTGAGAAAGACATTCATTCCTTTCTAGGAAATACATTAAGCGTGTGTTGACCATTTTCTCAAATAATTTGTACATGCAGGACGTTAAGGCAATCGGGCGATACTCCATGGGACTGTAACCTGCCTTCCCCGGCTTCTGGAATGGCAGGACAATGGCCTTATGCCAAGAGGTGGGAAGAGAGGATTCCCTCCAGATTCTGTTATAAAGGCCGAGGAGAAAGGACAGCGCATCATCATCCAGGTGTCGAAGCATTGCGTAGGGAATATCATCCGGCCCTGGTGAGATGTCACGGCAGAGGGAAAGGGCAGATTGGAGTTCACGACCAGAGAAAGGGAGGTTGTAGGACTCCACATTCCCTGAACGGAAGTCCAGTACCCTTGCCTCTTCTATCTCCCGTTGTCTGGCAAATATTATTAAGCTAACACCTTTCTGACTGACCGCCACAAAGGAGGACACAAAAATATCGGCCACAGCTGCTGGGTCACCAACAGGCTCACCATTAGACATCAGCACGGAGGACCTACCTTGAGTGAATTTTCCCGAAATCTTTCGCACCCTCTTCCACACCTGAGACACTGGCGTCTTTGAGTTTACAGATGACACATAAGCCATCCAAGAGTCCCGCCTAGCTTGCTTCAGTACCCGATGAGCCTTTGCCCGCGCCCTTTTGAACTCAAGAAGATAGTGCTCTGTCCTGTATCTATGATAACAGGAGAAGGCTAACTTCTTCTCATGTACAGCAACACTGCAATCCTCATTCCACCATGGGACTGGTCGATACCAATATGTGCCAGAGGTTTTAGTAACAGCATGAAGCGCAGCAGAATGCAGAACGGAGGTAAAGAATGAAACAGCCTCATCAATATGTGGAAAGTCTTCAATCGAGACATCAACAGAAATCAGAGAAGAGAAAAGGGACCAGTCTGCCTTGTCCAATCTCCACCTCGGTAGACGGGAACAGGGGCTAGATACTGCTGCAGTAAGGAGGATGGGAAAATGATCACTTCCATGGAGATCCTCCATAACCTCCCAGGTAAAGTCCAGGAGACAGTCAGGAGAGCAGACAGAGAGGTCGATTGCAGTAAATGAACCCGTTTGGGGGTGAAAATGAGTAAATGTCCCAGTATTGAAGAGGGCAAGATCCTCATCCTCCAATAAGGATGCCAACAAACTCCCACTTTGGTTAATAAGACAGTCACCCCACCAAGGGTGGCGACTATTAAAGTCCCCCAAAAGAAGTAAGGGCCTAGGTAACTGACCAAGCAGATTCTGAAGTTCCATCCTACAGACTGCTGTGTTGGGTGGTAAATAAATGGAACAAACTGTATACCAGCAGTGGGCATACAACCGCACAGCAACACAATGGAGGTCAGACTGGAGGTGGACTGGCTGATGAGGGATGTCAGCCCTCACCAAAACAGCACCACCTCCAACAGGATCCTGGGTTGGAGCTGAGTAAAAAGGATCGTACCTAGGTGGTGCATGAGGAGTGGCAAGCCCTACAAGAGTTTCCTGGAGACACACTCACAAAAGGGAATAAGCCAGGACGGTCCGCAGCTCCTCCCAATTACCACGCAACCCTCGACAATTCCATTGTAATATACTGGCTGAGAATGCCATAGTACCCACAGCAAAGGAAGAATCAGGTTGAGGGGAGAGACAACTTTGCCCCCGGCAAGCAACCAGATTTAGATTGCTGCTTAGAACTGCCCTTAGAAAGGGACTGCCTGGCACCGTTATGGTGTACAGTGTGCCGTCCAGTTGAAGATAACCTGGAGGAAGAGGAAGAGGGCCGGACAATGGTTTTCTTTTGTGGCGGGGCAAGAGATGGTTTGGCATGTGGACCACAAACTGCCCTAGCCGGAATAGAGCAGGCAGTGCCACCACGAGAAGGAGCACGATCAGTAGTGCATCCCACAGTACTGGAACCCTGAGAGGGCAAGGCCTCATGCAGCTGAGCAGGCACATCAACGACCTGAGGACCACCACTATCAGTTGGTGGCTGGGTCGTCAGCAAGACACTATCCCCAGCCTGCACTTGTCCTGACCCCTGAGCATCCCGAGGAGAAGGAGTAGTGGGCTCCACTGCAGAGATCTTCGGTAGCAGTGCTTCGCTCCCTCAGCGGAGCAACAGCAACGCTTACCTTGCACAGGAAGGACATTGGGAGTTTTGGATGTGTCAAAGCAAAGTGTAGCATCGACATGGGTGTTTGTCACAGGAGGAACTGGAGGAACTGGGATGGGGGAGGCACTCCCAGATGCTGAAAGCACCACCAAAGAGGGGACACCCCCAGAGACAGGAGGCACCTCCCCGGAAGAAGTACAGCCACTTCCAGGCTGCACTCCCTTGGTGGAACCCCCCGGCCAAGAAGGCCGGGAAGTAGAACCCCGAGAATTTGATGGGGCATTGTGTGATGGCAGGGGCACCTGCCGAGTAGCCTTAGGGCGAGACAACGCAGCAGCAAAGGTAACCCCAGGGTGAATGAACCGCTCCCTAACCCTAGCCTTTGCCTCAGAAAAGGAAATTTTCTCCTTCGTTCGGATGGAAATAATCTCATATTCATACTTGTATACTTCGCAATCCCTTGAGGAGGCCGCATATGCTCCTCCACAGTTCAAACATTTAGGGGGTTGAAAACAATCATCCATACCGTGAGAAATTCCACCACAATTTCTACAGACCTCAGGAAGGCCAGACGCTTCCCGCCTGCAACAACGGTGGACATGACCAAATCTTTGAAAATAATAGCATCTTCTAGGTCAGAGAACATGCAGCAGTGATAACCTCTGGCAAAGTAAGACGGTCATATATCAAGATAAGAGTGGGCGTGGGGGTTAAAACCCCATCAACTTTCCTCATAATTCTCTGTACTGCTACAACACCCTGAGGAGCCAGCCCTTCTAGGAGGGAAGAATCAGAATATGAGATCAAGTCATGAGAATACACAACCCCTTGGGACTGGTTTAGGACCAAATGACGAGAGACTGATACAGGATAACCGGCAACCATAGTTAGAGACAGGATGCGCGAACTCTCCTCTTCATTCCTGGCTTCTAACAATAGAGAACCATTGCCCTGCGAAGAGACCTTGGGGGTAAATCCACATGCTGTAACTAGACCACTGTGAATCTGAAAACAGTTCAGGTTCCAGAAGGAAGTACCATTATCCGTTTTGAGGACTATATACAGGGTGTAACAGAAGGTTATGTCATAACTTCACAGGGTGAATAATTGGGTTAATACAAGTATGGTATGTTATATGACTGAGTTATTTTCAATAGTAATAAAGTTATGGCACTGGAATGTGGCTTACAGGTA
This sequence comes from Coenobita brevimanus, assembly GCF_032717465.1. NCBI lineage: Eukaryota > Metazoa > Arthropoda > Malacostraca > Decapoda > Coenobitidae > Coenobita > Coenobita brevimanus. The sequence continues at coordinate 33,438,891 of NC_136986.1, forward strand.
AGGAAGGTACAGTAAACCACACATGTAAATAGCACCAAGGTATAACACATTTTGTGGGAAAACTGTGTTTCACTGACTGTGTGAACCATGTATTCGAATCACTGAGCACATCAATACGAGCCATGAAGTTTTAGTAATGAACTACATCATCTCAGTACCAAAGAGTGTGGTCAGTCAGGAACTGGTTCAACTTGACTGACAGTATCTTGGAGATGCCATTTTTGTTTACGAACGTGGAATACACAGATATGCACTATATTTATGGGTTTTGTGATGGGAATGCGGTTGCAGCCATTGAAGAATATCGACGACGGTTTCCAGGACGACGAACTCCTGATCGACGAGTGTTTAATAATGTCCATCAAATGTTGCAAGAGTCTGGATTGGTTCCTGGTGCGGGGAGATTTGTGGAATGTCCCCGACAAAGAAATCAGCCACAGAGGAGGCACATTATGCGAATGATAGAGCGTGATCCACGAACCAGTACCCGACGACTTGCTCTCCGTCTACACACATCGCATATGGCTGTTTGACGAACACTGCACAGTGAGGAACTGTATCCATATCATATTCAACGTGTACAACACCTAGAACCTGCAGACATGGATAGGCGACTAGAGTTTTGTCGGTGGTTTGTTGCACACCATCAACAGTGCCCCTATATTTTATTTACTGATGAGGCGCAGTTCACCCGTGAGGGAGTTCATAATACTAGGAACTCTCGTGTTTGGGTGCATGATAATCCACACCCAATAGTCCAACGTAAATACCAATGCCATTTTTCTGTAAATGTGTGGTGTGGTGTCATTGGAAACCAGTTAATTGGACCATTCATCATGAAGGAGCGTCTGACAGGACGGGTTTACGCACAGTTTGTGCAACATGAGTTGCCAGCCCTTCTTGAGGATGTTCTACTACAAACACAAGCACAGATGTACTTCCAGCATGATGGAGCACCCGCACATTATGCATTAATCATGAGGAATTAACCTAGACCAACACTTTCCTGGCTGATGGATTGGCCGTGGTGGCCCAGTGAGTTGGCCACCACGTTCCCCAGACCTCACCCCTTTAGACTTCCACATATGGGGATACATGAAGGAGCTGGTGTATGAACGTCCAGTAGACACACGAGATGATCTAGTACGTCGGATATTTGATGCAGCGACACGTGTGAATGACCCTGCTGTTCTCCACACTGTTACAAGGTCGATGTTGCACCGTGTTGTGATGTGTATGCAAGAAGATGGCGGCCACTTTGAACACCTACTTAACTAACTCTTCCATAAGACTATAAAACCCATACATGTGTGTTACAATAAAGCTTGGTGTTACGTGTGTGTTTTCCTCTACCTGTTGTACCTGTAGCCTACCTTCCAGTGCCATAACTTTGTTACTATTGAAAATAACACAAATAGTCATATAACATTTCATATTTGTATTAACCCAATTATTCACCCTGTGAAGTTATGACATAACCTTCTGTTACACCCTGTATTTTGTGTAGGAGTGTTTCACAAAGACACCAGGTAAAAACTCGATACAAGGAACATCTGCATTTGCAGTTTTGGCAAATGACCCAGAGGGTACAGGGTCGTCGGCCAGAGAGTGACCACTTGATGCCGACTCTTGCGGCTGGTCACCGACCACATGAGTGGTTAAGGAAATGTTTAATGTATCCATATATACACTGGTAAATATGAATTGGCACCAGGAGCCAAGGCAAACCACCTACCAGGGAGTGAGGGAACCGAGCGCAACAGAGGGTGTCCCAAAAAGGACACCCTGTGCTACAAAAGTTTGCTCCCACCAGTGCAAAGACCCCCTTCCCCAACACCCCCCAGCCCAGACACCGAACCAAACAACTCAGGACAGCACCAAGGCGATCCCTCTGGAGGGCGGCACCGATGACCCATACGAGTAACCTACGTTTCGGGCAGCACTTAGTCAGACTCCTCACCCGCAACCCTACCCGCATGGGAGACCTTGCCAGATGTCGTTACATCCACGGGCAGGCTTGTGGGATCACAGGGGCACGCAAGCCCCCCCACCACGACAAGGTGGCTGCCCATGGGGGGGATAATGCGCATAAAAAAAAAAGTTCATGAATCCTCCTGTTTTAGTTGCGGCGCACGACTCTGAGGTTGTCATTATCGTACCCTGGCAACCTACCATTCAAAAGTTCGTCCGATTTCGTACCATATTATACACGAATCATATTATTATGCACGAATATATTATACACGAACATATTATACGCGAATCACATGCATCTCATATTTTACACGAAATCAGACGCACTTTTAAATGGTAGGTTGCCAAGGCACGATAATAAAAACCTCAGAGGCGTGCGCCTCGACTATAGTAGGCTTCGTTGTAGGGGATTGTTGCTTTTAAAGAATATTGTATGGTAATCATTTTAATGTTCATGATCCATGACCTCGCCAACACAGTAAGCTTAGTATGAAGCTCATTATGGTGGCAATGGTAGCCTAACCGTTCTATTGATACTGTTGTTGATGGTTCATGCACTCTTCAGCATAGTAAGATTTATTGTGAAAGTACAGAGCTCACTAAGAATATATTGTGCAAGTTCAGGGTTCACTAAGGATTTGTTGTGAAAGTATAGAGATCACTATGGATTTGTTGTGAAAGTACAGAGCTTACTATGGATATACTGGGAAAGTATAGAGCTCACTAAGGATTTATTGTGAAAGTATAGAGCTCGCTAAGGATTTATTGTGAAAGTATAGAGCTCTATAGGATTAATTTCAAAGTATGGAGCTCTCTAAGGATTTAAGGTACTGTGAAAGTATAGAGCTCACTTGGAATCTATTGTGAAATTATAGAGCTTAGTAAAGACTTATTGTGAAAGTATAGAGCACAGGTTGATTTATTGTGAAAGTATAGAGCTCACTAGGTATTTTACTGTAGCAAGCCTCATATGTTCGTGGTAATCCATTCACTGTGGGATGTCTTTTTTTTTTTTTTTTTAATGAGAGGAAGAAGGAACCAAAGGTTGCTAGCCAGCAATTACTGTTCCTTCCAAGAAAAAAACAAAATATAAGAAATCCAAATTCAAGATCCGATCATTTCGAGATGTATGGACACATTGCGTTTGGAAAAACTGGAGATCATAGGAAGCAGGAAATATAGATATAGGGAGACAGTTCCAGAGTTGACCTGTAGCATAAATGAAGGACTGGGAGTAACGGTTAACTCTTGCACTAGTGAGTTGGACAGAACAGGGATGAGAGTTTGCTACTAGACGGGTGCTACGTGCCCGTCGTAGAGGTGGGGAAATGCATGCAGACAGTTCAGAGAAGCAGTGACCATTGAAGTAGCGATAGAAAAGAGATAAAGATGCAACAGTGCGATGAAGAGACAGAGGTTGAAAGGAGTCAGTAAGAGGAGGAGAGTTAATGAGACGAAAAGCCTTTGACTCCACCCTATTGAGAAGAGCTGTATGTCAGAAGCCTCCCCACACATGAGAGTTGTACTCCACACAGGGGCGGTTAAACCCCTGTATAGAGTCAACAATTGTGCAGGGATAAAGAGGAAAGGAGTCGGCTTAGCACACCTAATCTCTTGGAAGCAGATTTTACAAGAGATATAATATGATCTTTCCAATGTAAGTCCCGAGTAAATGAAACCTCAAGCATGTTCAAGGATGATGCAGGATTAAGCTGAATATTATTAAAAATTAGTGGATATACCTGTGGAAGATTATATTAGGTTAATAGGTGTAAAAACTGGGTCTTTGATGTATTAAAAACAACCAGATTATTTTTACTCCAGTCAGACATACAAGCCAAGTCAGACATTAGGTATGCCATAGCCTCATCCCTTGTTTGTTGAAGTAACTGCTGAGATGGACGTTGCAGGAACCGAATGGAAAGGTGAAGGGTGGAGTCATCATTGTATGAGTGGATAGGGTTAGATGTACAGCTTTTAAGGTCACTGATGAATAAAATGAAGAGAGTTGGTGATACGACAGAGCCCTGAGGAACACCATTGTTAATAGATCTACGAGAAGAACGATGGCCATCTACAACAGCGGCTATAGAACGACCAGAAAGGAAGCTAGAGATGAAGGCACTGTCATAAAGACTTTGTAGTTACTTGTAGAGAAGTAAATTTAGACTTGTGGTTGAGCGGCTTTTATATCTTGTAGTAGCTTCCCCACCAGATGTCATGTAGTGACGGGAGAGGTAAAGAATAGTATGGGACTATTTTTATTTGTCTTGGAAATATTAAACAGGTCTCTCACACGGAAAGAGTATAAGTCCCGGGTAGCTACCTCCCTGTCTCGCTATCTCTCTCTCTCTCTCTGTTCTAAGGCTAATCTCCGTCTCGACCTCTCTCTAGGGTCGCTTGTCTCCTTCTAAACTCTCTTTCCTAAAATCTGGTGTAGCAGGGGTGTGCCACGTGTGTTCCTCATGGATGGAAAGCTTAAGGAGCCTGTGTGTGAGTATGTGTGTATATGTGTGTGTGGTTACCAGATCTTTGTTCACGAGAGGACTGCTGACAGCTAACTGCATCATCTCCTTACTGGCCGCTGTCGTCAGCTTTCCTCAGTGTTAAGAGTGTGTAAGCATGTTTAGTACTGCTCGATTCTCGCAGACACAACACCTTCTCATCATCTGACTTCCTGCTTCTATCTGTCTCTCTATCTATCTATTTATCTATCTATCTATTATGTAGTCCTACATTTGCTCGGCCGCGCGAAAATGGCGTACCATCGACATTTAATAGTTATAACATATTAATACATACTACATACACATTATAATGAACTTATAAGCTAATTAAGTGAAATACATATTATTGTAAAGTAACATAATTGTATGAATATTGTATACATATATTATTCATAGTAAATAGTGATTATTCAGTAATATTACATTTTAAATAAGTTGTATACATATTTGAATAAATGCATTAAAGTAAATTATTTAACTGTAATACAGTATGTACTTGGGATATTATAGTGAAATGCATACATGCAAGAATAAAAATAGTTTAAAATTAAGATTATTGTAAGAGTTATTAATATTTCATTCAAAGATAATGGTACTGGTCTGTCATATATGGGTCATTCTTCTTTGTATTATTATTATTATTATTATTTTATTTTTTTATATATATAATTAATACTATATACAAAATATATACACTTCATTCAGGGTGGTTAACTGTGATGTTAACTCTCTCCCCACTAAATAATGACTCCAAATTAGCAATTCTTGCATGCATTCTGTGCATTGCGAACAGCAGTACTGCAACTACAATGCAGATGATTATAAAGACAGAAGGTGCTTGGCTATACACATAATATGGGTTGAACATACTCAAACTCAAATCTTCCCAGGGCTTCATTGTTTCATTGATCAGCTGCATAGTTTCAAACTTAGGTGAAGTCAGCTTAATACTTGTGCTCATGTTTAAGTTCATATTAGGCAGTGGGTGGAAATGTTTGTGTGTATGGTTGATAATGGCGTAGTGATTGATGGTGGAAAAAGTAGACATGGATGGTGTAAATACCGCACAGTAGTCTGGTGCTATGTATAATCCTGAGGCTGATGTATGAGATGGTGGTATATCTGGACAGACTATGTAAACTGATGTGTTATGAGGGAAATAAAAAAACTGCGAGTGTCCAATGCGTTGATGGTGTACAAGTTTATCTGGAGCAAAAGTGAAGTTGCAATGATGATGAATATTGTTATTGCTGATGATAACCATTTCACAAGGGACTGTATCAGTAGGCTGAAACGTGAAAATGTACGCAGGACAAAGATGAACAGCATGTAAGGATGTGCGGCACTTTCGCTCAATCGTTGACTCACTTGCGAAAGTGACAGTGTCTCGTCTCTTGGAGACCATGATGAGTTCGGTGTCTGTGTTGATGTTGATGATGACCAAAGTGTTGTTGTTTCTATAGGGGAAAGGGTGTATTTGGTATACTGTGAACAGGTCTTCAGTGATGAATGGTACATGAACTATCACTGATGTTGGTGTTAGTGTTGCTTCTAAGTACGGGTAATATTGCATAAATTCCCTACTGCGGAACAATGGCTTCAATTTATGTTTATGTATGCCTTGACTAACTATCTGACGTAGCTCATGAACTGGGAGTAAGTCATTTGTGATCTTGCCATCACCAGCATTCGAAATTCCTTGCATAAGTGCCCTGAAACGATCTCTAGTGTTCTCTAATTGTAGTAGAATCGTGTCAATATGTTCTGTGATGATGGAGAAGTGCTGGAAAAGAGTAACGTTGCCCTCTAATTCATTTATTTTATCTACACTCTCGAGAGCTACGTTTTCTGCTTGTTTCAGATTTTTCACAATTGTCTTCATTGCTGAGTTCTGTCCTGTGATGAATTTATCTTGGTATGTTAGTACCTGAGCTATCTTATTAAATTTGTTGTTTATTTCTTTAAGGTCATCCTCTGTAGCCAATCCAAAGATGTTCCCAAGAACTGCGCCGCCCAGATCGAACAAACCGCGCTTTTGGCAAGTACGTGTGATATTGTTCCTGTCGCTCAGTACCTCCGTTCCATAAGATGGGAGATCTTGGATCATGACGAGCATAGTTGACTTCGCCTGTTCTAGTTTCCATTTCGCTAACTTCACCATTTCATCCACTTCCTTGGTGTTATGTGCTTGTGAAACATAATTCCCTATCTTGAAGTCCAGAGTTCGCATCGGCGTCGCAAGTCTTTCTAGATAAGTAGGTAAGTCATACAAGTAATCTAGACTTATTTCAGTACTCATGACGTCCTTGACGATTGTAGTCGTGGCCGTTGGAGCTATGAGACATCCTTGTCGTACTATATGATTGGGGTCTAGGTGCGCATATACTCTTACTATGTATAGGAGAATCCATAGCATAAGTCCCTTCATCGTAACCTACCGAAAAAAAAAAATCTATTAATTTCCTATAAAGCTGTGGTTGATGATAGTGATGATGTGCTTACGGTTGGCTGTTATTTCATTTATAGAAGGAGTTTAAATCGATATTTAATTCTCGTAAATGATGTACTGTAGATTTCATTGGAATAGTTGCACCTATGTTCGATTGTTTGGTATATGACCTTAATTTCTTTTTGTAATCATTGTTGTGTTCTTGCTTGGTTTCTTGAGGTACGTTCACCTGTTCGGTTGTATCCGAGGCTGAATAATTATGTGATAATTCCCTTGAAACTCGTTTTAAATGGTCAATATGAACTTGTTTTTCCTCGCCACTTGAAAGTGACTTAATTAAAACTTTGTTTGCTTTTATGTTATTTACTCTGTATGGGCCCTCAAATTTAGGGGATAATTTATTGTCTCTCGTATGAATGACTCCGTAAACAATGTCTCCTAAGCTGATAGGTGAATCTTTTGCCTTCTTGTTAAATGCCTCCGTCATTTCTTCCTTGGACATCGTTAATTGTTTTTTCACTCTTTTGTGAATGTCCTGGAATTCACGTAAACGGAGTTTAGAGTAACCATCGTAATTGTATATAGGCATGCTGTCACCTTCTAGGAGCTCATATGGTAATTTTTTATCTGTGCCATATATAATGAAATGTGGTGTGTCACCAATGGATTTATTTATAGACCCATTAATGGAGGCCTCTACTCTGAAAATCCAATCATCCCAGCTTGCATAATTTTCACTGAGAATGTGTCGTAGCACATCTAATACCTTTTTATTTTGTCTCTCTACCAACCCATTCGATGCTGGGTGATAGGCCAAAACGTTAACCTTTTTGATGTTGTATTGGTTACATATTTCTTGTAAGATCTCAGAATTAAATTCTCCTCCATTATCACTTATTAGTACCTTTGGGGTAGTAAAGCGACATATTACATTATCTGTTATTGCCTTTGCTACGGTCTCTGCTGTCTTATCTTTAATTGGAGCTAAAATGACATAACGGGAAAAATGATCCGTTGCTACGAATAAGTATAGGTTATTATTGTATGATAATGGCATCTTGAGTAAATCAACAGCGACAACGTCCCATGGTTGATGTGGTACTGGGTAATTACCCATTGGTGCAGGTGTGATTGGGTATCCTTTGTGTTTTGCACATGATTCGCATCTGTCTATATGATTGTTTATATCTCTTCGTAATGAAGGCCAGTAATATAATAGCTGGGTTTGGTTGAATGTCTTATCCTTTCCAGGGTGTCCTGCATGTGGGCTGTCGTGTATCATTCGTAATACTTGGGGTATCATGTCATTAGGTACTACCAACTGGTTAGTATTTCTTTGGCGTTTTGGTTGTTTAGAGTTAATTTTGTATAATGTATTATTGACCATTGTGAATTGTTCAAGTGGGACATGAAGTTTGGGTAATTGTATGTCATCTCCACTTTCTAACTTGTATATTACTTTACACCATATTGGGTCAAGTCTTTGTGCCTTTGCGATATCCTCGTGGTTTGGGATATTTCCTTTGAGATCTAACGCCGCGACCTGAATTGTGTTCGGGTTCCTAGATAATGCGTCAGCTACTATATTCATTTTACCTTGTATATAATGAATTTGTACATTGTAGTTTTCAACTGTACATTTCCATCTTGCTCTCCTCCCAGAAAGGAGTTTTTCTTTAAACATACCCACCAGTGGTTTATGGTCGGTGAATAAGTGGATTTCGTAACCATATACCAAATCTCGAAACTTTTGTAATGCAAAAATCATTGCAAGTGCCTCTAAGTCTGTAGTGCTATAATTTTTCTCCGCACCTCTTGTTTGTCTGCTGGCAAATGCAATTGGTTGATTCTTTCCTCTTTTATCTTCCTGCATCAGTACAGCCCCTAATCCTTTAACTGATGCGTCTGTACAAATAAGAAATGATTTCGTGTAATTCGGATATGCTAAACAAGGTGCATTTGTTAGTTTAATTTTTAGATTGTTAAATGCCCTTTTTGTTCTTCTTCCCATTGGAATACAGCATCTTTTTTGAGTAGTTGGAATAGAGGGAAGGCTATATGAGAGAACTGTGGTACGAATGACCTATAGTACCCAGCCAGACCTAAAAATTGTCTAACTTCGTCAGTCGTAGTGGGTTCAGGAAAATCTCTCACTGCCTGTATTTTGTCATCAGTGGTGTGAATACCATCAGAACTTAATTTGTGGCCTAAGAAATTTATTTCCTTAAAACAAAATTTGCATTTAGAAAGTTTAATTTTTAATCCAGCATCACTAAGCTTTTGTAAGAGTAAGTCTAATTTCCTGAGATGATCCTTAATATTCTTCGTTGCGATAATAATATCGTCAAGATAAACAAATATTCCTTGTCCTAAAATTCCGGACAATACGTAATTCATAAGACGCTGGAACGTACCGGGGGCTGTCCTCAGTCCCATTGGCATTCTTGTATATTGATAATGGCCTCTGTTTGTTGAAAAGGCAGTGTATTTACGTGACTCCTGAGATACCGGAATCTGATAGTATCCGTTTAGGAGATCGATGGTCGAGAATATATTATTCTCAGGACCAATATTCTGTAGAACATCACTTAGCAATGGCATGGGAAATCTGTCTGGTATAGTGTGATTATTTAGTTTACGGTAATCTACTACCGCACGCATTTCTCCATTTCGCTTGGGTACAAAGAAAAGGGGAGCGTTCCACGGAGAAACTGAAGGCTCAATAATTCCAAGCTTTAACATTTCATCGACATACTGATTTGCAAGTGTACGTTGGGAGTGTGGTATGCGATAAGCTGGTACGAAAATTGGTGGTGTTTCTGAGTGCACATTAATCATGTGATTAATCAAGTTAGTACACCCTAATTGTTCTCCGGGCAATGCTACGGTGTCCCTGTGTGTTTCCAGCAGGGTTAACAAATCATTTTCTTCGTCAAATTCACCTGAGTGAATTAAATTCTCTTTTATTCTTTCTCTATCCGTAGATTTTATCTCACTTGTTAATCCACCAATATTTATTTCCTTGGCAGGGGCGAAACATTTTTCAATATTAACTATGCAAGTTCCCTTCTTCAACTGAACTTCCCCATTCATGTGATTAATAATGAATATCTGAGTTAGCCCTTCGTCGTTCGTATGACATAATGCGTTTTCTACTGACAATCCCTTTACTTTACATAATTCTTCTAAGACAAGAACAGTACTATTCCGTAATTTGCTCTTTATGGTAACCTTCATGTATGAATTAGGTGGTATAACCAAATCATTAGTGAGATGGGCTGGAAAAATTGATAAATCAGTACTGTTATCTGGGTCACTAATTCTGGAGGATGGGGTTGCTGGTGTAAGTGGAACTATACACTCATCTGTTTGTGTATGTTTGTTTAAGCCTTTAATATTACCAATTCTTTTTGGCTCTCTTCTACCAATCGGTGAGGGCTCTGAAGTTATTTCCTCTATGAATTCATTATCAAAGTCTATTCCATTCATTTGTGGGAGTATAGTTATGTTCTCAGTTCTCATGGATCTTAAGCCCAGTAACATATGAGCTCTAATTGCTAAGTTTTCAACGATATAGAACAATGCAGAGAATGGTCTTGTAGTTTCTGTGAAACTGAGATTTAATCTTATCATACCTTTTACTGTAATCTCTTGACCATCTACTGTGTATAATTCTAAATCAGCTTCATCCAGAAAAGTTACTTTCTTTTTATTTTTAAGAATTCTATTTAGTTCTTCATGTGTTATTAAGTTCACTGGAGAGCCTGTATCTAAAAATAAGGAAACGTTTTGATCCTCACATACAGCTGGTATCAAGATACACTCATTTCCCAACATGCCTCCTATGTGAAGTTTAACCTTGTTCTTCTTTACGTTTGTTCGTTTTTTGTCATGATTTGGTCTTCCCCCGATTTGAACATAGACACAATTTTTTCTACTGTTTTGCAATCACTAGTCCAGTGCCCTTGGTATCTATGATGCCTACAGTAAGGACCAAATCCTTGTGTCTTTTGATTATCCTCTTTTGCCTTGATAAAGCATTCATACCTTGTGTGTCCTGGTTTTGCACAGTAATGACACAGAATGGACCTATCCCTTGACTGTGACCTACGAGGTGATTTCCCATAAGAAGTTTATGGCGCGAGACCTGCTCGGGCTGCGCGAAAACTTATGAAACTGCCTGTAGGAAGGGGTGTGGGAACGATTTCTAGGCGTCTTTGTTTGTTTTGGTTGCCTCATTTCTGGTCGCGATCGATTTTGTTCTCTGTTTGGGGTCGGTGTAGATGTTTTCACAGCTGATACTGTCTCAGGTACCCTGATTCTACCAGAATGTGCATGTGTGTCGACCACACCTGCTTTACTGCACTGCATCTCTACCTCGTTCATTAAGTCTAGTAAGCACATTCCTGGGGTGTACGCGATCGTTTTGGTGATCTTAAGGGTCCTATCAGGTAATTTACACAAGGCAGCTACATAACCAATGATGTCCACGACGAGGTCTGGGGAGATCTTTCCATCATCTGTTATCCACTTAGAATTCTCCAGAGTAGCTAATAGGGTTCTCTTGATTGTGGAGACATCAGCAGTTATTTCACTGAGCACATGGTTTGTAGTGTGCTCCCTTACAAGATCTACAATTTTATGTAATTCTGGAATTATACCTGGCAAGAAGTTCATACCTCCAGAAAATTTCTTCAGAAATTCAGTTTTAAATTCATCATATGTCCTAGCACGATGTAGCTTATCGGAGTGCAATAAATTGCTTGCTGGACATCTTTCCTGGCTTATGCAAGATGAAAAAATAGCAATTTTCTCTTGTTCATCTAGTATGTGGCGCTTGATGAACATTTGTTCGCACTGACTGATTAATGAAATGACATCAATGCGATCTTTGTCTGTGCCAGAGAATTTTGGGGCAGTCTTATCCTCGTGATACACAAAAACGTGAGGTGTGGTTTTTAGATCAGCAGTATTTGTTTCTTGATTCATTTTTAATGAGTGCCCTGTTAATTCAACTTGTACGAGTTTATCGTTATGTGAGGGAATGGTGGAATATGTATGACCGGACCGGTGAACCCTGTTAAGTATATTGGCATACGTATGCAAGGCAGCTGCAAAGTCGTCACTCTCTATGTCTGAAGGGGTTTCCCACTCATCATCTGAAACTCCCGTATTTGTTTCTTTATCTGTAGCGTGTGGTGATGGTTGGACAAGGGGTGTTCTGTCTCTTAATTGTGAGTCTGATGTTGTGGCAATTTGTGTGTCATCTGGTATTAACGTGGGTGGTGGCGAAAATATTCCTGTCATTAAGATATGATGTTATGAAATACGCCTCTTGTTTATTTATGTCCTAGCAAACTAGATGAGTAAATAAGTTGAATATAGCTAATTTTAGCACTGAGAAGAAATGAGCAAGTATAATTTTACCCACTTGATACAGATCGTAGAGGTGTGTCGATACAAAAGTCTATCTCGGAAGAAAATACAGGTTTGATTGAAGATCTCTTGATAATTCTAGTGGTGTGTTGATGGACGATATTACTCAGGAAACTCCATGGCCTGGTATTTGTAGTGGTTAACGGCTGTCCCAGGCAAACCTCAGCATAGAACGTCGAATTTCCAACTTAACTTTGAAAATAAGTGAGTATGAGTAGGAGCTATGTGAATAATGAGTAATGAGTAGTGGGTGAGAAGTGCCTGGTGTCAGTCACACGTTGCTTGGCATGGCAGACTCGCGTTGTGATGTCATCTCAGCACATGGTGACGTCGGCTTCCCACACTGGTAGCTGTGGTGAGTGAATGAGTAGCGATGAGTAACTTGAGTGAAGACGAGTGAGTAAGATGAGTTGTGAGTCGTGTCTCACTCTTCGTTTGTTTGTTCCGTTTTTCTATGTCGATGTTTTCTCGGTCCTTTTCTCTAGTGATTTACTCGTTGTGGGATGAAGACTGCCGCTACTTGTAGGTGCGTGTAGAAGATTATACAAACGACGTAGAGTTGTTAATTGTAGTTGATTGTAGATGGCTGTAGTTCGCTGATTCGTCGTAGACTTGTAGACTATTTTCACTGTAGGCTGTATTTTGTAGGATTCAATGTAGAACTGAAGCTAATCTTGTAGTCTCGGTTGCTTTTGTAGAAATTTGCTTTTAATTCGGAGACGATGTCCGCAGATTTGCTGGTTTGTCGTTAAGCTACTTGCAAGGCGTCGAGTGATCTCTTGACCTCTGCATCAGCGTAATGATCTGGGAGACGGAGGGGGCTGGATGGAGAGAATACTGTCAGGAGCTGATGTTGTTGGTTGTTTTCAATCTTGATATTTTGTAGGAATTTAATGTTGATTCGTAGACGAGGTTCGTATACGTTCGCTGCTACCAAATGTCATAAAGACTTTGTAGTTACTTGTAGAGAAGTATATTTTAGACTTGTGGTCGAGCGGCTTTTATATCTTGTAGTAGCTTCCCCACCAGATGTCATGTAGTGACGGGAGAGGTAAAGAATAGTATGGGGCTATTTTTATTTGTCTTGGAAATATTAAACAGGTCTCTCACGCGGAAAGAGTATAAGTCCCGGGTAGCTACCTCCCTGTCTCGCTATCTCTCTCTCTCTCTCTGTTCTAAGGCTAATCTCCGTCTCGACCTCTCTCTAGGGTCGCTTGTCTCCTTCTAAACTCTCTTTCCTAAAATCTGGTGTAGCAGGGGTGTGTCACGTGTGTTCCTCATGGATGGAAAGCTTAAGGAGCCTGTGTGTGAGTATGTGTGTATATGTGTGTGTGGTTACCAGATCTTTGTTCACGAGAGGACTGCTGACAGCTAACTGCATCATCTCCTTACTGGCCACTGTCGTCAGCTTTCCTCAGTGTTAAGAGTGTGTAAGCATGTTTAGTACTGCTCGATTCTCGCAGACACAACACCTTCTCATCATCTGACTTCCTGCTTCTATCTGTCTCTCTATCTATCTATTTATCTATCTATCTATTATGTAGTCCTACAGCACAACTGGAGGGGTAGAAACCGTAAGAGGGCAGTTTGGAAATTTAAGATATATGCCAGACTCGATTGAAAGCCTTTGAGATGTCAAGTGCAATGACAAAGCTTTCGCCGAAGTCCTGAAAGAAGGATGACCAGGAGTCTGAAAGGTAGGCGAGGAGATCACCAGTGGAGCGTCGCTGACGGAACCCATACTGATGTTCAGAACGAAGGTTGTGATGGGGAAGATGCTTTAAAATTCTTCTATCAAGAATTGACTAAAAAACTTTTGAGATACAGGATGTTAAAGCAATTGGACGATAGTTAGAGGGTTGGGAATGGTCACCCTTCTTTTGGACTGGGTGAATGAGAGCAAACTTCTAGCAAGAAGGAAATGTACAAGTTGATAGACAAAGGCGAAAGAGTTTGCCTAGGCAGGGTGTATGCACAGAAGCATAATTCTTGAGAACAACAGGAGGGACTCCATCAGGCCCATATGCCTTATTAGTATTGAGGCCTGTGATGGCAGAAAATACATCAGCTGAAGAAATTTTAATGTCAGCCATGAGGAAGTCAGAGGGGGGAAGTGATGGAGGAACAGCACTGGAATCGTCTAAGGTGGAATTGGAGGAGAAAGTCTGAGCGAAGAGATCTGCTTTATCAGTAGAAGAAAGAGCTACAGAGCCATTAGAGTAGAAAAGAGAAGGGAAGGATGATGAGTTAAAGTTTTTAGAAAGGTTTTTGGCAAGATGCCAGAAGGAGCGGGAAGAATTCGTGTTGGAGAGTTGAAAGCATTTAGTACAGATGAAATTATTTTCAGCAGAGCGAAGAACATATAAAAGATGTGATTCATGGGTGGGTTGGCTCCGGTACCTTTTATAGGCCCTATCCTTGTTGCGGACAGCATTAGAACAAGCGTGATTAAACCAAGGCTTTCTTGCATTAGTCAGAGGATATGAGAAAGGAATGTATGCTTCCATGCCTGAAAGAATAACCTCTGTAATGCGCAAGGCACACTCAGATGGCTCCCGGCCATGGAAACAATAATCATTCCAGGGAAAATAAAAAGTACTGCCTGAGGGCCTTCCAATCCGCAGCTCCAAAGGGCCACAGACGACGTTTCTTTGGAGGGTCCACAGGCCGTACCGGAGCGATAGGACAGGTTAAGGTGATAAGGTTGTGATCGGAGGAGCCCAACGGAGAGAAAAGATTAACGCTAAAACTTTGGCGGCTGCATCAGTCTAGTCTGCGGCACCCAAAACCGCATGGTGAAACAAAGGAAAATGTGTTCTATTTGGTATCTCATACGGGTCCCCTAATATGCACCCAGACACCTATCACCTTACACCATTATTTGTAAGAATGGCATGAAATATTGCATGATTTACTATGCATTGGTATGTTTCTTTTTAAAAATATCTCCCCTACTTCAAATTTCAGCAAACTTTTTTTCTACAGAATGTAAGAACAGTACACCAGTTTTCTTTCCAAATGGTTCGGTTCTATGAGGAATAATTTTCTTAATTTTGGTAAAGTTAAGAAATATGAGAACAATATACGTTGGTAGGAAAACTACCACAGAAAAACGATCACCATTACCTGCATTACTCATTTTTAATTCAGTACCTTCAGTACGTTGGGACAAGGATAAACATACGATAAAAAGTTTCTGGGAACATAATTTCTTTGACATATCAGCCACATGGTCCCCAAGTTGAAAACAATGAGCCAAAATATTGAAAATACATGACCAACTGGATTTTGTTGCTTCAGCTGCCTTTGACATCATGTAAAAATTCTTGACTAGAAATGTTAGAAGAGAGAGAAAAAAAAATACTCAAGACATGTCGGCATCCAGAGAAAGAAAGAAAGAAAAACAAAAAAACGTAGCAGTGACAGGGTTAATGGTTCACCTGCCGCCAATGGACTCTGTGGAAACAGAAAAAGAAAAAGGTTGAGAGTTTTGTTTGTTGCCATAGTAAGAAAAAATACATACTGTGGAAGCGACCTATTATACAAAAAGAGAAAAATGTGCAGATTGTTAGTCTTGTCAGGTGGATCCAGAATTTTCTAAGTCTGAATTACTTGTGAATGTGTCTGGCCTGTTTCACTGGGTATGCCATTGCTAGTTTTAGCTTTATTTCACTTTCCTTGTTTCTGAATCCCACCTCAACAGTCTTTCTAGGTGGAAAGAAAAGATTGGTATCATCATATGACGAATATGAAGATACCGCTCCTCATGACTATGCTGGTGCTGATGATGATGATGTGAGTTGTGTAGATGACCTAAACAATTTTCTTTTACAATAACAGAACAGAGGAAGGAAAACAGATGAATACAAAATAATCCATACACCAGATGGTGACTTTCATTCATTAAAAAAAATCTGTAACAGTTGGACTTAAACAGCCGGAGCTTGAAGTTTGGGGGGACATCACTCTGGAGAACAGAGTTCCAAAGAGATGCAGTTCGAGGAATAAAAGAATTTTGATAGACAGAAGTTCTGCAACATGGCAGTGTGACAGCCCATTCATGAGCGCTATCAAATGCCCATGTAGAACAGGGCAGAGTGTGGAGAGGTGGCATAATGGATGCAACTTCAACTAGGCATTTGCCATAAAAGTATCTGTAAAATAATCCACGGGAGGCAACATTCCTTCTTACTTGTACGGGAGGTACTTCATTTGTAATAGTAGGATTAATAATAATTCTAACAGGTTTGGTCTGAATTTTGTCTGGTTTTAAAGCAACCTCTCCACATCCATCCCACAAGGGTGAGCAATATTTCAGCTGAAAGTGCACATGAATCTTGCAAATTGTAGCCAACTGCTCGTCAGTGAACAAGTTACAGACTCTGTATAATAATCCAACCTTCTTTGAGGTGGTTTTGGCAAGCAATCTAACCAGAGGTCCAGCTGAGGGCATTGTTAATTGAAACACCGACAATTCCAATGCTTTTAGAGTGTCAGGAAATAGAGAAATTTGCCATCAGTGAATGAGTCGAGTATCTGAGTACTTTATAGAAGCCTCCTACTGGTTAGCAGAGTCGAGTGTGTGTTTGTATGATTCGAAGTTTCGGCTGTTTGTATGAGTTGATGGAAGGTTACGTGGGCGCTTGTCTCACTGCTCTGGCAGCATTCCCTTTCTCTAGGTGTTTCTGTGCACATCTCCCCTGTAAGTTCAGTGCCGTTAATATTTTGTTAAAGATAGCTCTGTATTCATTATTTGTCATTCAGTGTTAACTTTCTGTTAACGATAGCCGTGAACTGATCACATTATGGTCTGTGATATTTAGTATTTTATGTAATTCTAAGTAGTTGCTTTTATATCGCAGCTCTTGTGTGGGTGGGTGTGAAGGGGTGGCATTTTGCCTACTCCAGTTCCCGACACGAGTCCCGCCTGTGTTTTGAGGGCCGTGTCTATCCACTCTGGAGATGTGGTCCAGTTAAAGTAGCTGGGGTCCTGATGTCCTGGGACAAGGACCAGTGTGCGACAACGACTGAATGTATAATTGCTTGTGAGGCACCCTGGTGTCTACTTCTGGGTGCCTGGCTACCTGCTGATGCACCCCGAAGTCATCTGATGTATGGAGGTGTCCTGAAGACACCTGGGTGTCTTTTTACCGTTTTGATGTACTTTGGTATCTGCTGGTATGTTAAGTGGAGGTGGCCTGGAATCCGCTGGTGCTATTGTGTTCAGCTAATGGGCCTCTGGAGACTGCTGGTGTGACGTGGTACAACTTATCACCTTGAAGGCCTACAATGAAGCCAGTTGACAGCTGTTTTGTTGCGTGACTAGTGGAGGCGGCCTGTAATCTGCTGGTGCTATTGTGTTCAGCTAATGGGTTCTTGAAGACCGCTGGTGTGACGTGGTATAGCTTATCCCTTTTAAAGTCTGCTGGCCTACCATTAAGCCAGTGGACTGCTTATAATTGATTGGAGTATTTGATTGAATGGTGGTTACGTGTGTGTAAGTGTGCGTGCTGTTTTTGCTTCTCAAGTTGACTTTTAATCTATGAATGATAGTGCGTGAATTGAGTTTGAGTGGTGGTGTGCTGTAAATTATTTGTTCAGTGTTGCTGTTTATTTATTACGTGTTTAGAATGTTTAAGCTGGACTACTTTTGTGTTTAATTGGCCCTCCCTGAGAGATATCATAAAAGAACTAGGGTACATAGGATCAGTTGCCCTGACATAGAGACAGGACTGTTAACAGCAATGAAGGTAATATGGGAACCAGGCAACATCTGTCTCTTGGTAAATTGTATACATTTGGTTTTCCTAGTGTTCAATGAGAATGTTATTTTGTCCCCATCCAGTGATCTTGGGTAAGTCTTCATTGATGGAATCGCAGTACTGAGTTGTGAGTTAGAGATATTAAACTCTGTGAATGGGTGTTTAAGTGTAAATTAATTGTGGAGTGTTGAGTCATCTGCATATGAATGAATGGGATTATGAGTGACAGATAAGAAATCATTATTATGAGTCAGGAACAGGATTGGAGCCAAAAGTGATCCTTGTGGCACACAGGCATTAATCGAGTTGACATAGGAATTTACATCTAGTTTTATTATTATCTTTCTGTTGCTGACATATGAAGAAATCAGAGGAACAAAAGATGATAGGCCATAGCACGTGAGTTTGGACTGCAAGGCATGGTGCCACACTGTCCAAATCTTTAAAAACATCAAGGGCTACTGCATATGTTTCTCAATGTTGGTCAATTGACTGATGGATGTTGTGTGTCACACTATGTATATCAACAGTGGATCTTTTGCGGCGAAAACCATACTGTCTGTCGCTAAGTTGTTGGAATCAAGATGTTTAAATGTGTGCTATATTAATTACAATCTCAAGTACTTGACTAAGAGAAGATGTGATAGCTATTTGTCCGTAATCAGAGGGGTCAGAGGAATTTCTTCCTTTGGAACTGGGTGGATATTGTTTTTTTTTTTTTTTTTTTTTTTAAAATAACTAGGCAATGAAGAAGTACCTATGCATAGTCTAAGTAATTTAGCTAGAATAGTGGCAAGTTCTGAGGAAAACTTTTTCAAAACAACTGTAGTAATTCCATCTGGGCCTGGAGCTTTTTGGTTGGTAAATTATCTAGAATGGATTCTAAGTATCTAGTAGGTATCTAGCTTCATCTTTCTACACCACACAGAAAGCAAAATAGGTATCACACCTTTTATTTCCATCCCCCCTTAGCAATGGCCCCTGCATTAATATCAGCAAATTGGATGGTGTCTCCGGTAGCCATCATCGGCAGGGTAGGGATAGTGGCAAAGGGTCCTCCTGGTTGCAATCAAGTGACTGTGCCAACTTCGGTTGTTGCAAACTGTTCATGCTCGTCAGCAGAGAAGAGCAGGTTCGCTACACAGTTCACTAATATCCGTAGTTTTAGTACCAATCTGATTCTTTTCACCTTTTCCTACGATCAATATCCCCTCTAGCCCTGTTCCTCAAAGAAACCTATATCTCTCCCTCTACTGACATATCATTTTGATTTTGTTTTCCTGGTTACCGTCTCCTCCCAAACTTCCGTAACAAGGGAGGGATCTGTTGTTATATCAAATCTGAATTTGTAGTTGATGCTGTTTTGAGCTTCACTTCAGCTAATTTTGTTTCATCATCATCATCATCAGCCGTTGAGGTCCACTGCAGGACCGGCCTATCCCTACCGAAGCAGGGACGATACAAGCCAATGTATCTCTACCCAGTGGCTTAGGCTGTCTGGTAGAGACTGTATGTAAGGTGAAAAGTGCTTGTAAGTGTAATTGTAGTGTTGTAGTGGCTTTGGATGTGTGTGTAGTCTGTGAACCAAGTGTAATCGGCCCGCCTTAAGCCGACTGGGTGCAAGCATACTAGTATGCGACACTGGTTCAACCACAGCACCCCTTATGTCCGCCAAAGTAGCAAGTGGCTCGGTGAACGATTCCCAAAGTTTTTACAACTCTGGCGGGAGGCGAACCCTCGTCCATCAGCGTGCGATACGCACACTCTACCACTGTACCACAGAGGCTCCATTTTTTTTATTTTGTTTACCACTATATAAATAAATTGTATAAAAATTACCAAACACATATGTGTAGTTTTTCACACCCCCAATGCTTCTTCAGAACCTAGCGTATTTGACTCCATATCCACACAGTTGACTAACTTTAACCTCACCCTTGCCACTGAAATTACCATTTTGGGTGATTTTTACATCCATAATGCAGAATGGTTATAGCATTCTGCCAGGACTGACAATATTCATCCAGACGCGAGCTGTTTCCGGAATCATTTAATATCACACAATTGGCAAAACAACCAATAGGAATACCAAATAATCCTGGTCATGATGCCTGTCTCATGGATCTATTCATGATAAACAGATAAACAGATCAGTAGAGGATACAAGTACTGTTACCACTTGGATCCTTCGATCATGAAAGCCTCATTAGTCAGCTCCCTCAAACTTCCCCTTTCTGAACCTGTCAGAGTGACCAGATGGCACTTTGATGGGGGAGACTGGGATGCATTTAGAAATTATCCTGCTGATATTCCATGGCAGTCTTTCTTCTCTAGTGACATCAGTTTTACCCACCTCCTAATTAATGGCTTTATACAAGCTGGTATGGAATTGTTCGTACACAGTCAACGTTCACTAAAATATCGAACTCCTCAAAATTGTTTGACAGCAACTGTACCAGAGAAACGACCATAAAGTCCTTAGCATATAGCTCTTATGTAAAATAAAAAAAACATTCCAATTTAAAATTGGTAGAAACCATGCAAAACCAGTAATAAATCTCGCTAGATCAAACGTTGTTCACAACCAAGCATACGGACTATTAAACAATTTTATTGACAACAGATTATTCTAGTCAGATTCCAGTTCTTTCAGTCATAACTTTAACAAGTCATCACCCACTCCCTCACTAAAATCTTCACTAGAAATGACCTGCGTGGTAAAGTGAATATCCTTGCCACTAAATTTGCCAAAAATTCGACCATAGAGGAAGTCAGCCAGAAGGTCCCTGTACTGGAACTTGACTCTCCCGAAACTGCTCTACATAAGATACTGACTAGATACGTAAAATCCATCCTAGACAATTTGCCAACAAACAGAGCTCCGGGTCAAGGTGAAATTCCTCCAACTGTATTAAAAACGTGTTCCCCAGAACTTGCTCCTGTTTTAACTAAGTTATTCAGACTTTCCATACGTACTTCTTCATTCCCTTACTTTCGGAAGGAAGCCAATATCCACCCAGTTCCAAAAAAAGGAAGTGCCTCTGATCCCTCTGATTATTCACCAATAGCTATCATATCTTCTCTTTGTAAGGTATTTCAGATAGTAATTAATAAGCACATAGTTGAACATCTTGAATGAAACAACTTAATTAATGATAGACAGTATAGTTTTCGCCAGGAAAGATCCACTGTTGATATTCTCAGTCCCCTAACTCATAACATCCCAGTCAATTGTCCAACATGGTGAAACTCATGCAGTAGCCCCTGGTATCTCTAAAGCTTTTGACAGCGTGTGGCACCGTTCTCTTCTGTCCAAACTCCCTTCCTATGGCCTATCATCTTTTGTTCCTCTGATATCCTGATTATCTCTGTGGCAAAATGATAAAAGTTGATAATATATAATCCAATTTCCACTCGATTAACCCCCCCCCCCATCCCGACGTTTTCTGGGCAGTGGTACGCCCCAGTCCCGACATTTTTGAACCTTTTTTTTTTTTTTTGGCTCAAACATCTGCTTTTGGTGAGAAACATGAGAAAATTCATAGAGAAATCGCTCACCTGAGATTTAAAATACTCGATCTAGGTAGGAGTACCTCCTTACCTTACAGGGTTTTCTATCAGGCTGGCTGCAAAGAAAACGAATTCTGTGGGAGGATAACTATTCCACACCACTCATAAACGGTATTTATTTATTTATTTATTTGGTACGAATTTATATGTAGTATGAGAGTATATTGGTTTTCAAACGGTAATATAGGCATTATAAGCATTGTTTCACTCACTAACTCATCTCCATTCCTGATCTTTTTTTGCCACATTACCTGATCATCATTTCTGACTGTTTCTTCCTCTAATGTTTGTCCTCCACATTGTCATCGATTGAGGAATCACTCTGGCCCTGAATTTCGTACCGTGGCATGACATGGCTTTACTGGCCAGGTCACTGATAACAGGTGAGTTGCTGAGAAAAGGGCATGCAGGGGGGGGGAGGAGATCATGCTGGGTAAGGCATTGTCCCTGCCTGGCATCTTGTAGAGGACGGTGTCCCATGTATAAGTGCCAAAAATCACTCGCGAAAATTGAAAATTTTGCAAATTAAATTGAAAATTGTGCAAATTAGGGACCTTGCAATGTTGCTGCATTAATTTACGTCTCTGAGATATGAGTGCACATCATGTGAGGATGTGAATTCATGTCTCCGGGACGGGGCGGATTAATGCTGGCTTGCCAGAGGGATCAATTCTGGTTCCAACCCTATTTCTAATTCATATTAATGATCTCTTATCTGTCACCCATAATCCCATTCATTCATATGGAGGTGACTCAACACTTCACAGTTCATTCACACTTAATCATCCATTCATAAAGTTTAATATCTCTAACTCACAACTCAGTAGAGCGATCTCCATAAATCAAGACTATTTAACCCAAAGCATCCCGTCGACGTATGACGTCGCAACATTATGTAACTGCCAGTCCTGTCGACGTACTGGTACATCGTGCAATTGCAAGGTTCATAATTTTCAAATCTCGCGCATGATTTTGGGTACATAGGGTCAGGAGACCTTCCTCTACCTGCCACCAGGTGGGGACACTCGGCGACCCTGCGCAACCAGCGCTCACCCCGCGGCTCAGTCACTCACCTGTTAGCAGTAACCCAGGTCAGACATGCTGCACAGAGGTCTTTTGGAGGAGGAAATTCAAGCCTCCCTGGACACCTTCACAGGCGACAGTGATACGCCCCTTGATGACGAGATGATGGACAAGGATTATGTCCAACCAGAGTAGAAGGAAAGTAGCAGCAGTGATGAGGAGGTCCCGTCCCCGAGGAAGCAGTGCCACGTGACCTATCGTGCCACTAGAGAGGGCCAGCCTGTACCAAAACATCGTGCAACCACCGCTCGGCAGCCCCTACATGATGTGGAGCTCGAAATCGAGGACGAGGACGAGGACGGAGCCGTGGGATGTGCTGCCACATGGTACGGCCGCGAGATTATCATGCATCGCAGCCCCGAGTGCACAGCACGTCATACTAGCAGGTATGGGCCTAGTGTTTTGTTTGGGGAGGGCAGAAGTGGCGTGGAGGGAGTAGGGAGTGAAATGGAAAGTGTAGGGGCGAGCATTGAAAGTGAGAGTGGTGAGAGTGAGTCATCGCTCTCTGGTGTGAGGCGGCGGAGCATATCATGTGGGGCAGTGAGGGTGCTTGGTGAATCTCGTGGTGTGGTGATGGAGCGGGGAGGTGAGGAGCCACTCCCCAGCGTGTCTTATGCTCCCCAATATTCCCGGACTTCCTCCCGACAGCCCCCTGATGTTCCCCAAGGCCGTAAGGGTAAGGGAAAGGGGAAGGGTAAAGGCCAAGGGAAGAGGAGTGTGAGTGGGAAAGCCCTCCACACTCCTCCTCCCCAACCTCCCCCACCAGCATCTCCTCCCCACCCCGACGAAGGCAACGATGGGGGCGAGGGTAATCTGATTTGGAATTGGGAGATGACAGTGATTTTTTTCCCATCATTCACCCTTTCACTGAGCAGGGGAGCGCTGGCTGCACGCCTCCAGGGATTCACCGTTGTTCCACCAGGCTGGATTTTTTCCACCTGTTCTTCGGTGAGGGTTTTGTGGAGCAGATAGTGGAACAAACCAACCGTTCTGCTAGCAGCCAGCGCCGTGAGAGTGAACAACTGGGCACAAGGAGCAGGCATTCGATCATTTATGATTACCCTGTCTCCCTCACAGAAAGGTTTTATTTTTTTCCCTGGTACTTTTGATGGGTATTGTACGTAAAAACAGAATTCCGGCATACTGGACAAGGGACCCTATCATGCAGACGCCAATATTTGGCAAGATCATGAGCCGTAATCGGTTTCAGCAAATTCTAAGCCGCCTCCACTTTTACGATGCTGATGATCCTGCCAGTGCAAATGACACTGATGAGGCGAATTAGGTTGGTTTTTGATCGCCTTCGGCAAACATTCCATTCCTCATTTTATCCCTAAAGAGACCTTGTCATAGACCAGGGTCTCTTGTTGTGGAGAGGCAATATTTCCTTTTGGTAGTACATACCCAGCAAAATGCACCGTTTTGGAATCAAGATCTTTGTTATGTGCGACTGTAGGACTGGTTATGTGCAAGACATAGTCTTGTACACCAGTGCACAGACAGACATAATAGAAGACCGGAGTATTGGACTGTCTGGAGCAGTGGTAAAGACAATGATTGAAGACTACTTTCATCGTGGTCACGTCCTTTACCTGGATAACTGGTACACTAGCCCTCTTCTCGTTATCTACACGGGACTCTGTGGTACCGTCAAGGTGAACCGGTGTCATGTGGTGAAGGTGGGGCGGAAACTAGAAAAAAATGAGGTGGTCTTCTTCCAGGCTAACAACATCCTAGCTACAGTGTGGAACCACAACAGAGAAGTCAGCCTCTTGTCCACAGTTCACCGCCCATTGATGCACCGTACAGAGTCCGTGGATTACCGCAGAGAGAGGAGGCGCCACATCTGGAAACCTGAGTGTGTGCTTGATTATAACATCAACATGCACCTGGTGGACCAGTCAGACTCCATGATATCCACTGTTGAGTGTGCCAGGACCATGATGAAGCGGTACAAGAAGCTCTTCTTTCACCTGCTAGATATAACTACCCTCAATTGCCAACACCTGTACTCCATGACAACAGGAGTGCAGGAAACCTTTGAAGGTTGATGAGGGAGCTTACACGTGAGATTTTTGCCAGGTATTTGGTTGAGAGACCCCAACAACTCGCACGCACTGCCCCTACCACCCAAACTCCCCTGAGAATATCCGCCTGCCATTTTCCCACTCCTATACCTCCCCAGCCAAATAGACCTAGGCCCCAACACAGGTGTCATGTGTGTGGTAATTCCCGTGTGAGACCCACCACTCAGAGAATTGATTGATTGATTTCAAATAATCAAAATCTGGCGGCGTAACTGCCAGGGTCCTATGCCGCCGAACAACAAGGTAAAACACACAGCAAAAGAAAAAGTGCATATTCAAATTAAAGTTAAATATCTGTTAGTAGCAATAAAACACTGAAAATAATAAAAGAATAGTTTATAAAATATCAATTACTTGTAAAAGTGGAAGGAGGCCCGCCTCCTGAAGAAAACTAAAAACATCACTAAAATTGCTAGAGGCTTCACCAAGCATAGAGGACAAACGGTAGGCACCATCTGTCCCCTTATGCCTATGGAGGAAATTCTGACGCAGGTCCCCCAGACTCCGACACTCGACCAGCAAGTGACGGACAGTAAGAGGAACAAGGCAGTCATCACGGTACGGTTGAGATTCACCATTCATCAGGAACCCATGTGTAAGCCGTGAATGCCCTATGCAAAGCCTAGCAAGAGCCACCTCCAATTGCCGAGACAGAGGGAAGAACCCTTGGCACAACCACTCTCTGAAAGATTTCTTTTAGTTTATTGTGAGAAACAAAATCCCACTGCCTCTGCCAACACGTACGAATTGCGTACCGCAAGTAAGGTGTTACATCAGAAATAGGAAGTGGGTAGTCAGCTGGGGGCTGTTGATAAGACGCAGCTTTAGCTAAAGCATCTGCCCTCTCATTACCCACCACACCAACATGTGCAGGTACCCAACAAAAGTCTACAAGGTGGCCATGATGGCTAAGAAGAAAAAGCCACTCTAAAATTGATTAAACCAATGGATGGGATGTATTAAAAGACTCCAGTGCAGACAATGCACTACACGAGTCACTAAAAATCACAAAGAAGGGCTGGGAGAGAGTAAAAATAATTTTAACAGCATATAAAATTGCAGTCAGTTCCCCCATATACACTGAAGTAATGCCAGGAAGGCTACCCCCTCTACTAAAGGAAGGAAATACAACACTAAATCCTACTCCAGTATCAGTCTTAGACCCGTCAGTATAGACGGGGACAGAACCCCCATGAATGGAGGCATGTTCTAAAAAGAGGAAGAGAGACACCTGACAGGGAAGTGAGCCCTTTTTCTCAACAACGGACCTACAGAATGTCACGTGAGGGAGCAGCCAAGAACCCACCCCTGGGATCCGATGTGGACAAATTGCCAGTCTCGGAACACAGAGGGCTTACATAACAGATCGGACCCTATAACCAAATGGCTTTGGGAAATTAGGACGGGTGTCAAAAACAGAAGATTGGGAATCCTGGGAGACGATGGGACAAGAAACTGAGTCTGGAATGCGGTGAAGACTATACCAACACCTCATCATTAGCAACTGGCGTCGCAGATCCAAGGGGAGTACACCAGCATCCACCAATAAGCTTGGAATCGGGGATGATCTGAATGCCCCGGTTGCCAGACGTACACCAGCATGATGCACAGAATTTAACAACCGGAGATGGGCATCTGTTGCAGAGGAGTAGACCTCACACCCATATTCAAGTTTAGGAAGAATAAGAGACCTATGCAAGAGGAGGAGGGTCTGACGGTCAGCACCCCAAGAGGTATGAGCTAAAACCCTCAAAAGACTCAGAGCTTTAAGACAAGCCGCCTTAACAGAACGAATATGAGGGACCCAGGTTAGTCGTCGATCAAACAGAAGACCCAGAAACTGCGTCTCGTCCACACAGGTTATTCTCCTACTATAGAGATAAAAGTCATGGTCTGAGTGTACCCCTCGAAGACGACAAAAATACATAGCCACTGTCACTGTTGAAGAAAAATGGAAACCGCGAGTTTCTGCCCAGTCAGAAATTCGATTGAGAGCCAGCTGCAACTTCCTCTCTATCAGAGACATTCTAGACGCGGTGAGGGAAATGGAGAGGTCATCTACATATAGTGATCCTCGTACACCGTCAGGAAGTACACTAATGACACTGTTAATGGCTACAGCAAACAGAGTAACACTAAGGATACTCCCCTGTGGTACTCCATCTTCTAGTGCTCGGGCAGTAGAAAGCACTCCTCCCACTCGCACCCTTAAAATTCGATTAGATAAAAACTGTTGAACAAAAATAGGCAACCGTTCATGAAGACCAAACTCATGAAGAGAAAGTAAAATACCATGACACCAGGCAGTGTCATATGCCTTCTCCAGATCGAAGAAGACCGTGACCTGGTTATGGTTAGTGGAGAAAGTCTCAAAGACAGAAAATTTCAAGGACAGCACTGCATCAGAGGTAGATTACATTTTTTGGTAACCATACTGGGCAGGGGATAAGAAGTCACCTCTCTCTAAAAACCATACAAGCCTAACACTGACCATCTTTTCCAAAACTTTACATATACAAGATGTCAAAGAAATAGGCCGATAATTCACTGCCTGTAAGTGGTCCTTGCCTGGTTTGGGGATTGGGATAACTACAGCAACACCCCAACAAGTCAGAAACTCCTCAGAACACCAGATCTTATTAAACAGTGAAAGCAAAAACAACAGGGACTCATCAGACAGGTAGCGTAAAAAAGCATAAGGAATATCATCATAACCAGGTGAGGAATCATGGCACTGCAACAGAGCTGCCTGGAGTTAAGAAATTGAAAATGGAACATTGTAAGGCTCTCCCCCAGCAGAGGCAAAACTGAGGCCACGAGACTCTAGGTGCCGACAGGGGCAAGCCGAAGGCGTATCTGCAACCTTCTTTGACACACTGGCAAAATGATCAGCAAGCAACTCTGCAACAGCAAGTGGATCAGCCACAGTTCCACCTGCTGCAGATAAAACAGGAGGGGAGGGAACAGTAAATTTTCCTGAAAATTTTCTTATCCGGTTCCACACATGGGTGATGGAAGTCCTCGAATTGATGGAGGAAACATAACCCTTCCAGGATGAACGCCTGGCCTCCTTTGGAGACGTGAATTCACGTCCTCACATGATGTGCACTCATATCCCGGAGACGTAAATTAACACGGCAACATTGCAAGGTCCCTAATTTGCACAGTTTTCAATTTTCGGGAGTGATTTTTGGCACGTATACACGGGACACCTTCCTCTACAAGATGCCAGGTAGGGACAATGCCTTACCCAGCATGACCTCCTCCCCCCCACTGCATGACCTTTTCTCAGCAATTCACCTGTTATCAGTGACCTGGCCAGTAAAGCCATGTCATGCCACGGTACGAAATTCAGGGCCAGAGTGATTCCCCAATCGATGACAATGTGGAGGACTAACATTAGAGGAAGAAACAGGCAGAAATGATGATCAGGTAATATGGCAAAAAAAAGTCAGGAATGGTGATGAGTAAGTGAGTGAAACAATGCTTATAATGCCTATATTACCGTTTGTAGTACTCTCATACTACAAATAAATTCGTAACAAATAAATAAATAAATACCGTTTATGAGTGGTGTAGAATAGTTATCCTCCCATAGAACTCGTTATCTTTGCAGCCAGCCTGATAGAAAACCCTGTAAGGTAAGGAGGTACTCCTACCTGGATTGAGTATTTTAAACCTCAGGTGAGCGATTTCTCTATGAATTTTCGATGTTTCTCACCAAAAGTGGATGTTTGAGCAAAAAAAAAAAAAAAGTCCAAAAATGTCAGGACTGGGGTGTACCACTGCCCAGAAAACGTCGGGATGGGGCGGGTTAAAACCCGCCTTATATGAGCCCGTGCCCTCTGAAACGCCACCAAATACTGAGGATCCCCACAGTGACGACGAAGTCGAGAGAAGGCGACTCGTTTGGCTCTCACCGCAGAACTGCACTCAGAGTTCCACCAAGGAACTGGATGTTTAGAAAACTGACTCTTCGTTTTTTGAATAGATAACAAGGCTGCTGAGTGCAACACAGTATTGAAATATGACACAGCCTCAGCAAGACAGCCAAACTCGTTGACAGAAAGGGAAATGGAACTTAATACTCGTTGACAGAAAGGGAAATGGAACTTAATTCCCTGAAACTTGGCTAGTCAGCCTTATCCAGAAGCCAGCGAGGAAGACATGGCTGAGGTCCACCAGCACTAGCAGTTAAAAGTAATGGAAAATGGTCACTGCCATACAGGTCTGGCAACACATCCCAGGTAAAATCTAAAACAGCATCAGCTGAGCTTAGAAGACAAATCAATGGCAGTAAAAGTTCCAGTCTGACTATGGAAATAAGTCATTTCATTGGCATTGAGAATGCCCAACTCCTGATCTTCCACTAAAGAGGCCAACATTACACCTCGAGGGTTGGCCTCACTGTTTCCCCATAGCGGATGGTGAACATTCATATCTCCTAGTATCCGAAAGGGAGAAGGAAGGCCATGAATAAGGCGTTCCAGATCCGCCCTTTCAACAGTAGCACTAGGAGGAAGATAAAGACTGCAAACTGTATACTGCCGACGTAAAAACATCCGGACAGTGACAGCCTGCAGGGGAGTGGAGATGTCCAGATGATTGTATGGAATATCCTTGCGAAGGAAGATAGCAGCACCTCCATGATGACCTTGGCCCGGCTCAGGAATAGAATAAAAGGCATGGTATCCAGAAGAAATGGAAGGAACAGTATCACCCACCACGGTCTCCTGGATACACATGCACAGAGGAGTAAATTGAGAAACCAGATGACACAATTCCTCATAGCTGGCACTTAAACCCCGACAGTTCCACTGGATGATAGAACCCATAATGGAGGAATGATGGTTAAGTGCGGGACTGTACACCTGACAAGCAAGCGGGTTTCGATTGATGCCTATGAAGGCCCTTGACAGGAGCCTGCCCAGCACCAGAAACCCGCACCCTCTGTCTAACATCTGAAGACAAACGTGAGGATGTGGAAGTAAGTTTTACAACACTCCTTCTTGGAGTGGGCATACCAGTTTGTTTGGAAGGTGGCTTGGGGGCTGTCTTTGGAGGTGTAGGACGGCCAGTGCCCCCACCAGAAGCCCCAGAAGTGGAAGTAGAGCCCACAGATTTAGAGTCATTTGAGGAGGCCATTCTATGCTTCAGATCTGAAGCACCAACAAGCGGTCCAACATCCCCGGGCGGGGACTGGACCAGAGCTGAAGCATCAGCTTCAGGTGTCTCCTGGTTACATCCCCCAGCCTGCTGGACAGAGGGAACAAGAGAGGTGTTAACAGAAGGGTCAACAACAGAGACCTTAAATAGCTGGTCTTCATGTTCAGAGGACTCTGATGAACAACGGTGACGTTTACCAGGTACAGATGGAGCCTCGGGCATACTGGCTTCGTCTGGAGTAGAGATCCGGTCAATGTGATCGTCTGCCACCACCACAGAAGTGTGCAAGTTGTCAGCCACCAAGTGGGGGGCAGAAACAGTCTGAGTAGTGGTTGGGCAAACTTCATTCTTACCAGCAGTACTAACTATGGGGACAGGATTCCGTGTATCACGAGCTGAAGGAGTGGGTAGTGAAATGGGTCGAAGCTGCCTCTGAGATACATGGTGATGCGCTGGTGTTTCAGAAAGGACAGAAGCATAAGTAACTCCCAGCTGAAAAAAGAGTGTCTGGGCTATCCTCTTTGCTTCAGGAAACGAAACCCTCTCTCATGTACGTATGGACAAAATCTCCCTTTCCAGGCAGTATCTTGGACAGCTCTTAGAAGACACGGCATAAGGACCTCCACAGTGATAGCATTTAAGCAGGCCTGTACAATCACCAGTATGGCTTGGTCCGCTATATGAGACGCAGACACCAGGAAAGCCAGCCTGTGCACGGCAGGTAAATTTACTAACATGGCCGTAGCCCTGACAGTGAAAACACCGCTTTGGGGTTGGCACATACAGCTTAACAGGAAGTGACAGCCAAGCAAGTTTCATAGCTGAGGGCAACGTTACCCTGTTAAATGTTAGGAACAAGGTAAGTGTTGGGGTTATACCGTCTATTTTCTTGTGGAGGCGCTCAACATTTACCACCCCATAAGAATGCATTTCCTCTAACAACCGTGCTTCTGAGTAACGGAGGAGGTCACGAGAAAAAATTACTCCTTTGCACTGGTTGAATGTCTTGTGTGGAACGCAGGAAACTCGGAACCAGAAACTGAGGTCAAACGCATCAATTGCAAGCTCTCTTCGGGTGAAGACACTTCAATGAGGATACTTCCATTGCTCTAAGATGATATTCTGGGTTCTTTTTCCACATGCTGAGATGATGGCACGGTGCATTTCAAAAATGTCAATATCTAGCACTGATCCACCTGTGGAGGATTTTAGCACTAAATATTATCATAGTTCTCAGGCTTCTTTTCTTCTGAGCTTATCCCTAGAGCCGAACCAACCCGATGTGGCCTCCTCTTTTTCCCAGTTGAATGCTGGGGCAGAGGAGGAAAGTCACCGGGGGCCTGGAAAGGTTCCAGAGTGGCGATAAGGGTGGTCGTCGAAGAATGTCCAAGGACTGAGGCCGTGTCGTCAACAACAGTTTTATTTACTGGCTCCATATATTAAACAGCGAACTTCATTCACCCACCCCTCCACCCACCATGGAGCACAACAAGGGGAGGTCGTATGCCAGGGATACCACCACTGGCAACCCCAGAGGTAATGGGAGAGTATACGCGGGTAACCACCGGGGGACCTGGGCAAGGGTGACTCCGGGACAATAGGAGCCACCAGGCCCCCCAGTGCCCACTTGACCCTAGCCAACGCATGACCAGCCGACTGACCTATTTGGGCCCAACCAGGCTGCCCATCTAGCCAGAACAAAGGACCAGAGAGGTGTATTGCTAGCTGCAGGGCGCATCGTCCAGCATCATTCAACATCCAGGACTCCCATCTCCCAGCATTACGGGATGCCACGCACGGCAAACACGTGGGGAGGTAACAGTCCCCCCCTAGGTGGCAAATGGACAGGGACTTACATCACCTGCAGGCCTCCACCAGTGATGTAGGGGGTGCTTGGTCTACGTGGCCGACTAATGCCAAACCCTACAAAGGTAGGCACACCTCCAAAGTAGGTGGCACTGCCAGCCACACTTCAAGCTCCGCCACCACGTCAAGGTGACCCCCTGCAGCGGGACCACTCAGAGAAAAGGCACCCGCTATGAGTGCGTTGAGTGTGACGTGGGTCTCTGCATTCACCCTTGTTTTAGTGAATATCACACCTTGATGCAGTTCTGATATGGCGTGAATGCGATATGACGCTCATACTCAGGAAGAAATGCGACATACAGACGCTCAGTGTAATTATAAGGCCTGTAAATATGTAAATGGTAGTATAAAAGTGGTAACTGGTGTAATGTAAGTGGAAAATTATTATGTAAATGCATAAATATTTTCCAAGTCGAAACATTCCTAGCAAGTGTATATAGATGCGATATTCTGATGCTCAGTGGAATGAATAAGGCCCGTAAATATGTAAATAGTTGTATAAAGTGGAAATGGGTGTAATGAAAGTGGAAAATTATTATGTAAGTGCATAAATATATTCTAAGTCGAAACATTCCTAGCAAGGGTATATTGATGCGATATTCAGATGCTTAGTGGAATAAATAAGGTCCTTAAATATGTAAATACTAGTATAAGGTGGAAACGGGTGTAATGTAAGTGGGAAAGTATATTGGATGTGATGAAATAAAGTATAAGTTGAAACACAAGTGGTAGCGAGTGTGCTTGCTGCGTGAATATGCACTAGCATTTCGCTAAATACCCTCGTAAGGAATGTAAAGAGATGAAAACATTTACATTGGTTGAAAATGGTACAATGTCATAAAAACAATAATATGAAAATAAAAAAAATATAATGTATGTTGAGAGAAGAGTCATAGTGAGTGCGCTGAGTAGTAAGCAGATGTGTGCAATAGTTATGCTAAATATCATCGTAATGAATGTGAACAGCTGAAAACATTTACATACTGTAAAGTAAGAAATAGTAAAATGTCACTGAAACAGTATTATGCATGTTGAAAAAATGTTTACTTAAAATACCCGCCGCCACCGGACCACCCCCCCCGCCACCCCCCACCCCACCACCGAGCCACTACCACACCACCACCCCAGCAGGACACCACGGCGGGGCTATTGACCCGGAACAAGAGGGTCACTGGGGCACCCCTGTCCTGAGTCCCCCTTCACTGCAACTGGCCCAACACCAGGTAAGCAGGAAGAGGCAATGACCCTGCGAGCGAGGCAGCCTTCACCAGGTTCGGGGTGGGACTGATCCAGAGTCAGTCCCAAGCAACACGGGTAAGGACACTGTATGTGCCGGGGAAGGAATGGCCACTGTACACCCTTCAGTTGTCTCTCCCCTGTGACTCCACCATCACGGCCACTGTACGTGAGCAGCGTTGCCAGACGTACGATAATTATCATACATTTACGATAATTTGGCACTATGTACGATGTATGATACCATGCATACGATAATGCGATAATTTATGCATTTGTGCAATATTTCATTCAAATAATGCGATATTGTTTCCATAATTAATACTTTGGAGGATTTTCATTAAATGACTTATATACCTGTCTAACATTTCATAAACATATGATATAAGATCCCGGCCAGGGTAGCGAACGTGCCGCGTACTACAAACTCAAGTGTCGAGTTCCTGTCCTTGTGTATCGTTCTCTGTGTCAGTGTCATAGGTCTACCCCTGTTCAGTTCCCGTTGGCCTGCGGCTGACTCCATGAGTCATGTCTGTAAGACCTGTTTTATCATGGCTGAGTCAAGTGGTGGCTTATAATAGCTTTCAGTGACTTCTGGTCTTCATTACCTCACTGTGCACTCACCTTCACTCGTTATTTTCTGATGTTTGTGTCCCTTTCGGAGATAATGACTTGTTCTCTAGTCCACGTTTTTTTTTTTTCTTTGTGTGGATGTGCATTCGAGTGTTTCGGCAGTCCCAATATATGCTATTATTTATTTATTTCATATATGTGAAAGAAAGGTAATTTGCATAAAATCAGTGCTTAAAACCAGTGTGCAACTATAGTTACTCAAGATGGGTTAGCCTCTGCCTTAAGTTGCAGGCTCAGTGTAGGTCATTAGCCTATACGATTTAGATATTAAGTAAAGTTACCCTTAAGTAGCCAATATGCATTATTTATGTGCGTATATGTAGTAGTAATGTGGCCAGACAGGATAAATTGTGGGGGAAAGGCTTTCGTTCAAAGTGTGCGATAATTTTGATTAAAAAACGATAATTTTAACATGCCTTGTACGATAATATGGGTTGGGAATCTGGTAACGCTGTACGTGAGGGGGAAGGAGCGGCCACTGTACGCCCTTCGGTTACAGCCACCTCTGGGGATGGCCTGGGAGCGTTAGTTATTGAACGCGCTCCGACTGGCAAAGGCAGGAGTAGTGGAGTCGTGATCACGGCCACTGTACGTGACGGGGAGGGAGCGGTCACTGTACACCCCTCATCCACTACCTCCTCCTTCTACGGGAGTAACACCACACTCACGGCCACTATACGTGACGGGGAAGGAGCAGCCACTGTACACCCTTCAGTTACTTCCCGAAGGGCAGGCAGGGCCACAGCTGCGGCCACTGTATGTGGCAGGGAGGACGCGGCCACTGTGCACCCCTCGCCTGCCTCTTCCTCCTTCGGGAGCAGCACCGCCAGCACGGCCACTGTACGTGCGGAGGAAGGAGCGGCCACTGTACGTGCGGAGGAAGGAGCTGCCACTGTACGCCCTTCAGCTGCGGGCCCTAGGAGTCATGGAACCGCCAACATGGCCACTGTACGTGTGGGGGAAGGAGCGGCCACTGTATGCCCTTCATTCGTGACTCCGACGGTCCCCCCAAGGCAGGAGGTCCCTTGCGCGGCTGACCCTTTACCTCTCAGCTGCGTGGGATGCCCTTTGTTGTCTCCTTCCAGGAGTGGTTCCCCGGAGGTGCTGCCGGAGTGGTGGCATGGCCCGATCCTGGTCCTACCACCTACCCCTGGGAGGTCCCTGCCCGACATACATCTGACGGAGAAGGCGCTGCAGTTCGCCCCTAACGGCGCCCCACCCTGCAGGCGACCACAGCCCCCGGACCCCCAGGCCTGACCAGCAGGCTCCAGACCCGGGCAACTCAGGCTCCCCCTCTCCCCGGAGTCAGAGGCGACAGGCCCGCCTCCTGCAGCTGTTCGACCCTAGTCCAGACGGCCACCTCCCAGGTCGAGGCCCCCAGACCGGAGGGCCTCCCTGCACCCCACTGACGAGGCTCCAGTATGGGGGCCTCCTCCCAGGTCAAGGCCCCCAGACGGGAGGGCCTCCCTGTACACCCCCAACGATGAAGCCCCTACAGGAAGGCTCCCCAACAAGGCCTCCTCTCACGCCCGGGCGCCTCATCAAGTTAAACCCAGGATACAAGGGTATGTAGTGATCTCGACGCCTCTTGTGCCGCGAACCGCCGAGACGGGAGTGTGTAGCGACAGTAACAAAGTGAGGGCCAGAACAATATAAGTGACTAAGTTATAAGTGACACACTGAGAAACGATACCCCAGCAGAGTGGAAAATACTAAAAAATACTGATAGAGTAACATATAGAAATAGGGTCAAGACCAGTGGTGCCCGGGAAAACCAAAGACCTGTGAATAAGTGTTACCGCGACTAAGTGACATTCCTAAGTGTCGCAGCTCGCACCCTGAACACTTATAGTAATATTCACTCCCCTGACCCTTGACCCTGTCCACCCCTAGTGCATCAGACTTAATATATAAAATATCAATTCTGCCTATAAACAGAATACGGGTATCGTGTATTCATTATTTATTATTAATGTGTAAGTGAAGAATACTACTGTACATCCTGAGTGTAATTGTGTACATTTATTCTGAACGCTAACTCTGTGTCCCTGTCCAAAACATATCCAGTGTCTTTCTGTTCTATATTGTAACAGTGTATGAATTAAGACAATAGATGTGTTAAGATGTACTGCCTGGTTTTTATGTCCTGTTCCTTTGTGGGTGCTTTACTTCCGGTCCGGAAAGAGGACCCCACTCAGTCGCGAGCGTTTTTAGGACGAGAGGTCGGACTAAAAACACCCAGCATAACACTACTGAAACAAGAAACCTAGCAACTAGCATGTAACCAATATGACCAAACTCGCTATGCTGCACGATGGAACAATGCATATTTTTCCTCTTTATATAATTGAAAACCATTATACTGTATTGTTGCTGTGATTGTTTATTAACCCTTTAACCGCGGGTGTCATTCCAGAATGACATTGACAAAACTGGACCAAACCGCGGGTGTCATTCTGGAATGATCGTGAATATTTTGAACACCGCGCATTTTCCCGGCACGCAAAAGTGTCTCACGCAAGAGTAGCTGTCGAGTTCTTTCACGCCAGTCATCCCACACCTCCCTCCTCGAACCCCGAGGGGGCCCCCCCCCACCCCTGCCCTGACCCGCATCAGTCAGTATCTGTCCAGCTCTGTGCGTGAGAATGGCGCTCTGTCCCGACTCATCATCGCTCGCTTCCTCCTCTAAAATGATTAGTGCTAGTGTTCCCTGTACCTCTACACCGGTAAAGAAACTGCCGACGGCGAGGCAGAAGGGGTTGAGCACTCCTGAAATTAGAACTGAGCTGGACAAAACAGTAAGTACTACTCTTGATTGTGGCAGTGAAAGTGACACACTCACAGCAAGCAGTGACGATTTGGCAGTGATTGGTGGTGAACCATTTTCCATTGATAGTGACAGTGATGAAAGTGATCGTGTTGTTTCCCCCCCACCACCCCCAAATTACTCTGGGAAAGGAAAGGCTCCTATGGGCAAATCTGGTATTGCACGTGGGAAGGGAGTGAAGCACAGGCTCACGTCTCCCACACCAGGCCCTAGTAAGCATTTCCCATCAATTTCCTGTTCCCCTAGCCCTATTGCCCTCACTTCATCATCATCATCTGCCGTGCCCTCTCCTCAGTCTACATCATCTGAGGAGTAGGAATTCCCAAAGCCTGCAAAGCGAGGGAAGGCAGGCCGTGCAGGCCGTGCAGGCAGGGCAAGCAGGCCTAGAACAAAGGGGATGCTGGCAGTTGGAGGGCAAAGCTGGGCGATAAGCGAGGAGATAAGCAAGGTGATAAGCGGGGTAGAAAGGGTCAAGTTTCACCATGCACCAGGTCAGAAACCCCCCCGCCTGCCCCCCGCTCAGCTCCCTCACCCTCGCCACCCCCCCACTCACCGCCCCCGCACTCATCCCCCTCCCCGTTGCCTCCTGCCTCACCCCCCTCCCGCTCGCCTCCTG
Organism: Coenobita brevimanus; assembly: GCF_032717465.1. Classification (NCBI taxonomy): domain Eukaryota; kingdom Metazoa; phylum Arthropoda; class Malacostraca; order Decapoda; family Coenobitidae; genus Coenobita; species Coenobita brevimanus. Next base: position 33,476,103 of record NC_136986.1, read on the forward strand.
CCTCACCTCCTGCCTCACCCATTGCCTCCACCTCAGCTCCTTCTCATGGGGAAACGAGTGCAATGCAATCTGCCACTGCCACTGAACCACGCACAGGGAAAGTGGATGCATTTGTTTGGTCTGACGGTGCAGATTTTCAGCCACACAATCCGCCGTTTGATATGACAAATGCTGGAATACAGCCTGCCTTCCCATGCAACGCAGGAGATGACTTTGTTGACTACTTCCTGGCCTTCATGGATGATGAAATCGTGCAGCATGTCAGCGATGAGACCAATAGGTATGCAGCTCAGTGTGCAGCAGAAGGGCTGGGACCTATTGGCTCACCAAAGCAAGTGTCGTGGTTGCCTGTCGGAATCAGAGAGCCGTATGTTTTTTTTTGCCCTAATGTTTCTGATGCCCCATATAAAGAGACATGAGTTGGAGGAGTACTGGCTCGTGGATGACATTACTACTATCCCAATATTCGGGACGTATATGTCACGGGATCGGTTCCGACAGCTGCTTGGATACCTGCACTTTGCTGACAATGCAAACCCGTCCCAAACTGACCCTTTGTGGAAAGTGAGGGATTTTCTCAACAGGATTAGGGATCGATTTATGCGATTTTTCCGGCCTATGCAGAAAGTCGTCATAGACGAATCCCTGGTATTGTTCAGAGGACGTCTCAAATTCATGCAGTACATCCCCAGCAAACGCCACCGCTTTGGGATAAAGTTCTTTGTGCTGTGTGACTGTGAGACGGGGTATATCCTGGATTTTGTCATCTACTCGGCTAGTAAAATGGATGTGAACAGGAAAGACCCCCTTGGCTTCTCTGGCTCCATTGTAAAAGTGCTGATGGAGAGGTATTTTGGTGGTAATCATGTGCTGTACACAGACAATTACTACACAGCACCGAAACTCTCCAAATACCTTGCTGAACACGGCATTGGCACTGTTGGCACTGTACGGAGCTATAGGAAAGAGTGGCCAAGTTTCCCCGAAGCATCATCATCCAAGGGAGATGTTCACCTGAAGAAGTCAGACAAGCTTCTTGCGATCAGGTGGCATGACAAGAAGGTCGTGAATATGATCAGCACCATCCACAAGGGGGAATTGCAGAGAACTGGGAAGGTCAGCTACAGGACGGGAGAGCCAATCATGAAGCCTGATGCCGTCATTGATTACAATGTCAATGTGAGACTTGTTGATAAGTCTGATATGATGATTGGCAAAATCGACTGTCTCAGGAGAAACACCCGATGGTACAGGAAGGCTTGCCTGCACATGCTCGATATGTGCATGCTCAACGCCTTCATTCTCTACAAGACACAAGTCGGGGGCATAAGGCAACCATCACTGAGACAGTTTTCCAAGACTGTCGTGCAGCAGCTACTTGCATGATTTGGTCAGGTGACGGCATTGATCCCGAGGCGACACTCTGACACACAACCTGACCGTCTTGAGTGCCGCAATTACATGAGCCGGCACCAACTTGTGAAATTGCCTCTTACAGCAGGCGGCAGGTTGTCACAGGGCCGCTGCAGAGTATATTCTAACACCACACGGAGGCCTAGGACGAGAAAAATGAGCACACACCAGTGCCTGGAATGCCAAGTCGCTCTATGTGTAACTCCGTGCTTTGCCGAGTACCACTCTCTGAGTAAATACTGAAAGTGACAGTGATATATAGTGATGCGACAGTGACGTGCTTTGCCAATAATTGTATAATGGATAATGTAGTAATAAGGAATATTTTGCCTAGAAAAAAATGTAAATATTGGCCAGTATAATAAGTGATATTGTAATAAGAGAATCTGCGGCACTTGTGTAATTCTGCTGCACTTGTGTAATTCTGTGATGCGCCAGTGACGCAATATAGTAATAAGTGCAGTGTAAATATAATGTATATTGCCCAGATTATATGTAAAATAATATTAGAAGTTAGAAATAATGAAAAGATCGCATGAAACGTCAGTGAGCGGGTGCCGCCGCAGTGAAGAGCGGGCGCAGCCGCAGGGAAGTGCCTTTTACCTACCTCAGTGAACACAGAGTGAGTGTTTATCGTATGTACAGTGTTCATATATGTTTATATTACTATTACGAGTGAGTGGTTGGCATTTGGTACTGGTGTGTGGGGCGTAAAATAGTTATTTCACACCCCTCACTTCTAACGGCTCTCCCCGTCCTGTGAAAGTCAACAAAGTCATGAAACCTACATCAATGGAAAGCTGAAGGTTAGTACTTTCTAATGGTACCTCATTTTTTTCTCTAGCTTTATTCTGTGCAGAGTTATTAAGGTTTAAAGGTTTGTTTACATTTGGCTGAAACCCCCGCGGGAGAGGACAGTCAGACCAAAACAATACCCGCGGTTAAAGGGTTAATTCAAAATCAATAAATGTAGATGTGTTCTTTGTTGTTTCTCCCAAAATTACCTACCATAGAAAACGTGAGAGCCTGACACATCAGTGACAGAATATGACACCTGGCCCGGGTTGCCTCACCTGTTCTGGCCACTTATGGACCCCGGTAAGCCCTTTCTTGGTGATTTTCCTTTGTTTCTCAACAAAGGCATAGGTTTTAGCCCCCCAAAAATAAAATTCCAAAATAGCTCAGGATTGGGGGATATCAGAGGTGGGAAATCGGTCAGGATGTGACGGGTTAAGATCACTGAATGAGGACAAAATAATATTGTCACATTTAATGCTAAGAAAACCTAATAAATACAGTTTCCTAACATACTGATACGACTTGATTCCTATATTACCTTCAGTACTACACTCCACTGCAGGGGATCACCTTGACGTGGTGGTGGGGCTTGAAACGTGGTTGGTGGTGTCATCTACTCTGGATGTGTGCTACCTTTGTCAGGTTTGTCATTTGTCGGCCTTGTGGACCAAGCACCCCCTACATCAGTGGTAGAGGAAGCATGCTTGTGATGTTAGTCCCTGCCCATTTGCCATCTAGGGGGGCACTGTTGCCTCCCCACGTGTTTGTCGTGCGTGGCGTCCCGTAATGATGGGGGATAGAAGTCCTGGGGATAGAGCAATGCTGCACGATGTGCCCTGCAGATAGCAATACACCTCTTTGGTCCCTTATTCTGGCTAGACGGGTGGCCTGGTTGGGGCCGACGAGGTCAATCGGCTGGTCATGAGTTGGCCAGGGTCAAGAGGGCGCTGGGAGACCTGGTGGCTCCTATCGTCCTGGGGTCACCCTTGCCTCGTCTCCCCCGGTGGTTACCTGCGTATACTCTCCTGCTACCTCTGGGGTCTCCAGTGGTGTTGTCCCTGGCATACGATCTCCCCTTGTTGGGCTCCATGGTGGGTGGAGGGGTGGGAGAATGAAGGTATTTTGGTCTAATATGGCTGTATCTCCCCCAAGTTTTGGTACTCGCATGGCTGGTGGCCGGGCCCATGAGTCCCCTACAACCAGCCACGTCTCTGCTACTGCCGACTCTGTGCAACACAAGGGCAACAAGGGTAGGGAATGCTCTTGAGGGAGCGGCACACAACCCTCTAGGACAGCGTTTCTTAACCTTTTCCGACCTCAGCACCCCCCTTGTAATAAGGTCTCAGTCCAGCACCGCTCTACATCTGGTTACTGGGACTGCAGTTACTAACTACCGCAGGGTTAAAGTAAAGTGAAGTACTGCCTGACAGTTTATTTTACACTGTCTCAAAAAAAACAAAAAATCAAGGATGCCAATACTCAGCAAATCCAGTAAGAAAAAATATAATGCAGCATTTTCCAGCACCCCTTAAAATTGATTTCAGCACCCCCTGCGGGTGCTAGCACCCCAGGTTAAGAAACGCTGCTCTAGGAAGACTCTCTCACCCTTCACTGAGATGATGCCTGGCTTCTTTGTGCCTGACCAGTATGTGAAATTCCTAGTTTTGAAGTTGGCTGATGGTTCCTCTTTCAGTCACCAAAATGGTTTTAAGGTTCACCATGACCTGGTCAAGGCTTGTGGATCATCCCCAAAGGCTGTTCCATAGGCAGATGGGTCACTCCTTATAGGGGCCAGGGATGCAGACCAAAGCTCCTGCATCCATGCCATCAAATGTTTAGCCTCCTGTGATGTCACAGTCACAAGTCATTCCACCCTGAACCAAACACTGGGTGTTGTCTTCTCTAAGGAGTTCCTTAGGTACTCGGGAGGAGGACCTCCTGGACGGGCTGAAAGACCAGGGAGTAGCGAAGGTGGAGAGGATTAAAAAAAAAGATATTGAGATATACCATCATTGATTGTCACCTCTGATCAGTTGACATTGCCTGATGTCTTAGAGGCAGCTTACTACCGCCTTCGGATTAAGGCATATATGCTAAGATCTAGGCGGTGCTTTCATTGCCAGAGATTTGGGCATGTCAGCAGGTCTTGTGTAAGGAATATGCAAGGTCTCCCACAGGTGTGCGTTAATTGTGGTGGTAATTCACATGGTGAGATGGACTACCAAAATCCCCCCTCGTGGATCAACTGCTGTGGTGCTCACACAGCTTCATCAACACAGTGTGACCAGTACAAGTTTGAGAATGAAGTCATGTCAGTTCGAACCCGTGAGAAGATTTCTTTTGCAGAGGCAAAGGAAAGGGTCAGAGGGATGTTTATCCACCCTGAGGTCACCTATGCTTCAGCTCTCACGTCGTAAGGAGGCCCCACAGTATAAGACAACACTTCATGCTGCCCCAGCTGCTTCTCGGGCTAAGCAGTCATCACAGATGTCCCAATTGGGGAATGCAACTGTGATGGCAACACATGGAAGAGGTCCCATTCCAGTACCCACTCCTTCAACTCGTGATATGCTGAATGCTGTCACCATGGTTAGTACTGTTTGTGAGAATTATGTTTGTCCGACCACTACTCCCACTGTTTCCGCCCCAACTTCGGTGGCCGATGGCTTGCGCACTTCTGTTGTGGTGGAAGATGTCCACGTTCACTGGACACCTTCTCCCATCTTACCTAGTAGGACCAAGGCTCTACCTGTATCTGGCAAACGTCACTGTTGCTCATCAGAGTCCTCTGAGCATGAAGACCGACCACCCAAGGTCTCTGTTGTCGAACCTGGTGTCGACACCTCTCATGTTCCCTCTGCCCAGCAGGCTGAGGGATCTAGCCAGGTGACAGCTGAAGCTGATGGTTCACCTCTGGTCCCGTCCCCAATTGGGGATGGTGTTGGACACCTCGTTGGTGCTCCAGATCTGAAGCATAGGATGGCCTCCTCAAATGATTCGAGCCCTGTTGACTCTACTTAAACTTCTGGGGCTCCTGGAGGGGGCACTGGCCAACCTGTATCTCGAAAGGCGGCCTCCAAGCCGCCTTCAAAACAAACTGGTATGTCCACTCCAAGAAGGAGTGTTGTAAAACGTACTTCCTCGTCCTCACGTTTGCCTTCAGATGTTAAACAGAGGGTGTGGGTTTCTGGTGCTGGGCAGGCCCCTCCAAAGGGCTTTCATAAGCATCAATCCAAACCTTCTCACATGTTAGGTGTACAGTCCCGCACTTAATCATCATCCCTCCACAATGGGTTTTACCATCCAGTGGAACTGTTGAGGTTTACGTGCTAACTATGAGGAACTGTGCCATCTTGTTTCTCAATTTGCTCCTCTCTGCATGTGCATCCAGATCTTGGTAGGTGATGCTACTCCTTCCAGTCCTCCTGGTTATCATGCATTTTATTTTGATCCTCTACCTGCCAAGGACATCATGGTGGTACTGCAATCTTAGTTTGCTGTGATGTCCCATTCACTTGTCTGAGTCTTTCAGCTCCACAGCAGGCTGTTGCCATTCAGATTTACCTTTGCCCCAATATATGGTGTGTAGCCTGTATCTCCTTCCAAGTGCTTCTGTTGAGAGGGAAGATCTTGCCCGGCTTATTCGTGACCTTCCATCTCCTTTTCTTTTACTAGGAGATCTGAATGGCCATCACCCACTGTCGGGTGACAGTATAACCAACCCTAGAGGTGCTATGTCGGCTTCTTTGGTGGAAGATGAGGAGTTGGGGGTGTTGAATTCAGGTAAGAGGACAAATTTTCTTAGTCAGACTGGTGTTTTTACCAGCTACTGCTATTTTGGATTTTAAGTGGGATGTGTTGCCAGATTTGCATGGCAGTGACCATTTCCTGATTATTTTAACCTCTGCTGAGGGTTAGCCACAATGCTGTCTTCTTCACTGGTGCCTGGACAAGGCAAACTGGCCACTCTTTAGAAAATTATGTTTCACTGATTGCACTGTGGACGATATTGGTAGAGCGTAAGCGGTGGCATATCTAACTAATGTAATGCACTCAGCAGCCCTTTTATCTACCAAGACTTCTGGTCGATTTCCTAAACGTCCAGTTCCCTGGTGGACCCCCAAATGCACCTATGCAGGGAGGGTCAAACGGATCGCCTCTCAGCTTCGCCGCCATCATATGGTCACTCATTATTTGGTGGCTTTTCGGAGGGCGCGTGCTCATGCACATTCTGTATTGAAGGAGGCCAGACGTGCTTCATGGTGGGAGTATGTTTCCTCCATTCACTTCAGGACTTCTTTCTCCCAAGTGTGGAACTGGGTCAGAATGATTTCTGGCAACATACTGTAGTTACATATTGTATTGTGTTGTAACATATCATGCCTACATAAACCTCATATTCACCCTCTTCCTCCTCCTCCTCAAGCTGCCCCTCGCCTCACCCCCATGGCAGAGCCCGCCTCGCATGGGGGGTGGGGTGGTGACTCCCAACCATTCAGGAAGCGAGGCCTCGCTCCTCCCCAACACAGTATTCCCACAGTCCAGTACCACTGATTACTCTCAACTCCCCGGGACACAGATAGCTTGGACACGCCTTCCCCCGGGCTGGCCTGTCAGAATTGTGGAGGGTCGCCTACACACAGGTTCCTTCATCCACCAAGAGGACTCTCACCCTGTCTTCTTGCCACGCTGGGACCTGGAGGTGCGACGAGCGGTGTCAGGGGAGGAGGTGTTCAAGTTCCACCTGACCCTGCTGTCCAAGTGGGAACCGTCCAGGGCCCCCTCTGGGCTTTCCCCGCCCCAGGCCCTCGATGTGGTAGAGCAACTGGCGTCAGTGGAGGCCTTCAATCCTCATCTCCTTCCTTCGAGAAAATTGGAGGAACCACCCTGGCTCAGATCACTTCCTCTACCCCCTCAGTCTGGCCTAGGTTTAACCTCGATGGGGATCTAATTTGGGCCTCAGCAGGAGGAGAATCTCGCAGGCTCTCCTTGCCCCTCTCCCCGATCCCTCAGTTTTGGGGGATGAGGCCATCCCACTGGAATGGAAGGAATTTCTCTGGGCCCCTCGCCTCCAGGCTAAGGACTTGCCCTGGCATGTCTTGTCAGTCGCCTCCAGCACCTTGGTCAAAGACGAATACACCTGCCGTGTCGCCGCCTCCCTGATCTCAGTGACTACAGGCCTGAAACTCATAACCAAATGGACCAGGGCTATGATGGATTCCCTACAGGTTTTTTCCAAGCAGGAGGTTTTTAATGTCTCCACCAATCTGGCGACACTTGGCGAGGCTGTGGCCTCCTCCTCAGGCTCCCTGATCCGCCCTGCCATGGAGGCTGCAGCGGACAACAGGATAAAGGCCAAGTCACAAGCTTTCCAGTTTAAGCCCAAGGATATGAAAGCCGGCCTCCGCTTGGTGCTCCTCGCTGCAGCACTTGTCCCAAATGAACGGACTGACAAATGCCTGGCCTCACAGCCCCCCCATCATCTGATTAGACACGAGGGGAACCCCCTTCCTACCCCCCATTTACCAGGTCTACCCACCCCACCACCAGGTCCCCACCCAGGAAGAATCTCACCACTCCTCTCCCCGACACCCCTTTCACTGTCCCGAGGAGAGAACTCTAAAAAGAGAGACTCCGAGAAGTGGTGAGAGAGGAAGCTGCTTCAAGACAAGGACCAAAGACAACGAGGGACCCGCCAGAACAAACACAGGGCTGAATGAGTTTCGAGCCCTGGGCCTCCTTCCTGGCTGGCATGAGGCATGGCCAAAGGGCACCTGGGCAGGCAGGGTGATAAGATGGGACTTCACCTGGCCTGGCTCCGCCTTCTCCCTCTGGGTTACTTGACCTGCAGCCGTCAGGTCACAGTCACAGTGAGGGAACATGTGGAGATGCTCAAAAAGGGAGTGGTGGAGAAGGCGACAGGGAAAGTGTTCCTTTCTTGCTTATTCACCGTTCCCAAGAGGAACTCGGACAAGGACAGTGTGATCGTGGATCTTAGCATCCTGAACGTTTGCATCGATACGACTATGTTCAGGATGACTACACCTGCACAGGTCCGCCTGCACCTCCGTCCGGGCTTGTGGAGAAGCTGACGATGCTGGAGGAGTATGAGAAGGGGACAAACAGCTCGACTCTCATGAAGAAATACAGTATGAAGAAGTCAATGTTTTATGACCTGGTCCATGCAAAGTGGAAACTGAAGGCCATGGCCAAGAAAAATGAAATCGGAATGAGCAAGACGAAGGTGTTCCAGGAGAGGAGGCAGCCTTTTGAGGGACTCGATCATGCCGTGTTCACGTGGTACAAACAGCAATGCGCCAAGGGTTTACATGTACGTGGCATCGACATCTAGAATGCTGCTGAACACCTTGCATGACACCTTGGCCATAACGATTTTAAGGCAAGTTCTGGGTGGTTATTTCGGTCCTGGCATCGTGAACAATGCAAGAACTGGGGAGCTGCGAGTGCCGTCCATGAGGCTGTGGATCTCTTCGTAGAAAAACTCCGGAATATTAGCGACGAGAATGGACTCCACCTGTTCCAGATATATAACGCCCATGAAACTGGGTGTTTCTGGCGTAATTTACCCCGGAACACTCAGTCTCATATCAGCATCCAAAGTACGCCAGGCCACATGCAGATGAAGGACTGCATATCTATCTTCGTCTGTGCCAACGTTGACGGGTCCCACCACATACTTCTTGCTGTGGTGGGCAAGGCAAGGAAGGACAGGGCTCTCAAGAACCTCATGGCCTCCTTGCCTGTGGACTGTTACCACAACCTCTCAGCCTGGTTCACACGGATCTTATTATGGTGGTTCAGGGAGGTAAGTTCAGTTCAGTTCATATTCAGGTCATAAAATCCTGTATAAAAACTGTTAAATAAAATGAATGCAGTACAGTGCAGTATGGCCAACATAAAAAAGTTAAGTTCATAGAATAGTTAAAAACAGAATAAAACACAATGCAGTACTCTAATGTATAACCAATAAAAACTTCACTATTATAAAGTAATACAGTGCAGTAATATAGAATACAGTATCATCGTGGCATTTTGGGGGGGTTTATTACACTCGTGGTATTACAGTCGGATTTTAGTTTCGTAAATGACTTCACCCCTGCATGACATGTAATACCGTATTTGACTTCAACCCTGTATGGGGTGAAGTAAAATACGAAATATAATTCTGAATATCAAACAAAGTTGCGATTTAGCCACGTGTTGGAATTCATAAGATTTTAATTCGCAACTGACTTCACCCCTGCATGACATTTAATACCGTATTTGACTTCAGCCCTGTATGGGGTGAAATCAGACATGAAATACACTTTATACTGTAATCCTGAACATCGAACAAAGTTGCGATTTAGCCACGTGTTGGATTTCCCCAGACTTTATTTCGTAACTGACTTCACCCCTGCATGACATTTTATATCGTATTTGACTTCAACCATGTACGGGGTTGAAAGTCAAACACTGTACAGTACGAAATAAACTCCTAAAAATCAAAGTTGCGTTGTGGCCACATGGTGGAATTTATTAAGGTTTTCATTACGATATTTTCAGGTGTTCTGCCCAGCCGCCAGGAGATTCCAACAGCGTGTATACGGCATCGCTCGGAAGGACGTCAGGGCCGTACTGCTGCTGGATAATGCACCAGCACATCCTGCCAGCAACGTCCCTGTGAGCGATGACGGAAATATCAAAGCCATCTTCCTCCTTCTTAACACGACGTCCTTGATCCAACCCATGGATGAAGGGATAATATAGTCCTGCAAGAGGCTCTTTAGGAAGAAGTACCTGCGGCAGTGCTTGATTGTGGTGGAGGAAGGGTACACTGATAAGCGAGGCCAGAAAACATTGGAAAATTTCAAAGTGTACAACATCAAGGATGCCATTTTCAACTGGACTGAGGCTTGGAAGTAGGTGCCTTTGTCCACCCTGAAAAATGGGTGGACGAAGGTGTTAATGTTGCCCAGGTGTGCTGCCAATGGTTTTGAAGGTTTTGAGCTGGGAGATTTTAACCAACTTCTGCAGGTAGCTGACCAAGGCCCCCTCACAAATAAGGAAGTAGAGGAGTGGCTGAATGAAGATGCCGACGTCCCAGGTTACCACCATCCGAGGAGGAAATTGCTACAGAGGAGTCGCATTTAGCTGAGAGGGTGAAGAAGGAGAAGGAAGAGGAGGAGGAGGAGGAGGAGGAGGAGGAGGAGGAGGGAGATGAAGAACCACCAGGCCCCTCCATAATCTGCGTGATCGACGTGACAGACCTCATTCTCCGCTTCCTTGATCATGATTCAAGTGGTCAGTTCGGGGAGTATTACACGACCGTCTGTCAGCTGAGGTTAGAATTACAGAGGGCGGTGATGGAGAGGAAAAAGCAAGCAAAAATTAGTGACTTTTTCAAGGCTGCCACACACACCCACACTCCTATTCCAGCCGCACTTTCACACCGCACCTCTTGCTCCGAGAGTGATGTTTCCCTGCCATCATTAGCCTCGACGTCGTCCCCGCACAGTGTCCCCGGAAGTCCCAGATGTACTGCTAGAGGATGACGAGTGAACTGATGATGATGATGATTAGCACAAAGTGAATATCTATAGTTTGTAAGATTGTGAAAAGTGTACATAACAGAAGTGTTTAAGATATGCACTGCACAGTAAAAGTGCTACATTAATGAAGATCGTAAATAATAAGATATATAAAGTGTACAGAACAGAGGTGTTTAACGTGCATTATATTTTCTAAGTGCTACATTACAGTACAGTAAATTTAAGTGCTAACATTAAGGGTACAGCATTAGTTATAAGTTTATAACTCCCCCAGTATCCCTGCTTGTCGTATGAGGTGACTAAAAGGGTTGGTGGTGGGTTAGTGCCCCACCTCATAAAAAGAACTAACTAAACAAACGAATAAAGTGCCTCGGACCAGGACAAACCATACGTTGATGACTAAGGAACGGACAAAGGACATTCTGAGGGTGGGGACGTGGAATGTGAGAGGAGTGAATGATGAAGTAAAAGAAAGAGAGATTGTTCAGGTGCTTGAGGATGCAAGAGTGGATTTATGTGGACTGACTGAAACTAAAAGGAAAAAGGTGAAAGGGTGAGAGAATGGGAATAATGATTGATTGATTGATTGTAGTAGAAACTGGCGGCGCAACTGCTAAGGTCATACGCCACCGGACAACAAGCTAAAACTCATGGCAAATAAATGGTGCATAATCGATATAAAGTTAATAACTTTTTTCTAGAAATAAAACACTGAAAATAATAAAAGAATAGTTAAAAGAGAAAACAATTTCTTATAAAAGTGGAAGGAGGCCCGCCTCCTGAAGAAAACCAAAAACATCAGTAAAATCGCTATGGACTCCACCAAGCATCGAGGAGAGACAGTAGGCACCATCTACCCCTGTATACCTATAGAGGAAACTCTGACGCAGGTCCCCCAAACTTGGACACTCGACCAGCAAGTGACGGACAGTAAGAGGAACAAAGCAATCATCACAGTACGGTTGAGTCTCACCACTCATCAGGAACCCATGTGTAAGCCGAGAGTGCCCAATGCGAAGCCTAGCAAGAGCTACCTCCAATCGCCGTGGCATGGAAGGGAGAACCCTTGGCACAACGACTCTCTGGAAGACCTCTTTCAGCTTATTATGAGCAACACCATCCCAGCATCTCTGCCAACACACATGCATTCTGTCCCGCAAGTAAGGTGTTAGATCAGATGCAGGAAGAGGATATTCCTGAGAGGAGTAGACTGTAGCACCAGTCGAGCAGGGCAGTACTCCCGAGGTGGATGGAAAGCTGATGACAGGGAGTGCTGGAGCTCCCGTTTCATCAGCCATCAGGACTAGTTCCTGACCATCCCCCTTTGCTGAACTTTTTCAGTGTCTCAGTTACACAGAGAGTAGGCCAGCATGCTCTCCAGTACAAATTTCTCTAACTATCTTCACCAAACTACATGCACAGTACACACTACACTTCCTATTCAAAATTTACCAAAAATGGCGTCGTCTTATCAAGCCTCAGAGTCCCCAGGGCGGGGGACCATAAATGCCCCCACCGTCTGCCCGTCTTCTGGTGTCGACTCAAGGTGCCTGGAACCACTGTCTGACTCTCTTCTTCATTTCTGCAACATTCGCGGCCTTTCCTCTAACTTTCGCTCTGTTGAGCACCACCTCTCCTCCTCTAAACCTCACCTTCTTTTTCTAACGGAGACTCAGCTGTCTGAGGCAACTGACAGCAAACCCTTTTCTGTATCCTCCTACTTTCTCTATACTCATTTCAAAGCCAAAGGTGGCTGTTGTGTATATATACGCAACGACTTATCTTGCTCTCATGTTCCTGAACTTGATTCTTCTGAATTCTCCACACTCTGGCTTCGGCTTTCCTGTCATTCTCTGACTAAATATATCTGTGCTGTTTACTTATCCCCTAATTCTACTATCAAAAATTCTTCGACTATCTTACTTCTACGATGGAACACATTCTATCCATTTCTCCTTTCCCTGAAATATCCATTCTTGGAGATTTCAATGTTCACCACCACCTTTGGCTCTCCTCTCCTTTCACGGATCCACCTGGTGAACAAGCCTACATCTTTACTATCCTTAATGACCTAGAGCAGCTTGTACAGCACCCTATCCGTATCCCTGACCGCCTTGGAGAGAGCTCCAACATACTTGACCTCTTCCTCACAACTAATCCTTCTGCTTACTCTGTTAATCTTTTCTCTCCGTTGGGCTCCTCCGATCACAACCTTATTACCTTAACCTGTCCTATCACTCCGGTATGGCCTATGGACCCTCCAGGGAAACGTCGTCTGTGGCATTTTGGAGCCGCGGACTGGGAGGCCCTCAGGCAGTACTTCTTTGATTTTCCCTGGAATGATTATTGCTTCCATGGCCGTGAGCCATCTGAGTGTGCCTTGTGCATTACGGAGGTTATTCTCTCGGGCATGGAAGCATACATTCCTTTCTCATATCCTTTGACTAATGCAAGAACGCCTTGGTTTAATCACGCTTGTTCTAATGCTGTCCGCAACAAGGAGAGGGCCTACAAAAGGTACCGGAGCCAACCCACCCCTGAATCACATCATCTTTACGTTTCTGCCCGGAATCGTGCTAAGTCTGTTCTTCGCTCTACTAAAAATAATTTCATCCATACTAAATGCTCTCAACTCTCCGACTCGAATTCTTCCCGCTCCTTCTGGCATCTTGCCAAAAATCTTTCTAACAACTTTACCTCATCATCCTTCCCTCCTCTTTTCTACTCTGATGGTTCTGTAGCTATTTCTTCTACTGATAAAGCAGATCTCTTCGCACAGACTTTCTCCTCCAATTCTACCTTAGACGATTCTGGTGCTGTTCCTCCATCACTTCCCCCCTCTGACTTCCTCATGGCTGACATTAAAATTTCTTCAGTTGATGTATTTTCTGCCATCTCTGGCCTCAGTACTAACAAGGCATATGGGCCTGATGGGGTCCCTCCTGTTGTTCTCAAGAACTGTGCTTCTGTGCTTACACCCTGCCTAGGCAAACTCTTTCGCCTTTGTCTGTCAACTTGTACCTTTCCTTCTTGCTGGAAGTTTGCTCTCATTCAGCCAGTCCCAAAGAAGGGTGACCACTCCCAACCCTCCAACTATCGTCCAATTGCTTTAACGTCCTTTATTTCAAAAGTTTTCGAGTCAATTCTTAATAGAAAAATTTTAAGGCATCTTTCCTATCACAACCTTCTTTCCGATCGTGAGTATGGGTTCCGTCAGGGACGCTCCACTGGCGATCTTCTCACCTACCTATCAGACTCCTAGTCATCCTCCTTTCGGGACTTTGGCGAAAGCTTTGCCATCGCACTTGACATCTCAAAGGCTTTCGATCGAGTCTGGCATAAATCTTTAATTTCCAAATTGCCCTCCTACGGTTTCTATCCTTCTATCTGTGCCTTCATTGCTAGCTTCCTTTCTGGTCGTTCTTTAGCCGCTGTTGTAGACGGCCATCGTTCTTCTCCTAGATCTATCAACAGTGGTGTTCCTCAGGGCTCTGTCCTATCACCAACTCTCTTCCTTTTATTCATCAATGATCTTCTAAGCTGTACATCTAACCCTATCCACTCATACGCTGACGACTCCACCCTTCACCTTTCCATTCGGTTCCCGCAACGCCCATCTCAACAGTTACTTCAACAAGCAAGGGATGAGGCTGTGGCACACCTAATGTCTGATTTGGCTCATATCTCTGACTGGGGTAAAAATAATATGATTGTCTTTAATGCCTCTAAGACTCAGTTCTTACACCTATCAACCCGACAAAATCTTCCACAGGGGTACCCACTAATGTTTAATAATATTCAACTTAATCCTGCATCATCCTTGAACATGCTTGGGGTTTCATTTACTCGAGACTTATCTTGGAAAGATCATATTACATCTCTTGTAAAATCTGCTTCCAAGAGATTGGGTGTGCTAAGCTGACTCCGCTCTTTCTTTACCCCTGCACAATTGTTGACTCTATACAGGGGTTTTATCCGCCCCTGTGTGGAGTACAACTCTCATGTGTGGGGAGGCTCCCCACATACAGCTCTTATCAATAGGGTGGAGTCAAAGGCTTTTTGTCTCATTAACTCTCCTCCTCTTACTGACTCCCTACAACCTCTGTCTCTTCGCCGCACTGTTGCATCTTTATCTCTTTTCTATCGCTACTTTAATGGTCACTGCTTCTCTGAACTGTCTGCTTGCATTCCTCCACCTCTACGACGGGCGCGTAGCACCCGTCTGGCAGCAAACTCTCATCCTTTTTCTGTCCAACTCTCTAATGCAAGAGTTAACCGTTACTCCCAGTCTTTCATTTATGCAACAGGTCAGCTCTGGAACTGTCTCCCTCTGTCTGTATTTCCTGCTGCCTATGATCTCCAGTCTTTCAAATGCAGTGTGTCCAGGCATCTCAAAATGATCGAATCTTGAATTTGGCTCTATATTGTATTTTGTTTTTCTCTTGGAGGGAATTGTTACTGCGGGCTCATGGCCTTTGGTTCCTTCTTCCTCGCATAAAAAAGAAAAAAAAAAAAAAATCTGTTGGGGGCTGTTGAGTAGCCGCAGCCTTGGCCAATGCATCTGCAGTCTCATTGCCCACCACACCAACATGTGCGGGAACCCAGCAAAAATTCACTCTCTTCACCCGACGTCGAATGAGGAACAGCCACTCCAAAATAGCTAAAACTAAGGGATGGGAAGAGTTAAGAGTCCAGGGCCAAAAGCGCCCCCTGAGAGTCGCTAAAAATAGTAAAATAATTGTCAGGGTGAACAAACACCAACTTCAAGGCTGAAATGATGGCTGACAACTCTGAAGTAAAAACTGAGGCAACCAAAGGAAGACTACCTCCACGGCTAAAATTGGGAAATACCACTCCAAAACCAATACCTGATGCAGATTTAGAGCCATCAGTATACACAGGCACAGAACCACCATGACTTGAAGAATGTTCTAAAAATAACCTTAAAAGACACTGAGGAGCGACAAAATCCTTTGAACCTGCAATAGGCCTGCAGAAAGTTACCTTGGGCAATATCCAAGGTGCAACCCTCGGGATCCGAACAGGGCTGACAAGTACTGCCGACAAACCAAACCCCTCCATTATATCCTGAATCCTATAGCCAAATGGACAAGGCATGCGAGGGTGTCTACTATAACACAAAAGACAAGACTGTTTTGTCACACCCTCACAGACAAGTGAGTCTGGAAGGCGACGAATCCGGAGCCAGCACTGCACTGCAACAGACTGACGCAGTAGATCTAAGGGAGGCACACCAGCTTCCACCAATAAGCTGGGAATTGGAGAGGACCGAAAAGTCCCAGTTGCAAGGCGAAGACCAGCATGATAGAGAGCATCTAAAGTTTTTAGTCTTGATTCTGTGGCAGAGGAATATACCTCACAGCCATATGACAGCTTAGAGGTTACATATACCTGAAACAAATGCAAGAGTGTCCTTCGATCAGCACCCCAAGAGGTATGGGACAGAACCCTCAATAGACTGAGAGCCTTCATACATGATGTTTTAAGATTTGCCAAGTGTGAGACCCATGTCAAACGACAATCAAAAGTCAGGCCCAAGAATTTCGTCTCTGTCACACAACGTACTCTCCTGCCACAAGGCTGGAGATCAGGGTCCGGGTGTACCCCTTTCATCCTACAGAAGTGCATAGACACAGTCTTTGAAGGGGAAAACCGAAAACCCTTGGAAGTGGCCCAGGCAGAAATCTTGTCCAAGGCAAGTTGCATACGCCGCTCAATAGCAGACATGCGGGAGCCAGAAAACCATATAGCTAAGTCATCCACATAAAGGGATGAGGATACCCCAGCAGGCACAGTGTCAATGATACCATTAATGGCCAATGCAAACAGGGAAACACTTAAGACACTCCCCTGTGGGAGACCTTCCTCCTGGTACAGTGGCGCAGAGAGGATAGAACCCACACGGACCCGAAATACACGATCAGTCAAGAAGTCTCCAAGCAACACAGGGAGGCGACCACGTAAACCAAAAGCATGAAGTTGTTAGAGAATGCCATGGCGCCAGGCAGTGTCATAAGCCTTCTCAAGGTCAAAAAACACAGCCACAAGATGTTGCTTGGAGGCAAAAGCTTCACAGATTGACGCCTCGAGCCTGATAAGGTTGTCTGAAGTACACCGTAATTTACGGAAACCACTCTGCGACGGAGAGAGAAAGCAACCCTTCTCCAGAAACCACATAAGCCTGACATTGACCATTTTCTCGAACAGCTTGCACACACGTGATGCTATGTGATAGGGCGATAGTTGGAGACTTGGGAATGGTCTTTACCAGGCTTGGGAAAGGGGAGGACAATACCCAACTTCCAACTCCTCGGAATAGAGCCCTCACTCCAAACCCTGTTAAAAAGGTCCAATAAAAACTGAAGTGAATCAGTCGGAAGATGATGCAGCATAGCGTATGGAATATCGTCAGGCCCAGGAGCAGTGTCACGACACTCTGAAAGGGCAGCACGCAGCTCACGGAGGCTGAAATCTGAATTATAAGGCTCTCCTCCACGAGAGCGAAAGTCAAGACCCAGCATCTCCTGATTCCTACAAAAGGTAGCAAATGGCTGAGAAGGATCCTTTGTGGAGACAGAGTAAAACTGATCTGCAAAAGCAAAGGCTACTGCATCTGGTGCAGACACAAGTTCTCCGTGAAGGCGCAACACCGGAGGGGAGGGGGCGAGAACCTACCGGAAATCTTGCACACCTTTTTCCACATCATAGATATTGAAGTTGAAGATGTAATTGTAGAAACATACGACCTCCACAAGTTACGGCGAGCATTCTTCATGACCCATCTATAGTGAGCACGTGCTTTGCGAAACTGTATTTTTAGAAAAACAACATTACGATTGGCAAAATACCAACGAGCAGCTGCTTTGTAAGTTCCCTTTGCTATGGAGCAGTGATCATTCCACCATGGCACAGGTCTCCGGGAAAAAACACCAGAAGTCTGTGGGATAGAATGAACCCATGCTGAGAAAATGGTCTTAGTAAAATAATATTCGGCATCATCGATAGTTGAAAAATCAGTAACCCTGTTGGCAAATACACATAGTTCCTCAAAGAGAGACCAATCAGCCCTGTCCAGACACCAGCGTGGCAGACGGGCTACAGGAACAGAGCGAGTAGGCTGGACCAATACAGGATAATGGTCACTACCATGTAGATCATCCAAAACCTCCCAAGAAAAATCAAGGGCACGGTCAGAGGAGGAAATGGTAAGGTCAATGACAGAATACGTGCTAATCTGAACATGAAAATGGGTCGGCCTTCCATCATTTAGGACAACCAAATCTAAATCCCCAACCAAAGAGGCAAGAAGATCACTACGGGGATTTGAAAGTGAGTCACCCCACAAAGGATGGCGGCCATTAAGGTCACCAAGGAGAAGAAAAGGGGGTGAAAGTTGGCTGATAAGGGTTTCCAGATCAGCACACAGAGCAGGGATTGAAGGTGGAAGGTACAGACAACAGATGGTATAGCACCTCCCAACGTGCATCTGTACTGCTAGAACTTGAAGGGGAAACTGTATTTCAAAGGAAATAAAGGGGACATCAGAACGGCACAAAATTGCACATCCACCTCTGTGACCGCCAGGAGGAGACGCATGGAAGATCTCATACCCCCTAATAGAAGGGAACTGTTTATTTCCCAGGATTGTCTCCTGAAAATAGACACAGAGCGGGCTCAGAGCAGAGAATAATAACTGCAATTCCTCCCAATTTGCCATGGTGCCTCTACAATTCCATTGGAGACAAATTGGTACTGATTGAGTCATAATGAATAGTAATAAATATTATGAAATGCGAAATGTCGAGGCTATGTATCAACCTCACTGGGAAGAGTGTGAAAACCCTTCTTGCTAGGCGTGGAGCTCTGCCTTACCAAACGAGAAGACAATGAAGATTTAGAGTTTCCATGGGTGGAAGGGCCCTTACCCTGGGAATGGTCCCGCCCATCGCCAGAATGAGCCTGAGGCACAGAGACCTTCCTGGAAGACCCACTCATTCTGGCTACACTCCCATGTGGGGGTCTGGCTGGCGCCTTGGGGCCAACCAAACCCTCCCCAACTGAATCTACCAAGGCCTGGCTGCTGGGTAACTGATCAGAGTGAGCGGGCGACCGAGCCCTTTGAGTATCCAAAGGCCCAGACCCCGCCACACCTGAGCAAGATGCAGGGACTAGGATCTTAGAAAGACCATCAAGAACACCCATTAACTTAGATGCCACCACTGTCTGGGTTGCCGAGCAAAGAGCCTCCTCAGAGTCCTCATGTGGCACAGAAGTTTGAACCTTAGGTGGAGGGGAACCACCCAAAGACTCCTCACTCCTCACCCGTTTGAGGTTGGCAGACACAATCTCCATCTCTATGCCAGAACTTGAGGATGCACTAGAATCCATAGAGGAACACTGTGGAGTAGACTGAACACTAGGAGTAGAGCAAGCAGATGGTACAGGAGCAGCAGCTGTTACGGGAGGAGCAGCTGATACAGTAGTAGTCAGAACAGGAGTATCAGTTGGTAGAGTAGCAGCAGCCAGTACAGGAGTAGCAGCCAGTACAGGAGTAGCAGCTGGTACAGGGGTAGCTGCTGGTACAGTAGTAGCAGCCGATACAGGAGTAACAGTCGGTACAAGAGCAGCAGCCGGACGACATGCAGACTGCAAAGGTACTGGGGTCTCTGAGTGACCATGAGGAGGAGTAATAGGTCGTCTGGTATCATACAAGGGACGAGAAGGAGGGTCAGATTGTGGAGCAGGGTCTCCATGACGGTGCACAACAGGCTTTGACCGAGAAAAAATAGAAGCAAAGGACACACCAGGGCGGACATACATAGACAGGACACGGGTCTTAGCTTCGGTAAAACTCAGCCTCTCGGAGGCTCTGAGAGACAAAATTTCATGTTCCATTTTGTAACGATCATAAGATTTAGAAGAAGCAGCATGCTTACTACCACAATTGACACAAGATACAGGGCCAGGGTATTCCACACCCTCATGAACATCTAAACTACATGATGCACAGACTCCTGGAAGACCTACGGCAAGGCGCCTACAAGTTCGGCCAATATGACCGAAACGCTGGCAGTGGAAACATCTACGAGGCATAGGGACATATGGCCTAACTTTGTATCGGTACCATGCAGCGTTAAGGACAGCAGGGAGGCTCAAGGAATCAAAGGTCACAATCAAGGATGGAGTTGGCACAAATTCACTATTTACCTTCTTCTTAATCCTCTCAATCTTTATTACATTCTGGGCAAACAACTTTTCAACAAGGCGTGCCTC
Organism: Coenobita brevimanus; assembly: GCF_032717465.1. NCBI lineage: Eukaryota > Metazoa > Arthropoda > Malacostraca > Decapoda > Coenobitidae > Coenobita > Coenobita brevimanus. Next base: position 33,496,160 of record NC_136986.1, read on the forward strand.
ATCATAAGCCAGTAGTTCCTTAGCATAGACAACACCATGAGAATGATTCAATGAAGCGTGGGGGGAGCATGTAACTGACTGACCAGAAAGCTTTGATAAAGATAGGATAGTCGCACTCTGAGAAGGGTCAGACACCTCTACCAATAAACTGCCATCAGCCTGTGGAACAACTTTAGGGGTCGCACCACAAGCAGTGACCAGTTCTCGATGGGTGGGAAAATGTCATTTCCAGAGGTCTACCCCAGCAGGACCACGTATGACTAAAAACTTGTTTAACTGTGGGTGATGTGGATTAAATAAAGAATCCATAATACATAACAAAACACTTCATTCCCCCACCCCCCCACCCACCACGGAGCCCAACAGGGGGAGGTCACATGTCAGGGCCAGTACCACTGACGACCCCAGAGGTAGCGAAGGAGTATACGCAGGTAACCACTGGGGGACCTAGGCAAGGGTGACTTCAGGACGATAGGAGCCACCAGGCCCCCCAGTGCCCACTTGACCCTAGCCAACGCATGAACAGCTGATTGACCTAGTCGGGCCCAACCAGGCCGCCCGTCTAGCTGGAATAAGGGACTAAAGAGGTATATTGCTTGCTGCAGGGCGCAGCGTGCAGCATTGCACAACCCCCAGGACTCCCGTCTCCCAGCATTACGGGACGCCACGCACGGCAAACACGTGGGGAGGTAACAGTCCCGCCCTAGATGGCAAAGGGCATGGACTAACATCGCCAGTGGGCCTCCTCCACCAGTGATGTAGGGGATGCTTGGTCCACGAGGCCGACAAATGCCGAACCCTACAAAGGTAGGCATGCCTCCAAAGTAGGTGGCACCGCCAACCACGCTTCAAGCCCCGCCACCACGTCAAGGTGACCCCCCTCAGCAGGGAAGTATGACAGATGCTGTTTTTTTTGTATATGTCAGGACAAGGATGCACAGGAAGGACAGTGGGAGTTTTGGATGTGTCAAAGCAAGGTGTAGCATCGACACGAATGTTTGTCACAGGAGGAACCGGAGGAACTGGGATGGGGGAGGCACTCCCAGACGCTGGAAGAACCACCGCAGAGGGGACACCCCCAGAGACAGGAGGGACCTCCCTGGAGGAAACATAGCTGCACTCCCTCAGTGGAACCCCCCGGGCGAGAAGGCCGGGAAGTAGAACTCCGAGAATTTGATGGGGCATTCTGTGATGGCAGGGGCACCTGCCGGGTAGCTTTATGGCGAGACAACGCAGCAGCAAAGGTAACCCCAGGGCGAATGAACTGCTCCCTTACCCTGGCCTTTGCCTCAGAAAAGGAAATTTTCTCCTTCACTCGGACAGAAATGATCTCGTATTCATATTTGTATACCTCGCAATCCCTTGAGGAGGCTGCATGTGCTCCTCCACAGTTCAAACATTTAGAGGGTTGAGAACAATCATCTACACCATGAGAAATTCCACCACAATTTCCACAAACCTCAGGAAGGCCAGATGCTTCCCGCCTGCAAGAACGGCGAACATGACCAAACCTTTGACAATAATAGCATCTTCTTCCACCTTAAGCTTCCACCATGCAGCGGTGATGACCTCTGGCAAAGTAAGACGATCAAATGCAAGATAAGAGTGGGCATGGGGGGTTAGAATCCCATCAACTTTCTTCATTATTCTTTGTACTGCTACAACTCCCTGAGGAGCCAGCCCCTCTAAGAGGGAATAATCAGAATATGAGACCAAGTCACGAGAATATACAACCCCTCGGGACTGATTTAGGACCAAGTGACGAGAGGCAGATACAGGATAATCAGCGACCACAGTTAGAGACTGGATGCGTGAACTCTCCTTTTCATTCCTGGCTTCTAGCAATAGAGAACCATCACCCTGCAAAGAGACCTTGGGGGTAAATCCACATGCTGTAACTAGACCACTGTGAATCTGAAAACAATTCAGGTTCCGGAAGGAAGTACCATTATCCATTTTGAGGACTATGTATTTTGTATAAGAGTGATTCACAAAAACACCAGGTAACAGCTCCATAGAAAGGGCATCGCGATTTGCAGTTTTGGCAGACGACCCGGAGGGTACAGGGTCGTCAGCCAGAGAGTGACCAGCTGATGCCGACTCGTGCGGCTGGTCACCGACGACACGAGTGGGTAAAGAAATGTTCTGTGTATCCATACATCAGTGAAAAAAAAAAAAAATGGCACCAGGAGCCAAGGGAAACTGCCTACCAGGTAGTGAGGGGACTGAGCGCGGTCTGATGGGAGCGGGGTACCTCGTCCCCAGAGGGTGTCCCCAAAAGGACACCTCGTGATGTGAAAGTTTGCTCCCACCAGTGTAAAGACCCCCTTCCCCAGCACCCCCCAGCGCAGACACCCAACCAACCAACTCGGGACAGCACCAAGGCGATCCCACTAGAGGGCGGCACCGATGACCCTTACGGGTAACCTATGTTCCGGGCAGCACTTAGTCAGACCCCTCACCCACAACCCTACCCGCATGGGAGACCCTGCCGGATGTCGTTACATCCACGGGCAGGCTTGTGGGATCACAGGGGCACGCAAGCCCCCCCACCACGACAAGGTGGCTGCCCACGGGGGGGAGAATGGGAATATGGTTTGGGAATATCGGCCGTATGCTTAAACACTAATGTAGGGCCCCTACTTTTCTCCCTACTTTACGCACTAAGGAAAGAGTAGGGAAGCCCTTAATTTTCATTCCGTATGTTTAGAGCACTGTCTAGGGAAGGGAGTGGTTGGTAGCCCTGCTTAACCTTTCCTCTCTGCCTGAGGAACAGTTGGTATGCGGGAACGAAGTTTGTTTACATCACACACGTGTGGAAGCCCTGAGAGTATAAACTAACCTGCACTGGAACACAAGAATTTCTTATAGAAATGGCAGAAAATTCTCAGAAAGTAAGATACATTACTCAGAGGGAAAGATTGAACCTCTTAACGTTAATAGAAGAAAGAAAAAACATTCTGTTTAATTAAAGCCATGATTTTAGAGTTATTGAAAAAAAAAAAAAAAAAAAACAGGCCTGGGACGAGGTGACGAGGATTTTCAATGCAGCTGGCAGTGGGCCTCCTCGGTCCCAGCAACAACTCAGAAAAGTATGGGAGAATTCAAAGGGAAAGTAAGTACTTAAAAGGATTTTCTGTTTGCAATATATTTATCCATTAGCTTTGCAGGCAAAGAAATGTTTGACTGTAAGCTGCAGTAAAAGTTTACTAAATGACTCCATTTGCTGCCTTAGTAAAGATAATTTTTTTATATTTAGAGCCATTGCTTTCTGTTCATAACGGTAATGTTTTGCCTAATGATTTCTCCCTGTGAAAATTATTTGGTTGTTATTGTATGGATTAAGGGCAACCTTTGTCCTAAGTAATGAAGAGGTTTGTTGGACTTTGTAAAAGCTTTAAGGCTTCCTGTTACTACACGGTAGAAATTGCTTGCTTACAGTCTCAGTAAACTTCACAGTAATTCAACTCATTAAATTAAGCAGTTATTATGAAATTGGTAAAAATTACTTGTAATTTCACCCCATTTTATTTACCAATTTTTTGTCCTTGTTTTCATGTGGTTGAAGTGGTATTATTTATGCAGGACAAAATTTTTGTTCTATAGGAGGGTGAAGTGCTTGAAAGGGTAGAACAAGGAAGAAAGGTTGCTGGTTCCTTGAAAGCAGTGATAAGAAACAGGGAAGTGAGCATGGAAGTGAAAAAGTTACTACATGACAGTATTATGAAACCAACTCTAATGTATGGAAGTGAAGCTTGGATGTTGTTGGAAGGACACAAGTCAAGAGTGAGAGCAGTGGAAATGAGTTATTTAAGAGGAGCCTGTGGAGTCACATGGAGAGACAGGCTGACAACTGAGGATTTAAAGGAGCGTTGTGGTGTGGATGTGGATGTGATAGGAAGCGTTATGAGGAATACACTGAGGTGGTTTGGTCATCTGGAGAGGATGGAGGGTGAGGGACTGATGAGGAGAGTGTATGTGAGTGAGGTGGAGGGGGGAAGAGGGAGGGGGAGGCCGAGGCGTCTGGCAGTAGATAGATAGATAGATAGGAAAATAGGTGACAAGAGATTTTCACCATCCAATATTTTTCAGAGCGAAAAAGGAACATGCAGTCTACAAGCGGGAGATGATGCGAACGGGTGGTGTAGCTCCACCAAAACCTGAGGACGATGAAACTCAGAAGATCCTTGGCATCATTTCCGATGACCTTGATGATCTGGGAAATGACCTGGACAGTGATGCTACAAAGTGTGAGTGCTACTTACAGTTAACGTCAGGAGGCCATCATGTATTCATGAGGGCTGGCCTTTTGGAATATTCATGGGGCAAATAATAATTGCAGATTTACTTGGCATGGCCACTGCCTTCTTTACTTTTGTGGTGATGGGAACAATACTGTGGTTTTTATTACAGCATGGCTTTGTATATGTAGCTTGCTTTAATTAGTTACGAAATAATGCAAATTCAATACAGACCAGTACTAATTCTTCCTTGTGTAAGCCAGAATGTGTGCATATCTATCAATGTTTATCTTTTGAATAATAGTGGGAATTAAGAAGGCCTTGTAAGGCTGTTGCTTCATAGAAGCAGCAGCCTTACAAGAAAGGGAAGGTTAAGCAGATTTTGTCTGACTAGATCTGGAGAAAGCATTTGGTAGATTGCCATGTAACAGGATGTTGTGGAAATTGACAGCTAATAGAGGAATTCATGGGAAGTTGTTGAATTGGATGGAAAGTGCTGAGTAGCTAAAGGCAAACACTGCATTAAAGTAAGAGGTTATGGGAGAATTTTTAGTTTTTTTCACAAACTGTTAGCGTGAAATATACATATATTAAAAAGGAAAAGTGCAGTTATTATATGTGTGTTCCTATCTTTTGCAGCAGTTGAATCTATCCCAGTCATCCATGTGGATGATGAGGGCCATGGATTCTTCTTCGAAGAATCTTGGGCTCTGCCATCCACCTCAAATGGCACGCAGGGAACCCCTATACCATCAGCAACAGTGACTGTGTCATCTGAGACACCGATGAAGCCAGCAGTGCATTGTTCAACACCAAAAATTTCTTCGGCAACATCACAGGCTTCAGGACCACAGGCAGCATCTGCCCCAAGGAGTCAGACAGAGGGTTTCCCGGTAGGAGGTGGTGGTGCATCGGGTCAGTGGAAACGACGTCGGACTACAAAATTTTCAACAGACATGTGCTATTAAGAATCCCTAGCCATGCAAAGGAAAGAACATGACATCACAATGCAACTACAAGAACAGAGGTTGCAAGAAATGCAAATGAGGATAAAGTTACTGGAGGACAGTGCAAAAATTCCAGTGCTTTTAATACAGATATTAAACACAGTTAATGATGCAGCAGAAAAAATGAAGCAGGCTGCAAGTACCTGGCAAGAGGCAGCCGAAGCTGTGATAAATAATAATTTATAAATGAGCCAGTGAAGGTTTATATCCAAGGTTTGGTTGGGGTTTATTGCACATGTAATGCCACTCAGGGATGAGTGAAGCTGGTCACTCTCATCTTAAATGTCAGGAACAACTGCCTAGCCCCGGGCTCCTACGCTTCTCATGGGGCAACGTAGGACTGGATGATGGATGGAAAATATTTGCCACCCCAATTTATAGAGAGACAGGCAAACAGAAGTAGCATCATCCTGACAGCCAAAGTTTGTTCTTAATGCAATTGTCCATCATCCTATCCATTTAGCTTGGCAGGCCTTGACAGTGCAGTAATCTGTGCAATATTTGTGTAGTAAACAATGGATATTTTTTTTGCAATAAGTTAATAGAGAGAGAGAGAGGAGTTGCATCATCCTGACAGCCAAAGTTTGCTCCTTAAGCAATTATGCATCATCCTGACAGCCAAAGTTTGCTCCTTAAGCAATTATGCATCATCCTGTCTCTATAGCTTGGCAAGCCATAGCAGTGCAGTAATTTGTGCAATATTTTTTTTTCCTAGTAAACAATGGATATTTTTTTTTGCAATAAGTTTAGAGTGAGAGAGAGAGAGAGGACTTGCATCATCCTGACAGCCAAAGTTTGCTCTTTGAGCAATTGTACATCATTCTGTCTATATGGCTTGGTAAGCTATAACAGTGCACTAATTTGTGCAATATGTTTTTAGTAAACAGTTGATAATATTTTGCGATATTATTTTTTAAAATAAAACTTGTATTACTTCTGTGGAGTTTATTATCAACCATTGTTTGGGAAGTATGCTATCATTTAACAACATAATCCCTGATAACATTGTGTTTATAATACAAGTTATGTACTGAATATGAGGGCCATGACAACCACCTCCTTGTTATTAATGCTACACATTTCCATATCACATTGTCTTCCTTTTCCAACATTACCTTCAACCTCACTTTCAGACTTTCCAAGTTACCTTAGGAATGAAGTCACCTTATCATGCTGTTGACATAGAAACCATGGTGTATTTTTTCCATTACGCTGTAGCTATCTAATCTCAATAAGAATCTTAAAGCTGCTACGCTGATGTGCATCCTTTCATTGTTTCTCACTATTCTTCCACTGGTGTTCAATTCAATTACATAATTGAAGTGAGTTATGCATGCTTATGAAATTCTTATTCACCAAAGTAGTCTCTAATTATCTGCTGCCTTTTCCAATAGCCCTGCAAATTTCTAGCTGGAGGAGGTGGTTGGTGTGCATTTTCAATTATACCTATATCTTGCTGAGGATCACTGGGGTCATCATCTTCATCTGGCTCTGGTACTTTATTCTGGATGGCTAAATTATGGAGCACTGCAGCAGCAACTATAATGTGCTTAGTGTTTCTCAAAGATGTTCTCATTTTCTTACCTAGGCAAGCCCATCGTCTTTTCAATAGCCCAAAAGCTCAATCAATTGTATTTCGGGTTAAGCAACGTTGGGTCTGGTTAGTACTTGGATGGGTGACCGCCTGGGAACACCAGATGCTGTTGGCATCCCTACGTGTCAAGTGGGGTTGGTGGAGGATTAGTGCCCCTCCCTGTAAAACAATTAACTCTAAGCCCTTGGCCACCCCGTTTGGGATACATGGCGTCTGGCAATGAATGAATGAATGAAAAACATTGTATCTTTGTTGTCCACGACTCTCAGGGTTTTGGAGAGGAGATAACAAGTAGTTGCGACAGGCATAGCCACTGTCTCCCAGTAAGTGGCCTTGATGTATACCATCTTCTAACTCCTGGCAGAGCCGACTATTTTCAAAAACATTGCTGTCATGGGCACTGCCTGGCCATCTAGCCACAACGTTGTAGAATTTTAAATCTGGACCACAGACAGCCTGAACGTTAAGTTAAAAATATCCTTTTCTGTTGCGGAATATTTCAGGACGAGCATGTGTTGGTATTTCAATGGGAATGTGAGTGCAATCAATACATCCAATTACACCTGGCATTCCTGCTGAGGCCATGAATTCCTGCATAACATGGTTTACGTCATTACTCATTACCTGCAGGAAATTTTATATATTCATTCATACTACCAATAACGTAAGCCACTTTTGCAACACATCTACAGACAAAAGGTTGTGAGACATCAAAACAATCTGAAATACGGAGCTGATCATTCCCAGTGGCAATGTACCGTAAAGCTATCAAGACCTGCAGGTGTGGTGGTACTGGCAAACCTGTTTTCGTTTTCGTTTTCGTTTTTAAAGGCTCCAACATGCTTGCATGTGTCGGCCTTGGTCACCTAATGGCGGCTCTCCATGCTGCACGATCCATTGCAGCCTCCCTGTTCAGTCCCTTAACCCTAAGGTCACACTTAATGACCTCGTCCCATGTCTTTCTCGGTCTACCCCTCATAACCCCACCCCCAATATTAACACTTCTCACCTTCCTCACCCAACTAAAATCCCCCATCCTCTCCACATGTCCAAACCACCTCAATCTACCTCTCCTCATCACAACACCAATACACTCCAGTCCCATCCTACCTCTCAACTCTTCCATTGTAAACCCAGCCCCTCCAGGCCTTGGACGCAGGGACGCACTGCACATCCACCTAATCATTGTCATTTCTGTACGTCTGAGCCGGCGAATGTCTTCCTCCTTCACTGCCCAGGTCTCACTGCCATACAGCATTACACTCCTAACACACGCTGCATACAAAGACCCCTTAGCACGTAGGGAGAGCCCCCTCAATGTCAGGAGAGGCAAGAGCTCCCTGAACTTCTTCCAACCACTTCTCACCCTAGCCACAGAGCTAGCTCCAGCCCCACCTCCAGCACACAACATGTCTCCTAAATAACAAAACTCTTCCACACACTCAAGAGATTCACCAGCAAGTTCAATTCTTTCACGTCTGACGATCTCCACCTGCTCACTCCGGCACGCCGTACACATAAAATCAGCATTATCTCGCAGTCTACCTCTGATACCACTACATCTCTTATGCACCCATTTATCACACACACCGCACAAGATGGAATTACTTCCCACGCCCTTGTGGCAAACTGCACATGGCCACTCTCCCTCGTCTTTGACAGTACCGCCACCAACCCTAGATATCATCACTTTTGTTTTATCTGCATTTACCCTTAAACCCTTTTGCCCCATACCATCTCTCCACTTCCTAAACCTTTCCTCCACCTCCCTTTCATTCTCTGCAATCAACACCAAATCATCAGCATACAACAACTCCAAGGGAGTCCGTTTCTAAAGTCACGTGAAAGGGCTCCAAGTACCATGATAAACAACATGGGACTCAAGACTGACCCCTGATGCACACCAACATTCACGGAAAACTCATCACTCAAATCTCCATTCACTCTCACCTGGGTGTGAGCACCCACATACATGGCCATAACCACCCTAACCAGCCACTCCTCCAAGCCAAGCTTTCTCATTGCCCACTTCACCACCTCTCTAGGGACTCTGTCAAAGGCCTTTTCCAAATCAACAAAAACAAAATAAAGATCCCTTCTCCTACCAATATATTTTTCCTGAAGCTGTCGAACAATGAATATGGCATCAGTGGTCCCCCTACCTGGCATAAACCCAAACTGCATCTCATCAATATTCACTCTTTCTCTAATCATACCTTCTAAAACTCTCTCCATTACCTTCATTATCTGATCTAAAAGCTTTATACCTCTATAATTCCCTCTTTCCAGGGCATCACCCTTCCCTTTATACACATTTACAATTACACTCTTCAACCAATCATCTGGGACAACACACTCATAAAAAATCCTATTTATCAGGTCAGTGACTAAACTCACCCCTATATCGCCTGAGGCCTTCAACATTTCGGCAGTCAACCCAGACACACCTGCTGCCTTCCCCACCCTCATCCTGCCTATTGCCTCACTCACAGTAGCAGTATCAATCAAAGGCCAAGGGCCAGACACTGGATCTGCTGGCTCCAAACCTTCCCTGTCCCAGTCAAACTCCTCATTCAACAACCGATTATAATGCTCTCTCTATGCATCTTTAATATCCTCACTGTTCACCACTACCCTTCCTTCATCATTCTTCACACACTGCTCACCTATGATATCCCGATTATCCCTCTTCACCTGACCTGCCACCCTAAATATATTTTTCCTTTCCCCATGATTTAGGTTATCAAGTAATTGTCTCTGTGACTCAGACTTTGCCCTGTATACCTCTCTCCTAGCCCTATGCTTGGCAGCCAAATATTCCTCTTTGCTACCACCCTTCTTCCATTCCCGGAAAAGCCTTCTTTTCTCCTTAATTGCAGCTTCTACACCCTCATCCCACCACCAAGTTACTTTATGTCTTGGTGGTCCTCTTGTCCAGCCGCATGTTACATCAGTAACTCTCAAGAAATTGTTCTTGAGGGCTCTGTACTGTTCATTAACGCCTCTGTCTACAGCTCCCTGTTCAGCCACCACTCTCCTCAACTCGCTATAGAAGGCATCCCTTACTACTTGGTTTTCCAGCTTCCATATTTTCCTCCTAGGTACATAAGTCCTCTTTTTCATCACTTGTTCTTTAAGCACCATATCACAAATCAGTAGTTTGTGCTGCTGCACACACTCCTCACTTCCTATAACTTTAACATCCCTCACTAACCTCCTATCGGCCCTCCTAACCAGAAAATAATCTATCTGACTGCTATTTCCCCCAGACTCATACGTAATTAACCTACTGTTCTTTTCCTAAAATATGTGTTGCACACAATCATGTCCGTTGCCTCCCCAAACTCGAGTATCCTTTCCCCTTCTGCATTCCTTAGACCATATGCACATCCCCCATGCACTCCATAACCTTGGGCTGCTTCACCTACATGATCATTTAAGTTCCCTCCCAAAATCACTATCTCATCATCCCGCATACCACCCACTACACGTATTAAATCATCCCAAAATCTATCTTTCTCTGATTCATCCAATCCTGCCTGTGGAGCATATGCCGATATAATCAACAGCTATCTTTCTTCCCAACAGAATTTTCACAACCAATATCCTATCGCTTACTCTCAAAACATTCATAACATATTCCACCCATTTCTCCGCAACCATCACACCAACACCTCCATATCCGTCTGTCCTCCCCTGCCAAAACAACTTATAGCAACAGTCCTTCCCAACAATCTTTCTGGCTGATCCACCCCTGTACCGGACTTCCTGCAAACACGCCACGTCCACCCACCTCCTACTGAATGCCTCAACGACTTCCCCTGCTCTTCCCCTCAAACTTCCCACATTCCATGAACCCACCCTCATCCCCATGGGCGATTTACTGTCCTCAGGCTTGCTTTGAAACCTTTTTTGTTTTGTCATCTTCAGTATTAATAAATGGGGACAGACACAGCACAGGTCCCACTCACCGCACAATCCCAGGTCCAGGCAATGGATCTGAGACCCCTACCCACCAGCTTACCAGTGGCTGTGGTAGTGGCCTCGGGGCACCCTGCCAGGACAGCTGCAGGGACACCCTCCAAGCGCGTCTTGGCACTGCAACTATCCCGCCATTATACACCCACTGATAGGGCAGCCTCCTGGGACACTACTCCCAGGTTCGGGCCCCTCTCTATTGGGCGGAAGCGGCAGCCTGGGAACCGCAATGCCCTGTACCCTCTAGCACAGGCCCGAGCCCCATCTCGCCCTGGACCCATGATCTATGCCGGCGGAACCCCGCCACGCCTCCCCCAGAAGTCCGCCACTAGGTAGCGGGGCAAAGTTTTCTGGCCGCATGCCCTTGCTGGCGCCAACCCCTGTAACGTAGTGGGATACGTTGTGTGAAATGTAAAGTGCATGTGGTGTAGTGCATAGATAGTTAGAGGAAATGTTTGGGAGAGTATGCTGGTCTACTCTCCATGTTACCGTCACACTGAAAAGGTCAGCAAAGGGGGATGGTTAGATAGCTAGTGAAACAGGAGCTCCAGCTCTCCCTATCACCAGCATTCCCATTCCCCTCGGGAGTACTACCCTGTTCGGCCCGTGCTACGGCCTCCTCCTAAACCTGGAAAAAGAAAAAAAAAATATTATCTATCTATCAACCTATCTAGCTATATCTATACCTATATTTTGTCTCTATCTATCTAGCTATCTATCTACCATATTGGCCACCCAAGTCAACCAGAATGTAGGATTTTACTGAAATATGGTTGTGTGAAAAATGAGGGGCAAAAATCTGACCATCATCTTAATTAGGAACTAGGCCAAAGTGCCATCACAGGCCAGCAAGTACTGTATGGTTATGTATATTTAAAAAGGGGAAAAAAAAGAAAGCCTGCAGAAATGGAGGAAAAGCTAAAGGTATGTAGTAAATATATGAAAACAAGCATTTCAAGATGATTATTTGTCTAACTGCTGTACAAAAATAAAGTTATAAATATCATTACAATAAAAAAATGGCCCCATGTGATAATCCAACATACACTATGTTGGATAATCCTAATCAATGCTATACAGAAGGGAAACCCTGGTGCTGACAGGTAATAATTATAACATTTTCAGTTGCCTATTTTATTTTTTTCTGTTACATGAAGACCATTTTCATTGTTTTGACTATGATGCCTCCACTATTTACTTACCTCTGTTATTATTAACCCTGGGGGTAGGGGGTTTTCAAGAATACTCACCCAGTATCCCCGCTTGTTGTACGAGGCGACTAAAAGGGTTGGTGGTGGGTTAGTGCCCCGCCCCGTAAAAAGAACTAACTAAAAAAGCGAACAAAGCGCCTCGAACCCGGACGGACCATACGTTGACGACGAAGGAACGGACGAAGGACATTCTTAGGGTGGGAACGTGGAATGTGAGAGGAGTGAATGATGAAGTGAAAGAGAGAGAGATTGTTCAGGTGCTTGAGGATGCAAAAGTGGATATATGTGGATTGACTGAAACTAAATGGGAAGGTGAAAGGGTGAGAGAATGGGAATATGGTTTAGGTATATGTGCGGGAGTCAATGAAAATGAGAGGGCAAGAGAGGGAGTATGTCTGATGATAAGCATGAAGTGGAAGGAGAATATAAGAGAGTATGGAACAGTGGGTGCAAGGATTGTATGGGTGAGGATGAAAGTAGGTATACAAGCGTGGGCGATTGTATGTGTGTATGCCCCGACAGAGAATCGAGTGGCAAGAGTGAAAGATGAGTTTTGGGCGAGTGTAGAAGCGTGTATGGACAAGTTTGAGAGGAGCGAGAGAGTGCTGTTGATTGGAAACATGAATGGCAAAGTTGGGAATGTTCGAGTGGATGGAGTGGTTGGTCAGTGGGGTGTACCAGCTGACGTAGATGGGAATGGAAGTGCTTTGGTGGACATCTGTGCTTGTAAGGGGTTGGCAATAGCCCACACCTACTTTCGGCATACAATGATCCACCGGTATACATGGAGAGTAATGAGGAGGATGGATGGTAAACTTGTTGAACGAAAGGTAATGATAGACTACGTGTGTGTGGATGAGCGAATGAGAAGACAAATGTTGGATGCAAGAGTGTGGAGAGGGTGGGGGAATGGAGTCTCGGACCATCACTTAGTGATGGCCAAGGTAGAGCTGCTAAGAAAGTGGTTGAGGAGACGAAGGGGAAGACAGGAGGAAGCAACTCCTGTGAGAAGAGTGGAGAAATTGCAAGATAGTGAGAAAATGACAGAGTATAAGAGCATAGTGGAAGAAAGACTGAGAAGGTATGAGCCAGAGCAGATGGAAGGGGTGGAAGACGTATGTAAGATATTCACGGAAGAGATAGGCGCAGCGTGTCAGGCGGTTTGTGGAGTGAGGAGGAGATGCAAGGGTGTGCAAGGGACAGCATGGTGGAATGATGAGGTGAAACGAACTGTGGAACAAAAGAAGAAGGCATATAGTGAATGGTTAGCGAGTAGAGGTAGGGGAGAAGATGAGAGAGAGAAGAGAGAGTATATGTGAGCAGGAGAAGGGAGGTTAAGAGACTGGTGAAGGAGAGTAAATAGAAAGTGGATGAGGTGTTTGGGAGGAATCTGAGTGTGAAATGGAGGGAGAGTAAGAAATTGTTTTGGAATGAGGTAAAGAAAGTAAGACAGTGTGAAAGGGGAAATAGTACGGGAGTGAAAGATAGGAATAATAGATTGTTGGTGGAGAAGAGAGAGAAACTGAGGAGATGGAAGGAGCACTTTGAGGATTTGTTGAATGTGGAGAGTGAGAGCAGTGCGGGTATAAGTGGTTGGGGAATGGCTGGGAGAAGAAGAGATGAGAGGAGGGAGGAAGAGATCAGTAGGGCGGAAGTAGTGGAAGCGATGAAGAATATTAAGTTGGGAAAGGCCCCAGGAATTGATGGAGTATGTGGTGAAATGCTTAGGTATGGGGGTGAGATTGCTGTGGAGTGGATATGGAAGTTGTGTAGATTGGCTTGGGAAGAGGGAAGGGTTCCAGAGGACTGGAAATCAGGTATAATTTTTCCTTTATACAAAGGAAAAGGAGAGAGAGAAGTATGTGGTAACCATAGGGGTATTTGGCTACTTAGTGTGACTAGTAAATTATATGGTAGAATACTCATTGATAGGGTTAGGCATATGACAAAGGAGCTAGTTAGAGAAGAACAAGGGGGATTTAGGAAGGGAAAAGGGTGTGTAGATCAGATATTAATTCTAAGATGTTTAGTGGAGAAGTATCTAGAGAAGGGCTGGAAAGTGTATGCTGCCTTCATGGACTTGGAGAAAGCTTATGGCAGAATAAATAGGCAAGGTATGTGGAAAGTATTAAGAATATATGGAGTGGAGGGGAAATTTTTGAGTGCTGTGAAGAGTATGTACAAGGGAGCTAGGGTTACGGTGCGAGTGGATGGTGAGCTGAGTGAGTTCTTTGATCTTAATGTGGGACTGAAACAGGGTTGTGTGATGTCTCCATGGCTGTTTAATATAAACATGGATGGGGTTGTAAAGGAGGTGCAAGGTAGGGCAGTGGATGTGGGGGTGGCTCTAATGAATGAGGGTGAGATTTGGAAGCTTCCGGTGTTACTGTTTGCTGATGATACAGTACTGTTGAGTGAAGATGAAGGGGAGTTGCAAGGTTTGGTGAATGAATTTGGGACAGTGTGTAGGAGGAGGAATCTGAAAGTTAATGTAAACAAAAGTAAAGTTATGGTGTCTGAGAGGAATGAAGTCACAGAGTGTGCAGTGAGGTTGGATGGTGAGGATATGGAGAATGTGAGTGCATTCAAGTACTTGGGTAGTGTGATGAGTAAGGATGGAACTTTGGGGGATGAAGTGCGTGAAAGAGTACAACAGGGAAGGAAGGTTGTTGGTACACTGAAAGCAGTGATGAGAAATAGGGAGGTGAGTATGGAAGTTAAGAAGTCAGTGCATGATAGTATTGTGATCCCTACCCTGACGTATGGAAGCGAGGCATGGACCTTGCAAGAGGGGAACAAGTCAAGAGTGAGAGCAGTGGAAATGAGTTACTTGAGAGGAGCATGTGGTGTGACTTGGAGGGGCAGGTTGACGAATGAAGAAGTGAAGGAACGCTGTGGGGTGGATGTGGATGTGGTTGAGAAGATTAGGAGAAATACACTGAGGTGGTTTGGACATGTGAAGAGAATGGAGAATGAAAGACTGACTAAGAGGGTGTATGTAGGTGAGGTGGAGGGAGGGAGAGGGAGAGGTAGACCGACGATGAGGTGGAGGGATAGAGTTGAGAGAGATATGATGGAGGGGGGGGTGAGTTGGGGGGAGGGTAGTCAAATGGTGGGTGACAGAGAGACTTGGAGGCATTTTGTCTGCGGCCACCCTTTGCGGGATTAGGGCGTCGGGCTATAGAGAGATAGATAGATAGATAGCTGAAGCACACACTCTTTGCTTAGCCGAAATCTACGCAGGAACTCCTCCTCTGTCATTCCATGGAATGGGTTGCCACGATCACGCAAGACCCTTCTGATGTGCCCATGTCTGTGACGCTCCAGGTTTCGGATGTGATTAAATTGTGGAAACATGCTGAAATACAATGAAACACCATTAATAAATAACCGTAACTAAGCAACCTTATCTAGCTTGGGCAATTATTTGTCAGTAAAACTGGCACCTAACTAGTTATGAAACAGTTTGTCACATTTGCATTCTGATAGAGTAATGTTTGCTAAGAATGAAGTTTTTTACCAATGATCACTACTTTATAATGTAAATTTTAACAAGTTGCCAATAAACCCCCCCAGGTTGTGCACTGTATATTTCTGGACCTAACCTACCCTTACTTAATCTAACCTGCTGCAGTGGAATGCTTACCTTAAAGTTAGGTATCATACTATTGGTTTATGGTGTTAATATCCCTGAACCGAATATTGGCAACCTGTAAAATAATACCAAATATACACCATACAGTATATTTTTATGAGTCAGAACTTAACTATTTTTTTCTTCCTGTCTCATTTGACCTTCAATAAATTTTGGAAATCATACGAACTTTGTATAAGTAGTTTCCTGCTCTAATGCAACTTATTAATATTCCTCTGCATATGTGCAATGCCTACAGACACATTGCTTATAAACATCTTGCTCACCTGACTTTTACCAGGGATGCGATGCGATGTGTTTGTTGTGATGACCTCAAATCCAGTAAGGTATGGAGAATTCTCTTAAAGAAATTAATTGTTTGCACTGTTGTCTACCTGTGGATTTACAGATTGTTAAAATATTTTTCCATATATATCTTACACTACTGTATGCCATGTGCAGTTAGAGTTTTTTTTTCCTTATAATAATTAAATTTAGGGCCCGCGAAAGACATACCCAACCACCCCTATAAATTATTGGAACCTCTTCCAGATTTGTAAGGTAACCCTACACTTTCGGGTCTCCCTAAACTTCTTAGCATACTGTTTCCATGTAGGGACCAAAGTAGGGACCCTACATTATGTGTTAGCATACGGCCGTATATGTGCAGGAGTGGGAGTATGTCTAATGATAAACAAGAAGTGGAAGGAGAATATAAGAGAGTATGGAACAGTGGGTCCAAGGACTGTATGGGTGAGGGTGAAAGTAGGTATACAAGCGTGGGCGATTGTATGTGCGTATGCGCCGACAGAGGCCCGAGTGGCAAGAGTGAAAAATGAGTTTTGGGCAAGCGTAGAAACATGTATGGACAAGTTTGAGAGGAGCAAGAGATTATTTTTGATTGAAGACATGAATGGCAAAGTGGGGAATGTATGAGTGGATGGAGTGGTTGGTCAGTGGGGTGTGCCAGCTGAAGTAGATGAGAATGGTTGTGCTTTGGTGGACATCTGTGCCGGTAAGGGGTTGGCAATAGCCAACACCTACTTTCGGCATAAGATGATCCACAGGTATACATGGAGAGTCATGAGGAGGATGAATGGTGAACTTGTGGAACGAAAGGCAATGATAGACTACGTGTATGTGGATGAGTGAATGAGAAAACAAGTGTTGGATGTAAGAGTGTGGAGAGGGTGGGGGAATGGGATCTCGGACCATCACTTAGTGATGGCCAAGGTAAGGCTGTAAAGAAAGTGGGTGAGGAGACAAAGGGGAAGACAGGAGGAAACAGCTCCTGTGAGAAGAGTGAAGTTTCAAGATAGTGAGAAAATGGCAGAGTATAAGAGCATACTAGAAGAAAGATTGGGAAGGTATGAGTTAGAGCAGGTGGAAGGGGTGGAAGACGTAAGTAAGATATTGACGGATAAGATAGGCATAGCGTGTGAGGTGGTATGTGGAGTGAGGGGGAGATGCAGGGGTGTGCAAGGGACAGCATGGTGGAATGATGAGGTGAAACGAGCTGTGGAACAAAAGAAGGCATATAGTGAATGGCTAGCGAGTAGAGGTAGGGGAGAGGATGAGAGAGAGAAGAGAGAGGCATATGTGAGCAGGAGAAGGGAGGTGAAGAAATTGGTGAAGGAGAGTAAGAAGAATGTGGATGAAGAGTTTGGGAAGAATCTGAGTGTGAAATGGAGGGAAAGTAAGAAATTGCTTTGGAAGGAGGTAAAGAAAGTAAGGCAGTGTGAAAGGGGAAACAGAACGGGAGTGAAAGATAAGAATAATAGATTGTTGGTGAAGAAGAGAGAGAAATTGAGGAGATGGAAGGAGCACTTTAAGGATTTGTTGAATATAGAGAGTGAGAGCAGTGCGAGTATAAGTGGTTGGGGAATGGTTGGGAGAAGTAGAAATGAGAGGAGGGAGGAAGAAATCAGTAGGGAGGAAAGTAGTGGAAGCAATGAAGAAGATCAAGATGGGAAAGGCCCCAGGAATTGATGGATTGTGTGGTGAAATGCTGAAGTATGGGGGTGAGATTGTTGTGGAGTGGATATGGAAGTTGTGTAGACTGGCTTGGGAGGAGGGAAGAGTTCCAGAGTACTGGAAATCAGGTATAATTATTGTTCTTTATACAGAGGAAAAGGGGAGAGAGAAGTATGTAATAACTATAGGGGTATTTGCCTTCTTAGATTGACTGGAATAATATATGGTAGAATACTCATTGATAGGGTTAGGCATATAACAGAGGAGCTAGTTGGAGAAGAACAAGGGGGATTTAGGAAGGGAAGAGGATGTGTGTCCCAAGATGTTTAGTGGAGAAGTATTTAGAGGAGAGGAAAGAAATTGTATGCTGCCTTCATGGACTTGAAGAAAGCCTATGACAGAATAGATAGGGAAGGTATGTGGAAAGTATTAAGAATAAATGGAGTGGAGGGGAAATTGTTTGAGTGATGTGAAAAGTATGTACGAAGGGGCTCGGGCTACGGTGCGAGTGGATGATGAGCTGAGTGAGTTCTTTGATCTCAATGTGGGACTGAAACAGGGTTGTGTAATGTCTCCATGGTTGTTTAATATATACATGGATGGGGTTATAAAGGAGGTGCAAGGTAGGGCAGTGGATGTGGGGGTGGCTCTAATGAATGAGGGTGAGACGTGGAAGATTCTGGTGTTGCTGTTTGCTGATGATATAGTATTGTTACCTGAAGATGAATTGGAGTTGCAAGGTTTGGTGAATGAATTTGGGAGAGTATGCAAGAAGAGGAATCTGAAAGTTAATGTAAACAAGAGTAAAGTTATGGTGTTTGAGAGGAATGAAGCCACAGAATGCACAGTGAGGTTGGATGGTGAGGATATGGAGAATGTGAGTGCATTCAAGTACTTGGGTAGTGTGATGAGTAAGGATGGAACTTTTAAGGATGAAGTGCTTGAAAGGGTAGAGCAGGGAATGAAGGTTGTTGGTTCACTGAAAACAGTGATGAGAAACAGGGGGTGAGTATGGAAGTTAAGAAGTCACTGCAGTGATGAGAAATAGGGAGGTGAGTATGGAAGTTAAGAAGTCACTTCACGATAGTATTGTGATCCCTACCCTGACGTATGGAAGCGAGGCATGGACCTTGATAGAGGGGAACAAGTCCAGAGTGACAGCAGTGGAAATGAGTTACTTGAGAGGAGCACGTGGAGTGACATGGAGGGAAAGGTTGACGAATGAAGAAGTGAAGGAACGTTGTGGGGTGGATGTGGATGTGGTTGAGAAGATCAGGAGAAATACACTGAGGTGGTTTGGGCATGTGTAGAGAATGGAGAAGGAAAGACTGACTAAGAGGGTGTATGTAGGTGAGATGGAGGGAGGAAGAGGGAGGGGAAGACCGAGGATGAGGTGGAGGGATGGAGTAGAGATAGAGGGAGGGAGAGGGAGGGGAAGACCGAGGATGAGGTAGAGGGATGGAGTTGAGAGGTATATGAGGGAGGGGGGAGTGAGTTGGGGGGAGGGTAGGCAAATGGTGGGTGACAGAGCGACTTTGAGGCGTTTTGTCTGCTGCCACCCTTGCGGGATTAGGGCGTCGGGCTATAGATAGATAGACTATAGTGTTTAAGTTTCGGAATTAAGTTCTGCATGTATGACTTTAAGGCAGTACAGTACACTGCTTTATTTTAAGTGCCTTAAAGTCTTGTAAGTGTGTCACCTATCTCTCCAGTACACTCATCTCTTCTGTACAATCTCCACTAATGGACCACTTCAGCTACTGCATGCACATCACAGTAAGGTAAATTAAAGACATGTTTCTCAGTGTACAGGAGAGTACAGTAAAGTATAAAGTGTACAGTACATAAGTGTTTAAAATTATTGTCCTGTATTTTGTAACAAAGTACAGTCTTTCCTAAGTGGTCTATGTTACGGCACAATAATATTAAGTGCTTAAATTAATGGAACATCTTTAGTTATTTTATAAGTTTATTGTGCCATACAGTTTATAATTTGAGTTTATGTGTGACAAAGTACAACGGTACAGTACCGGTACTGTACTGCTTTAGTATAAGTGCCTTTAAGTTTTAAAAGTGCATCACCTACCTCAAGTTCAATCATGTCTACTCTAGAGACTCCACAACTGGACCACTTCAGCTACTCTATGTACTGTGCATCACAATAAGGTTAATAAAAGACATGTTTATCGCTGTACAGCAGAACATTATTATTCAGTTTATACTGTAGAGTACCATTTGATTGTTGTTGTGAATGTATAATACAGCACAGTCCTGGAATGGTAGTGAAAGCACTTGGTGATACAACGGGGGAAAAAACTTTGGTGGGGTCCAGGCTAATGTCTGACATATCGGAAAAAAGTCCGAGTTAGTAGGGGGAAGTCCGGATGTCGCTTTTATTGGAATTTCGCTTTTTCGGAATGGCTTGGCCCCCAATTAGTCAGTTATAGTGAGGTCTTACTGTACAAGCTTAAGGACAGACCCTTAGGGAATTTACACGAAATAGCAAGTAGGTGTGAATTGCTTCTCAGCAAGTAGGTGTGAGCTGATTCCATCTTTAACTAGTTGTGGCCTGAAAAACTTTTAGTCTTTATATGAATTGTCATATGCTCCCTGATAATTTCGTTCCTGTAACATTAAAAGGAGATGAAAAGGAGCATACAGCTATCACACTAGTTCATGTTAGCTTTTAAAAATGGGCTTTTCAATTTTTCAAAGCCTGTATATTTGTGTGAGCTCTTCCACTATATACGACCTTAAGAAGCAGAGGGCCAATTTGTTTACATTTGTGTCACATAGAACAACCAGTGAATGAATAATCATGAAGAAACCAAAGTTAGAGGTGCTAGATCTGGTGTTGTACAAGTGGTCTGTTGGCATGCGGTCTGAGGGCAAGCCTGTATCAGGACCAATTATCATAGGAGAAAGCAATAATATATTATGAGGAAATGAACACAACAGGACAATGAGCTTTCTCTGATGGCTGGATAAGGAATGTCAACCAATGTCATGGCATCAGGTAGCTGGATGTTACTGGTGAATCTGTCTGCTGATACCAACTCCATAGAATGTTACAGCCAAACATGCTCGGACCTCATTGGGGAATATAAACTGCTGCCTTTGCTAGATATACAGTGTCAATGAAACAAGTCTATTTTTTAAGAGTGTACCAGAAAACAACCTTGGCAGGGGCTGGTGAAAAGATTGCTAAGGGGTTCAAATGGAACAAGGACCGCATAACAGTGTTAGTGTGTGAAAATGCCTCGGGAACCCACAAGCTGAAAGTGTTCATTGTGGGTAAATTCAAGAAACAAAGGGCTTTGAAAAATGTGAAGCATTTGCCTGTATGGTACGATGCACAAGGCAATGCTTGGATGACTGCAGCTGCCTTCTCACACCGATTCCACCACTACTTTATCCCGGCAGTAAAGATGAATTTGGAGAAGGAAGGTCATTCTACTGACTCGAAGGCTGTCCTCCTGCTTGATAACTGCCGAACACATCCTTCTCCAAGCAAATTGGTCAACGGGAACATTTTTGTAGTCTACCTACCACCAAATGTTATGTCCCTCATGCAGCCTATGGACCAGGAAGTGATACAGAAGTTTATTTCTTCGTACCCTGCATCATTTACACGAGAACTATTGAATTCCTCTGCTTCTGTTTCCAACTTCCAGATGAGATTCAGTATCAAGGATGCAATCTACATGGCTGCCTTGAATGGGAAGACGTTCAGAAGGCCACGTTGCAAAGGTGCTGGAGGAAATTGTGGCCCGGTTCTGTGCTCCAGGAGGACAAGAAGAGTGTGTTAGCTTTGGTGACAAGCGTACCAGTGACTACCAAGCCATCAGAAAAGTACTGGTAGTTCAGGGTGCCCCATCATTCGATGTCTTGAGCATGCTTTCGGAGGATGAAATTGCTGAGTGGGTGGAGGGCAATGACAATGCACCAATGGTGGAGGGCAATGACAATACACCAATGGTGGAGGAGCAGATGGAAGACCAGGTAATCTTGAATGTGACAAATCCTGGGACACTGGAGGCTACCGACAATCACAATAGTGATGATGAGGAGGAGAAGCCAGGGAGTGTCTCCTGGAAGGCAGCAGCAAGGGGCTATGAGATATTTCTGAGGTTCATCGAGAGTCTTCTTACTACACCACTGCTGAAGTGATGCAGTTTCACTTGCAATACCAGGAGGCCCCCCCAAAAGGGCAGCATCACTCAAGCAGACAACACTGTATGACCTCTTCAAAAAAGCTGCCAAAAGATCATCATTAACTGCTCTATCACCACTGCCAGCAACACCCCCTGAAGCTTCTGCTGCATCCCCACCCCCGATCAACCCAATGGAGATTGTTGACCTTGAGGGAGTGGAGGTCAATAAGCCTGAGCCCTACAACCCCTTGGTGGTTGAGGATCTCTCCCATCCTGTTGAAAGACCCACCAGTGCTGGAGAATCCTCCCAGCAGTAAAACTCCAAGAAACTACACTATGTACACTCACGATCACTAATTTCTGCCCAGGGGTGCCCCTTTCCTACCCCTGTGTACCCAAGGAAGAAGGGAGGGGGGGAAAGAAACGAGCTCCACCCGCCTCTACCACAGCTCCCAGCCCTCTTCAATACCCTTACTCCCCATCCGTCATTCTTAACTGGCAGTTACATAACCTGATTTCATGCATAACACTCTTGGTCCCACTACTATTACAAACACAGAACACTAGGATATGTTAATTGATTGAATGATTGTAGTAAAAACTGGCGGCGCAACTGCTAAGGTCATATGCTGCCGGACAACAAGTTAAAACACATGGCAAATAAATTGTGCATAGTTAATAACTTTTTCTAGAAGTAATACACTGAAAATAATAAAAGAATAGTTAAAAGAGAAAACAATTTCTTATAAAAGTGGAAGGAGGCCCGCCTCCTGAAGAAAACCAAAAACATCAGTAAAAACGCTATGGGCTCCCCCAAGCATCGAGGAGAGACAGTAGGCACCATCTACCCCTGTATGCCTATGTAGGAATCTCCGACGCAGGTCCCCCAAACTTGAACACTCGACCAGCAAGTGACGGACAGTAAGGGGCACAAAGCAATCATCACAGTACAGTTGAGTCTTGCCACTCATCAGGAACCCATGTGTAAGCCGAGAGTGCCCAATGCAAAGCCTAGCAAGAGCTACCTCCAATCACCGAGGCATGGAAGGGAGAACCCTTGGCACAACCACTCTCTGGAAGACCTCTTTCAGCTTAATATGAGCAACACCATCCCAGCGTCTCTGCCAACACACATGCATTCTGTCCTGCAAGTAAGGGGCTAGATCAGATGCAGGAAGCAGATATTCTGTTGGGGGCTGTTGAGTGGCCGCAGCCTTGGCCAATGCATCCGCAGTCTCATTGCCCACCACACCAACATGTGCGGGAACCCAGCAAAAATCCACTCTCTTCCCCCGACGACAAATGAGGAACAGCCACTCCAAAATAGCTTAAACTAAGGGATGGGAAGAGTTAAAAGAGTCCAGGGCCAAAAGCGCTCCTTGAGAGTCGCTAAAAATAGTAAAATAATTGTCAGGATGAACAAACACCAACTTCAAGGCTAAAATGATGGCTGACAACTCCGCAGTAAAAACTGAGGCAACCAAAGGAAGACTACCTCCACGGCTAAAATTGGGAAATACCACTCCAAAACCAACACCTGATGCGGATTTAGAGCCATCAGTATACACAGGCACAGAACCACCATGACTAGAAGAATGTTCTAAAAATAACCTTAAAAGACACTAAGGAGCGACAAAATCCTTTGAACCTGCAATAGGTCTGCAGAAAGTTACCTTGGGCAATATCCAAGGCGCAACCCTTGAGATCCGAACAGGACTGACAAGTACTGCCGACAAACCAAACCGCTCCATTACATCCTGAACCCTAAAGCCAAATGGACGAGGCATGCGATGGTGTCTACTATAACACAAAAGACAAGACTGTTTCGTCACACCCTCACAGACAAGTGAGTCTGGAAGGCGACGAATCCGGAGACAGCACCGTACTGCAACAGACTGACGCAGTAGATCTAAGAGAGGCACACCAGCTTCCACCAATAAGCTGGGAATTGGAGAGGACCGAAAAGCCCCAGTTGCAAGGCGAAGACCAGTATGATAGACAGCATTTAGAGTTTTTAGTCTTGATTCTGTGGCAGAGGAATATACCTCACAGCCATATGACAGCTTAGAGGTTACAAATACCTGAAACAAATGCAAGAGTGTCCTTCGATCAGCACCCCGAGAGGTATAGGACAGAACCCTCAATAGACTGAGAGCCTTCATACATGATGTTTTAAGATTTGCCAAGTGTGAGACCCATGTCAAACGACAATCAAAAGTCAGGCCCAAGAATTTCGTCTCTGTCACACAACGGAGTCTCCTGCTACAAAGCTGGAGATCAGGGTCCGGGTGTACCCCTCTCATCCTACAGAAGTGCATAGCCACAGTCTTTGAAAGGGAAAATCAAAAACCCTTGGAAGTGGCCCAGGCAGAAATCTTGTCCAAGGCAAGTTGCATTTGCCACTCAATAGCAGACATGCGGGAGGCAGAAAACCATATAGCTAAGTCATCCACATAAAGGGATGAGGATACCCCAGCAGGCAGTGTCAATGATACCATTAATGGCCACTGCAAACAGGGAAACACTTAAGACACTCCCCAGAGGGACACCTTCCTCCTGGCACAGTGGCGCAGAGAGGGTAGAACCCACACGGACCCGAAATACACGATCAGTCAAGAAGTCTCCAAGCAACACAGGCAGGCGACCATGTAAACCAAAAGCATGAAGTTGTTGGAGGATGCCATGGAGCCAAGCAGTGTCATAAGCCTTCTCAAGGTCAAAAAACACAGCCACAAGATTTTGCTTGGAGGTAAAAGCTTCACAGATTGATGCCTCAAGCCTGATAAGGTTGTCTGAAGTGCACCGTAATTTACAGAAACCAGTCTGCGACGGAGAGAGAAAGCAACCCTTCTCCAGAAACCACATAAGCCTGACATTGACCATCTTTTTGAACAGCTTGCACACACATGATGTTAAAGTGATAGGGCCATAGTTGGAGACTTGGGAATGGTCTTTACTAGGCTTGGGAAAGGGGAGGACAATACCCAACTTCCAACTCCTCGGAATAGAGCCCTCACTCCAAACCCTGTTAAAAAGGTCCAATAAAAACTGAAGTGAATCAGTCGGAAGATGACGCAGCATAGCGTATGGAATATTGTCAGGCCCAGGAGCAGTGTCACGACACTCTGAAAGGGCAGCACGTAGCTCACGGAGGCTGAAATCTAAATTATACAGCTCTCCGCCACGAGAGCGAAAGTCAAGACCCAGCCTCTCCTGATTCCTATGAAAGATGTCAAATGGCTGAGAAGGATCCTTTTTGGAGACAGCGTAAAACTGATCTGCAAAAGCAGAGGCTACTGCATCTGGTGCAGCCACAAGTTCTCCTTGAAGGCGCAACACCGGAGGGGAGGGGGGCGAGAACCTACCAGAAATCTTGCGCACCTTTTTCCACACCACAGACATTGAAGTCGAAGATGTACTTGTAGAAACATACGACCTCCACGAGTTACGGCGAGCATTCTTCATGACCCATCTATAGCGAGCATGTCCTTTGCGAAACTGTATTTTTAGAAAATCAACATTATGATTGGCAAAATACCGACGAGCAACTGCTTTGTAAGTTCCCTTTGCTATGAAGCAGTTATCATTCCACCATGGCACAGGTCTCCGGGAAAAAACACCAGAGGTCCGTGGGATAGAATGAACCCCTGCTGAGAAAAAGGTCTTAGTAAAATAACATTCGGCATCATCGATAGTTGAAAAATCAGTAACCCTGTTGGCAAATACACAGAGTTCCTCAAAGAGAGACCAATCAGCCCTGTCCAGACACCAGCGTGGCAGACGGTCTACAGGAACAGAGCTAGTAGGCTGGACCACTACAGGATAATGGTCACTACCATGTAGATCATCCAAAACCTTCCAAGAAAAATCAAGGGCACAGTTAGAGGAGGAGATGGTAAGGTCAATGACAGAATACGTGCCAGTCTGAACATGAAAATGGGTCGGCCTTCCATCATTTAGGACAACCAAATCTAAATCCCCAACCAAAGAGGCAAGAAGATCACCCCGGGGATTTGAAAGTGAGTCACCCCACAAAGGATGGCGGCTTTAAGGTCACCAAGGAGTAGGAAAGGGGGTGGAAGTTGGCTGATATGGGTTTCTAGATCAACACGTATAACAGGAACGGAAGGTGGAAGGTACAGACAACAGATGGTATAGCACCTCCCAACATGCATCTGTACGGCTAGAACTTGAAAGGGTGACTGAATCTCAAAGGAAATAAAGGGGACATCAGAACGGCACAAAATTGCACATCCACCACTGACCACCAGGATGCATGGAAGGCCTTATACCCCCTAATGGAAGGGAACTGTCTGTCCCCCACCATTGTCTCCTGAAGACACACACATAGTGGGTTCAGAGCAGAGAGTAATAACTGCAATTCCTCCCAGTTTGCCATGGCACCTCTACAGTTCCACTGAAGACAGATTGGTACCGATTGAGCCATAGTGATTAGTATTAAATATTATGAACTTAGAAAGCTATGTAGCAACCTCGTTGGGAAGGGAGTGAAAGCCCTTCTTCCTAGGCGTGGAGCTCTGCCTCACCAACCGAGAAGGCAATGAAGATTTAGAGTTTCCATGGGTGGAAGTACCCTTACCACGAGACATGTCCCGCCCATCGCCAGAATGAGTCCGAAGCACAGAGACCTTCTTGGAAGACCTACGTGCCCCATCCGCACACCCATGTGAGGGTTCAGCTGGTACCTCGGGGCCAACTGAACCCCCCCCAACCAAATCATCCAAAGGTTGGCCACTGGGTGACGGATCAGAGGGAGCAAGCGACCGAGCTCTATAAGTATCTAAAGACCCAGGCCCCACCACACCTGAGGAAGAGGCAGGGACGGGAATCCTAGAAGGGCCATTATGAACACCCAGAGACTTAGACGCCACCATTGGCTGGGTTGTCGAGCGAAGAGCCCCCTCAGAATCCTCATGTGGTACAGAAGTTTGAACCTTAGAAGGAGGGGAGTCACCCAAAAACTCCTCACTCCTCACTGGTTTGAGGTTGGCAGGTGCATCCTCTATCTCTGCACCAGTACTTAAAGCATTGGAAAATATAGTGCCACACTGTAAAGAAGAGTGAGCAACAGTAGCACAGCGGGCAGATGGTACAGGAGCAGCAGTCGGTACGGAAGTAGCAGCTGATACAGAAGTATGAGAGACGCTGTTTTTTTTTTATATGTCAGGAAAAGGATGCACAGGAAGGACATCGGGAGTTTTGGATGTGTCAAAGCAAAGTGTAGCATCGACTCGGGTGTTTGTCACAGGAGGAACCGGAGGAACTGGGATGGGGGAGGCACTCCCAGATGCTGGAAGAACCACCTCAGAGGGGACACCCCCAGAGATGGGAGGCACCCCCCTGGAGGAAGCACAGCTGCTTCCAGGCTGCACTCCCTCAGTGGAACCCCCTGGGCGAGAAGGCCGGGAATTAGAACCCCTAGATTTTGATGGGGCATTGTGTGATGGCAGGGGCACCTGCCGAGTAGCTTTATGGCGAGACAGCACAGAGCAAAGGTAACCCCAGGGCGAATGAACCGCTCCCTTACCCTGCCCTTTGCCTCAGAAAAGGAAATTTTCTCCTTCATTTGGACAGAAATGATCTCGTATTCATATTTGTATACTTCGCAATCCCAGGCTGCATGTGCTCCTCCACAGTTCAAACATTTAGAGGGTTGAGAACAATCATCTATACCATGAGAAATTCCACCACAATTTCCAGACCTCAGGAAGGCCAGACGCTTCCCGCCTGCAAGAACGGCAGACGTGACCAAAACTTTGACAATAATAGCATCTAGGTCGGAGAACATAAGGTTTAAACTTTAGCTTCCACCACACAGCAGTGATAACCTCCGGCAAGGTAAGACAGTCAAATGTCAAGATAAGAGTGGGCGTGGGGGTTAAAACCCCATCAACCTTCTTCATAATTCTCTGTACTCCTACAACACCCTGAGGAGCCAGCCCCTCTAAGAGGGAAGAATCAGAATATGAGATCAAGTCACGAGAATACACAACCCCTCGGGACTGATTTAGGACCAAGTGACGAGAGGCAGATACAGGATAATCAGCTACCATAGTTAGGGACTGGATGCGTGAACTCTCCTCTTCATTCTTGGCTTCTAGCAACAGTACCATCACCCTGCAAAGAGACCTTGGGGGCAAATCCACATGCTGTAACTAGACCACTGTGAATCTTAAAACAGTTCAGGTTCTGGAAGGAAGTACCATCATCCGTTTTGAGGACTATATACTTTGTGTAGGAGTGTTTCACAAAGACACCAGGTAATAACTCGATGCAGGGAACATCTAAAGTCGCAGTTTTGGCAGACAACCCGGAGGGTACAGGGTCGTCGGCCAGAGAGTGACCACTTGATGCCGACTCGTGTGGCTGGTCACCGACCACACGAGTGGTTAAGGAAGTGTTCAATGTATCCATACACACTGTAGTAAATATGAATTGGCACCAGAAGCCAAGGGAAACCGCCTACCAGGGAGTGAGGGGACCGAGCGCAGTCTGATGGGAGCGGGGTACCTCGTCCCCAGAGGGTGTCCCCAAAAGGACACCCTGTGATGCGAAAGTTCGCTCCCACCAGTGCAAAGACCCCCTTCCCCAACATCCCCCAGCCCAGACACCCAACCAACCAACTCAGGACAGCACCGAGGCGATCCCTCTGGAGGGCAGCACCGATGACCCTTACGGGTAACCTACGTTTCGGGCAGGCTTAGTCAGACCCCTCACCCACAACCCCACCCTGCCGGATGTCATTACATCCACGGGCAGGCTTGTGGGATCACAGGGGCATGCAAGCCCCCCCACCACGACAAGATGGCTGCCCACGGGAGGGACTAGGATATGTTAAAAGTATATACAGTTATATAACTATTATCACACTTTATCAAGAAATTAATGCATTATGACCAGTGCTGGGCATGTGCGCAAACACTTGCGGAAAGAACAATTGTGCACCATTGCGCTCTGGTGAATATCGTTTGTGCATTGCGCACCGCATGAGACCATGCGTAATATTGCGCTTGAGCACATGAAAAGGCAGGTGTGCAAGCGCAAGTTTAGTTGCGCTTACACAACTAAATTTGCGCTTGTGCACCTGCCCTGCGCACCTGTCCTGTTCAAGGGACACGTGGTCTTGGGAGCTTCCCGTATGTCTGGACAAGGGATGGGGAAGGCTCAGGCGGGTCGCGAGGGTTCTGCTGGGGGGAGGCGGGAGGGTTGGAGGATAGTAGCATTTTTTAAAATGTTTCAACAGAGGTAATATTTAAATTATTATTATTAGTAAATATTAATAAATTAAAAATATATTATTAATTAAGAGTAGCATATGTAATTCCTTACAAAAATAATTAAAGCATTAAATCAAATATCCACAGCCTAATAATTTATTAGGCTGTGGAAATTTGATTTAAATAATGTTTTCATTATTTTTGTAAAGAATTACACATGCTGTTGTATATCTATATTGAATTATGAAATAAAACATCTTGTGAAAATGCAGATAAAAGTAAAACTGGCAACTTCACAGCCTTTGTTTCCCTGTCCCTCCGCTTCACAGCCCGCTCACTCCTCTGTCTGAACTTCCACGAATGAAAAAGTTACTACATGACAGTTTTGTGATACCAACTCTAATGTATGGAAGTGAAGCTTTGACCTTGTTGGAGGGACAGAAGGCAAGAGTGAGAGCAGTGGAAATAAATGAGCTATTTTAGAGGAGCTTATGGAGTTACATGGAGAGACAGACTGACAAATGAGTAGGTGAAGGAGCGTTGTGGTGTAGATGTGGATGTGATAGGAAGCGTTAGAGGAAACACATTGAGGTGGTTTGGTCATATGGAGAGGATGGAGAGTGAGAGGCTAACGAGGAGAGTGTATGTGAGTGAAGTGAAGGGGGGTAGAGGGAGAGGGAGGCCAAGGATGAGATGGAGGGATGGAGTGGAGAAGTATATGAGAGGGGTGTGTGAGCTGGGTGCAAGGCAGTGAAATGGTGGGGGACAGGATGACGTGGAAGCGATTTGTTGCTTGTTTGTGGCCAGTGGCCACCTCTTACATGATTTAGGCATCTAGCAATAGACAGATAGATAGAATAATAATAAATAAAAGTAAGTATGCTAATTTGTTTAGATATCTCAATATTTTACAGTAAGTCCCACAAATATATGCAAATGGTTTGCACTAGCGCTTAGCGACATTGTGCAAGCTAAATATTAGATTGTGCACTTGTGTGAATTACAAATTATATAAAATAATAAAAAAAGTATGCTATTTTATGTAAATATCTCAATAATTTACAGTAATTCCCACAAATATATCCAAATTGTTTGAGCTTGCACTTTGCGACATTGTGCAAGCTAAATATTTGTCAGATTGCGCACTTGCGCAAAGTAGTGAACTGTGGATTGCGCTTTGCACTTGCGCAAGGCCCTTCTTTGTTTGCGCTGCCCACCACCGATTATGATGATGACAGTAAAACAAAAACGTTAAGAACGGCCACCTCAGCCCTCATGTGTTGGGTGCACTGCTTTGCAAACACACACACACACACACACACACACACACACACACACAAACACGGATAGACACGCAGACCCAGGCACACAGACACACACGCATGGAAGCACCCAAAGCATGAGGCCTGGGATGGCCTTTGTTAACGTTTTTGTTTTACTGTCAATGTTATAAAGCATTCAGTTTCTTGCTGCAATGTCTCCATAGTTATATACTTTTTACATATCCTAGTGTTTTATGTTTGTATTTTAGTAACGTGACTATGAGTGTAAAGTATGAGGTTAACTTGAGATGTAACTGTCACTTAAGAATGACGAGCGGGGGGGGGGGTGATGTTGGGTTGGGTAGGGGTATGGGAGAGGGTTGGAAGCTGGGGTAGAGGCGGGTGGAACTCGTTTGTTCCTCTCTCCTGTCTTCCCTAGGTATATAGGGGTAGGAAGGGGGCACCCATGAGCAGAAATTAATGATCGTGCATTGTAAATACATCTAGGTTAAAGTAAGTTCATGTGTATTGTATCATTAAATACAGTAAATATAAGTTGCTTATCAAAAATTTAGTGCTTAGGGTTGACCAGTCATTGGTAGACACTAATTGCATTGGCATGGCCGATCATGATTGCTAGAAACTTTTTGGCAGGTTTTCCCAGTCATTCGGCAGTTTCTGATCTCTCGGCAACTGCTTGGTCCCGAAAATGCCGAATGACAGGACTTTTACTGTAGCTAAGCCCTAAGCCAGGGTACTATTATTAGAAGATCGACCATTGCTCTGCCAGTATTTTTTAAAGGAAAAAAAATCCATTTACTTTCAGTCAACTTAAAGCTTGGATCTGACTCACAATGCCATTTCATGAGTGTCTATACAGATAGCTGATACATGCCGGTTGCCCAAGTGTCTATACAGATAACTGATAAATGGTTGCCAGTCGGCCGTGTCCACCCAGATAATTAGCAGATGGTTGTCAGTCGGCATAAATGAATATTAGAAAGTGTTGCAGTAATTAGTCCCAGCAACTTTTCTTTTTTATTGCATCTGATCTTTCCTATGCAGCTTAAGACTGTCCAGCAATAATAAAATACATCACATATCCCTTAACTGAAGGGTTATTACACTGTTGCTACCATTACAGTCCTAGTGGTTCCTTTCCTAGGCTCAATACAGTAATCTGGTATGGGTAATATACTCTTCTTTTAGCTTCAGGAGCACGTGCTTGAGTGACAAACCTTATGATTTCCTGTAACCAAGGAAATTATTTACAATGCTGGTTGGTAACCATTAAAGTAACCTAAATAATGGGATGATAAGGATCCTATTATGAAGCCCATGTTAACTTTGTATAAAGTGTAAAGCAGCATCCATCCAGGCACTAGACCTCCACACTTTTTCTCATTTCTTGCTGTGGTGCGGCAGTGTCTACCACCAGGGATTGTTGGTTCACTGCACAATATGGCCCTGCAGAGGTAGTTGCTTGCCTGCAATTGATCTATCTGTTTTGGCACACAGGTATTACTCTATAACAGCAAAAAAGCAACAGTAACAGAATTAGTTTTAAAAAATCCCTGGGCTGAAAAGGTTAGCAGAAATAATTAGTCCTAATAATGCATTTCAAGAAATAGGCATATGGTGTGGACAACACCCACACCTTTTTATTTCTTTAGGCCACAAGGTGGATGATTTCTCTACGGTTCAGCATTTCCTGCCACGTTCTGTACAGCACTTCCATCCAGCTCATTCTCCTCTCCTACAGAAGTGGGTGGGGGAAAGGTGACCCTATTATTATATGAGAACTGTTGACAGGATAAGTATCAGCTTCATAAGAACACATAATTCAATGGTGGGAAGGTTAATGCATCAGTTGTACTGTATATTGGCTACCTCGCCTGTCTCATGCAACTGGTAGTTGCCCTTCGATTGTGTCAATAGGTTGTACAACACATTCCCAATACTATGGACAACACATTCATGCTGAGGCCAAACCACATCATTCCTTGCTAAGGCCAAACCACATCAGAAATTCTGTGTTGATCATAGACTCAAAAGAAGTTCATTCAGTCAACAATAGTGCGATGTCGTATACTAAGTTGGAGATGCTGAAGGTCTCGCAGCTGCTGAAAATGTGGATCCAAGCTGAAAGGACGATAATATTAATAGCTTCATGCATACTGATTGTAAAATAACAACACTGGCTAGACATCAGATTTCTTGCAATATACTTTTGAAAATGACAGCACAATTCAGAAGCATCAGCATGACTAACAGTTCTAACTTGCTTTAATTCCACTGTGCATGTTAAGATATTAGAAAATAAAACAGTCTTATGCACAAGTTACCTTGTAAAATGAGCTTCCGTTTGGTCTAATTTGTTTCAATCTTTTAACTTTTGTTTGCTACAACATAATTTAAAAATGTTAAAACTGTCCTTTTTTTTTTTTTTTTTAATGCTAGGAAGAAGGAACCGAAGGCCACGAGCCCGCAAAACCTGTTCCTTCCAAGAGAACAAAATACAAGGGAGAGCCAAATTCAAGATCCGATCATTTCGAGATGCCTGGACACACTGCGTTTGAAAGACTGGAGATCATAGGAAGGAAGAAATACAGACAGAGGGAGACAGTTCCAGAGTTGACCTGTTGCATAAATGAAGGACTGGTAGTAACAGTTAACTCTTGCATTAGAGAGTGGGACAGAAAAGGGATGAGAGTTTGCTGCTTAACGGGTGCTACGTGCCCGTCGTAGAGGTGGAGGAATGCATGCAGACAGTTCAGAGGAGCAGCGACCACTGTAGTAGCGATAGAAAAAAAATAATGATGCAACAGTGCGGCGAACGGACAGTGGTTGAAGGGAGCCAGTAAGAGGAACAGAGTTAATGAGACGAAAAGCCTTTGACTCCACCCTATTGAGAAGAGCTGTATGTGAGAAGCCTTCCCACACATGAGAGTTGCACTCCATGCAGGCGTGGATAAAACCCCTGTATAGAGTCAACAATTGTGCAGGGGTAAAAAAGGAACGGAATCGGCATAGCACACCTAATTTCTTGGAAGCAGATATTACAAGAGAGGTAATATGATCTTTCCAAGATAAGTCCCGAGTAAATGAAACCCCAAGCATGTTCAAGGATGATGCAGGATTAAGCTGAGTATTATTAAACATTAGTGGGTACACCTTTGGAAGATTTTGTCAGGTTGATAGGTGTAAGAATTGAGTCATTGATGCATTAAAAACAGCAAGATTATTTTTACCCCAGTCAGAGATATGAGCCAAAACAGACATTAGGTGTGCCATAGCCTCATCCCTTGTTTGCTGCAGTAACTGCTGAGATGGACGTTGCGGGACCGAATGGAAAGATGAAGGGTGGAGTCATCAGCGTACGAATGGATAGGGTTAGATGTACATTTTTAGATCAGTGATGAATAAAAGATTTGGTGATAGAACAGATCCCTGAGGAACACCACTGTTGATAGATCTAGGAGAAGAACGATGGCCTTCTACAACAGCGGCTATAGAACGACCAGAAAGGAAGCTATAGATGAAGGCTCAGATAGAAGGTTAGAAACCGTAGGACGGCAGTTTGGAAATTAAAGATTTATGCCAGACCTTGTAAAGTGTGAGCTATTTGGTTTGTGTCTAGTGAAGGTTGGTGTTACTTAAACAGGTTTATTTAAGAGCGTTCTACACATTCCTGAATTACATAAATCATTTAAAGGAGATTGGTATAATGAAAAAACTGTAAACATAACCGTACCTATTGGGTCCTCCAGTGTCCTTGACAACTTACAGTATTTAAAGCTAACCCTGTATTTCATATATTTACCAATATTTTCTCAAGCATACACATTTGTACTGTACTCAAGAAATGGTATTATCAGTACAAGCTATCTGCACTATGTTGCTTCAGTGGTTAGGAACACCTAACTTAGGAAATTCATTCACAGACAATTATAGCCTCTTCCTTGCCAACTACTTTAAAATCGTTGTGGTTTACGACACGGAGTCCTTTTTATGACTGGCATATTTTCTGTGGATTTGTATGACTGTATAATTATATTCTCATATGCTCCCCTAAGAAAAAATAAATAAATAAATAAAAGCTACAGTACTGCATTAACATTACAATGGACGTCTAGATAATATGTGTGCAAAGAAATGGTGATGAATGGCTCCTAACTTATAAAACTATATATATATATATATATATATATATATATATATATATATATATATATATATATATATGTGTGTGTGTGTGTGTGTGTGTGTGTGTGTGTGTGCTGCGTTTTATTTTTAATATCGTGTAGTTAACATTGCAATAGCACTTAGAACTGTGGGCTGCCTGCCACACTTATGTCAGACTCTATTCACGTTAACTTAGGGCCAATATCAGAAGTACTGTATTCATCAAGATTGGTGTCTTCCTCCTCAGTTATAACATTCTCAAGGTAATAAGTTATGCAAGTGTTTGGATAATCAACGATAACAGCTATAAACCTTTAAAGTATGAACATACAAAATTAAATGGCCTGAGGAATACTTTCACGGCAACTGATGTTGATGCTCAGTCTACAGTAGATGCTGTGATGGTAAAGGTGCAGGGTCGTAAATTGCCGTGAAGTGCTTCAATTTCACATTAAACAATCTCCAGAGATGCTAATATTTTTGTCATCTGTGTGGTCTATCGTTTATATAATGAAAATAGTTTTAAAGGATCGTGACACAATTAAGAATATTGAGTGCATTTGTAAGCCAGCCCACCCGCCTCAAAAGTTGTTGTCTATATTCCAATAATAATGTTATGTCTCCACCCCACACTGTCACAGGCTCCAAAGGCAGTAGTTCTGTAAAGGATGGATGTTGTCCAGTGAGTTGTTCTATGTTCAGCCTTTAGGTGTACAGTACACAGGACCACACAAGCGTCGTAAACACCGGCTTTTGAAAGCTGACTCTTTATTTTCCAAATAATTACACTTAATGCTTTCTAGCTTCACTATTCTCACAAGCACTGGAGCTAAACAAACCTTACTAACTGCAGTTATACTTAGTGCTTGACAACACTTCACTATTTTTCACAAGTACAGATGATATACAAACTTCGATAACACTTCACTGTTTGCCAACAACACTTCACTATTTTCACAAGAACCAGTGATATACAATTTCTCTTACACTCCACTACACTCAAAGTGAACTGGAAACTTACTGAAATGCCTGTAGTCTCTTCCCCATCCTTATATAAGCTTGCATTGTACTAGAATGAGCTACATTTTACGAGAACAGCAGTTGCCAGATGGAAGATATCCACAACATGCCAGTTTTCTTACATTACATAACACTGTAAATTATTTAACATACAAACTTAAATTACATAATTTAACAGGCAATCACATAAATTAAACGTTATATGGGCAAAGAACACAAAATTAATGCATATAGTACCTTATGAAACAACTACACTCACAAACAGCAGGCAAACTGGCAACTCCAGCTCGTACTGGTAACACTGTAAAGCGAATCGGTGAGAAGCTTCTTGACTACCGAACTGGCAAATCCCGCTTCTTAACAATATTTTTTGTGTGAGTATGAGTGCGCCAAGTTTAATAATGGTAAAGTGAGTATAGCAACCTCTGAGAGACACTCCATTTGTTTTAATAATATGAGCGTTGTTCTAGTACAGGGACCTGGCTGACTTCCTCTACGGTAGAATTTCAAGCAAATGTACTGGCAAGGGTGTTCACTTTATTGTGTTACCATCAGAAGATTTTTGTGGGGGAATGGGTGATTGATTGATTGATTGATTGATTGATAAAATGCATGGCACCGCAAAAACATGGTCATATGGCGCCGTATAAGCAAAAATATAAGCAGTAGAAATATAAACATTAAAAAGTAAAACTCCATATTAAAAACTAGACATCAAAGTAAAAACAGTGGAATCATAAAAGGTGAAGGAGGCCAGCCTCCCTCAGAAATAAAAACAAATCGTCCCCAGGGGTACCAGGTTCTCTCCTAAGCATCGAAGAGAGACAGTAAGCACCACCCTCCCCTCGGTGCCTCAATAGCAGCCTCCGACGTAAGTCACCCAAACTGGGACACTCAACCAGCAAATGCCTGACAGTAAGGGGAACCAAACAGTCATCATACAAAGGCTGCACACCTCCACACATGAGGAACTCATGTGTGAGCTTGGTATGTCCAATGCGAAGACGAGCCAGAACAGTTTCTAACTTACGAGGAATTGTAAAACAAACTCTCTGAGAGACGAACTTGGTGACTTCCTTAAGCTTGCAGACAGGAACGCTATCCCACCGTAACTGCCAACAAGCACGAACAGCAGACAACACTGAAGTGCGTAAATCAGTAGCAGGTAAAGGGCAAGGAGCACGTAGAGGTCGTAAAGCTGCAGCCTTAGCAAGTACATCTACCCTTTCATTACCTATGACACCAACATGTGCCGGAACCCAGCAGAAATCTACTCTCTTCCCTCGACGACGAATGAGGAATAGCCACTCCAAAATAGCTAAAACTATAGGATGGGAAGAGTTAAAAGAGTCCAGGGCCAAAAGTGCCCCTTGAGAGTCGCTAAAAATAGTAAAATGATTGCCATGGTGAACAAACACCAACTTCAGGGCTAAAACTATAGCTGATAACTCTGCAGTAAAAACTGGCAGCCAAAGGAAGACTACCTCCACGGCTAAAATTGGGAAATACCACTCCAAAACCTACACCAGAGGCGGATTTAGAGCCATCAGTATACACAGGCACAGATCCACCATGACAAGAAGAATGTTCTAAAAATAACTGTAAAAGACACTGAGGAGCAACAGAATCCTTGGAGTCAGCAAAAAACCTGCAGTAGGTCACCTTGGGCAAGATCCAAGGAGCAACCCTCGGGATCCGAACAGGACTGACAGGTACTGTCAACAAATCAAACTCCTCCATAATATCCCGAACCCTATAGCCAAACGGACGAGGCATGCAAGGATGTCTACTATGATACAAAAAACAAAACTGTTGCATCACACACTTACAGACAAGTGAGTCTGGAAGGCGACAAATTCGGAGCCAGCACCGTGCTGCAACAGACTGATGCAGTAGATCTAAGGGAGGCACACCAGCTTCCACCAACAAGCTCGGAATTGGAGATGACCGAAAAGCCCCAGTTGCAAGGCGAAGACCAGAATGATAGACAGCATCTAGGGTTTTTAGTCTGGCCTCTGTGGCAGACGAGTAGATCTCGCACCCATATGACATCTTGGAGGGTACAAAAACCTGAAACAAATGCAAGAGCGTCCTCCGATCAGCACCCCAAGAGGTATGGGACAGAATGCTCAAAAGATTGAAAGCCTTCATACATGATGCTTTAAGACTTGCCAAGTGTGAGACCCAAGTCAAACGACAATCAAACGTCAGGCCCAAGAATTTTGTCTCTTCCACACAACGGAGTCTCCTGCCACAAAGCTGGAGATCAGGGTCTGGGTGTACACCTCTCATCCTACAGAAGTGCATAGCCACAGTCTTAGAAAGGGAAAACCGAAAATCCTTGGAAGTGGCCCAGGCAGAAATCTTGTCCAAGGCAAGTTGTTTACGTTGCTCAATAGCAGACATGCGGGAGCCCGAAAACCATATAGCTAAATAATCCACATAAAGGGATGAGGATACCCTGGTAGACACAGTGTCGAGAATATCATTGATGGCCACCGCAAATAGGGAAACACTTAAGACACTCCCCTGTGGGACACCTTCCTCCTGGCACAGTGGCGCAGAGAGGGTAGAACCCACACGGACCCGGAACACATGATTAGTCAAGAAGTCTCTAAGTAACACAGGCAGACGACGACGTAAACCAAAGGCATGAAGTTGTTGGAGGATGCCATGGTGCCAGGCAGTGTCATAAGCCTTCTCGAGGTCAAACAACACAGCCACAGGATGTTGTTTAGAGGCAAAAGCTTCACAGACTGATGCCTCAAGTCTGATAAGGTTGTCGGTAATGCACCATAATTTCCGGAAGCCACTCTGCGAAGGAGAGAGAAAACCTCTCTTCTCCAGAAACCACATAAACCTGACATTGACCATCTTTTCAAACAGTTTGCACACGCATGATGTCAAACTAATAGGGTGATAGTTGGAGATATGGGAATGGTCCTGACCAGGCTTTGGAATGGGAAGGACAACAGCCAACTTCCAACTCTTGGGCATAGAGCCCTCACTCCAAGCCCTGTTAAAAAGGTCCAATAAGAATTGAATTGAATCAGTCGGCAGATGACGTAGCATAGCGTATGGAATGTCATCAGGTCCAGGAGCAGTGTCACCACACTCCGAGAGGGCAGCACGCAGCTCTCGGAGACTAAAGTCTAAATTATATGGCTCTCCGCCATGAGAGCTAAAGTCAAGAGCAAGCCTCTCCTGATTCCTACGAAAGCTAGCATATGGCCTAGAAGGATCCTATTTTGAGACAGCGCAAAACTGATCTGCAAGAGCAGTGGCTACTGCATCAGGTGCAGAGACTAGGTTTTCGTGAAGTCGCAACACCGGTGGAGAGGGGGGCGTCAACCTACCAGAAATCTTGCGCAAATTTTTCCACACACACTAGGCATTGGAGTAGTGGATGTAACTGTAGAAACATACGACCTCCACGATTTTCGGCGAGCATTCTTCATGACCCATCTGTAGTGAGCACGTGCTTTGCGAAACTGGATTTTTAGGAGAACAACATCACGATTGGCAAAATACCGACGGGCAGCCACTTTGTAAGCTTCCTTTGCTATAGAGCAGTCGTCATTCCACCATGGCACAGGTCTCCGGGAAAAAACACCAGAAGTCCGTGGGATGGAATGAACCCCAGCTGAGAAAATGGTCTTAGTTAAAGAATGTTCAGCATCGTCGACAGTTGAAAAATCAGTAACCCTGTTGGCAAATACACATAGTTCCTCAAAGAGAGACCAAACAGCCCTATCCAGACACCAGCGTGGCATACGGGCTGCGGGAACAGAGCAAGTAGTCTGGACCAACACGGGATAATGGTCACTGCCATGCAGATCATCCAAAACCACCCAAGAAAAATCAAGGGCACAATCAGAAGAGGAGATGGTGAGGTCAATGAGAGAGTACGTGCCAGTCTGAACCTGGAAATGGGTCGACCTCCCATCGATGAGGACAATCAAATCTAAATTCTCAACCAAAGAAGCAAGAAGATCACCACGGGGATTTGAAAGTGAGTCACCCCAAAAAGGATGGCGGCCATTAAGGTCACCAAGGAGAAGAAAAGGGGGTGAAAGTTGGCTGATAAGGGTTTCCAGATCAGCACGCAGAGCAGGGATTGAAGGTGGAAGGTACAGACAACAGATGGTATAGCACCTCCCAACGTGCATCTATACTGCTAGAACTTGAAGGGGAAACTGTATTTCAAAGGAAATAAAGGGGACATCAGAACGGCACAAAATTGCACATCCACCTCTGTGACCGCCAGGAGGAGACGCATGGAAGATCTCATACCCCCTAATAGAAGGGAACTGTTTATCCCCCAGCATTGTCTCCTAAAGACAGACACAGAGCGGGCTCTGAGCAGAGAGTAATAACTGCAATTCCTCCCAATTTGCCATGGCACCTCTACAATTCCATTGGAGACAAACTGGTAATGATTGAGTCATAATGAATAGTAATAAATATTATGCAAT
Source organism: Coenobita brevimanus (assembly GCF_032717465.1). NCBI lineage: Eukaryota > Metazoa > Arthropoda > Malacostraca > Decapoda > Coenobitidae > Coenobita > Coenobita brevimanus. Next base: position 33,536,133 of record NC_136986.1, read on the forward strand.
GCGAAATATCAAGGCTATGTAGCAACCTCACTGGGAAGAGTGTGAAAGCCCTTCTTCCTAGGCGTGGAGCTCTGCCTTACCAAACGAGAAGACAATGAAGATTTTGAGTTTCCATGGGTGGAAGGGCCCTTACCCCGGGATCGATCCCACCCATCGCCAGAATGAGCCCGAGGCACAGAGACCTTCCTGGAAGATCCACTCGCTCTGGCCACACCCCCATGTGGGGGTCTGGCTGGCACCTTGGGGCCAACCAAACCCTCACCAACTGAATCTACCAAGGCCTGGCTGCCGGGTAACTGATCAGAGTGAGCGGGCGACCGAGCCCTTTGAGAATCCAAAGGCCCAGACCCCGCCACACCTGAGCAAGATGCAGGGACTGGGATCTTAGAAAGACCATCAAGAACACCCATTGACTTAGACGCCACTACTGTCTGGGTTGCCGAGCGAAGAGCCTCATCACAGTCCTCATGTGGCACAGAAGTTTGAACCTTAGGTTGAGGGGAACCACCCAAAGACTCCTCACTCCTCACCCATTTGAGGTTGGCAGACGCAATCTCCATCTCTATGCCAGAACTTGAGGATGCACTAGAATCCGTAGAGGAACACTGTGGGGTAGACTGAACACTAGTAGTAGAGCAAGCAGATGGTACAGGAGCAGCAGCCGTTGCGGGAGGAGCAGCTGATACAGTAGTAGTCAGAAAAGGAGTATCAGTTGGTAGAGTAGCAGCAGCCAGTACAGGAGTAGCAGCCAGTACAGGAGTAGCAGCTGGTACATGGGTAGCTGCTGGTACAGTAGTAGCAGCTGATACGGGAGCAACAGCCGGTACAGGAGCAGCAGCCGGACGAGATGCAGACTGCAAAGGTACTGCGTTCTCTGAGCGACCATGAGGAGGAGTAATAGGTCGTCTGGTATCATACAAGGGACAAGGAGGAGGGTCAGAATGTGGAGCAGGGGCTCCATGACGGTGCACAATAGGCTTTGACAGAGAAAGAATAGAAGCAAAGGACACACCAGGGCGGACGTACATAGACAGGACACGGGTCTTAGCTTCGGTAAAACTCAGCCTCTCGGAGGCTCTGAGAGACAAAATTTCATGTTCCATTTTGTAACGATCACAAGATTTAGAAGAAGCAGCATGCTTACCACCACAATTGACACAAGATATAGGGCCAGGGCATTCCGCACCCTCATGAACATCTAAACTACATGATGCACAGACTGCTGGAAGACCTACGGCAAGGCGCCTACAAGTCCAGCCAATATGACCAAAACGCTGGCAATGGAAACATCTACGAGGCATAGGGACATATGGCCTAACTTTGTACTGGTACCATGCAGCGTTAAGAACAGCAGGGAGGCTCAAGGAATCAAAGGTCACAATCAAGGATGGAGTTGGCACAAGGTCACCATTTATCTTCTTCTTAATCCTCTCAATCTTTATTACATTCTGGGCAGACAACTCTTCAACAAGGCGTGCCTCATCATAAGTCAGTAGTTCCTTAGCATAGAGAACACCATGAGAATGATTCAATGAAGCATGGGGGGAGCATGTAACAGACTGACCAGAAAGCTCTGATCAAGATAGGATAGTCGCACTCTGAGAAGGGTCAGACACCTCTACCAACAAACTGCCATCAGCCTGTGGAACAACTTTAAGGGTTGCACCACAAGCAGTGACCAGTTCCCGATGGGTACGGAAAATGTCACATTTCCGGAGGTGTACCCCAGCAGGAGCACGTACGACTAAAAACTTGTTAAATTGACAATTAGGTGGATTAAGAAAAAAAGCCATAATACATAACAAAAACCTTCATTCCCCCACCCCCCCACCCACCACAGAGCCCAACAGGGGGAGGTCATCTGTCAGGGCCAGTACCACTGACGACCCCAGGGGTAACAGAGGAGTATACACAGGTAACCACTGGGGACCTAGGCAAGAGTGACACCAGGACGATAGGAGCCACCAGGCCCCCCAGTGTCCACTTGACCCTAGCCAATGCATGACCAGCCAATTGACTTAGTCGGGCCCAACCATGCCGCCCGTCTAGTCGGAATAAGGGACCAAAGAGGTGTATTGCTAGCTGCAGGGCGCAGCGTGCAGGATCGCTCAACCTCCATCCCGTCTCCCAGCATTACGGGACGCCACGCACGGCAAACACGTGGGGAGGCAACAGTCCCGCCCTAGATAGCAATGGGCATGGACTAACATCACCAGCGGGCCTCCTCCACCAGTGTGTAGGGGGTGCTTGGTCAACGAGGCCGACAAATGCCGAACCCTACAAAGGTAGGCATGCCTCCAAGTAGGTGGCACCGCCAACCACGCTTCAAGCCCCGCCACCACGTCAAGGTGACCCCCCTCAGCGGGGGGGAATGGGTGATGACTTGTTAAAAGTTATTATTGAAAGACCTGAGAGTTGACCAGATTATTCTATTGTCATTAGGATTATTTAATAGTATGTAGGTTTGGGTGTGAAGAAAGTTTGATTTAGCGAGATTTATCACGGCTTTTGCATGGTTTCTAGCAATTTTAAATTGCCAGTGATTAACATTTTTTTTTTTTTTTTTTAAGTATAAGTTACATGCTGTGGATTTTGGGGTCATTGCTCGGGCACAATTGCTATCAGACCATTTTTAGGAGTCCAATCTTTTAGTTAATTGTTGACTGGGTATAGGCAATTCCATATCAGCTTCCATTAAATCATTAATGTGGGACTGGGTAGAATTGATGTCACTGGAGATCAATGACTGTCATGGAATATCAGCAAGAGAGTTTGCAAATCCGTCCCAGTCTGCAGTATCAAAGTACGTTCTTGTCACTCCTGACAGGTTCAGAACAAAGTTTGAGGGAACTGACTACGATAATGAGGCTTTGAAGAGATTGTGGTCAGAGGATCAAAGTGGTGACAATATTTCTATCCTCTGTTGATCTGGATTATTTACCGTGAACAGATCCAAGAGACAGGCGTTATGGTCCGGCTTATCTGGTATTCTGATTGGTTGTTTTAACAATTGTGTGGGATTAAACGATTCTGCAAACAGCTCTCATCTAGACCATTATCGTCAGTCCTGACAGAATGCAAATACCATTCTGCATTATGGACATTAAAATCACCCAAAATGGTACTTTCAGTGGTAAGGGTGAGATTTAAGTTGGTCAACTGTAGGGATATGGAGTCATATAGACTAGGCTCTGCAGAAGCTTGGGAGGAGCAATAAATTATATATACGGATATACTTGGCAATATTTCGATAATTTGGTTAATGTAGTGAATTACACTGTTACAAACTTAAACCAATGTTTTGTTTATGTTGAGTTTTATGCTATTTCTGATCACTGTCAATGCGTAAATTCCGAATATGCTATTTGTTTTTGTGTAAATGTAGAGTTACAGGAATTATGCAACAGCATAAGTATCGTACAAGGACAGAAACTGCAACTTGTTACCATTTTGAGAATGTTGAGAATGTCAAAGAATTTTTATATTTGCAGATATTTATTAGGAATATTAACTTGAAAATGAGCAAACAATAACATCACAAGGAATGCTGGGCACATAGTATTTATAAATGCACTTTCGATCTTGACTTTCTTTTGTAGCTATGATGACAGTCATGCAACAATCCCCAAACGTAATTGCCCATCATCGCCTCGTTCCACCTGCCCTGATACCTGGTTTTCATCAGCAGAATGTCCTGGTGGAACCGTTCACCATGCTCCTCACTGACCGGGCGCAATATGATTTTGAAAAATTAAGGTGGGAATGCAGAGTGTGCAATTTGATTGACTTTCTGCATCCAAGCCGGTGGAATGTGCCCATCAGGTAATTGATTGATTGATTGATTGAGAGAACGCATGGCACCGCAACAACATGGTCATATGGTGCCGTATAAACAAAAATATAAGCAGTAGAAATATAAAAAACATTAAAAAAGTAAAACTCCATATTAAAAACTAGAAATCAAAGTAAAAACAGTGGAATCATAAAAGGTGAAGGAGGCCAGCCTCCCTCAGAAATAAAAACACATCATCCCAAGGGGTACCAGGCTCTCCCCCAAGCACCGAAGAGAGACAGTAAACACCTCCTTCCCCTCGGTGCCTTGTTAACAGCCTCCGACGAAAGTCGCCCAAACTGGGACACTCAACCAGCAAATGCCTGACAGGAAGGGGAACAAAACAGTCATCACAGAATGGCTGCAAGCCTCCACACATAAGGAACTCATGTGTGAGCTTGGTATGTCCAATGCGAAGACAAGCCACAACAGTTTCTAACTTACGAGGCATTGTAAAACACTCTCTGAGAGACGAAATTGGTGACTTCCTTTAGCCTGCTGACAGGAACGCTGTCCCACCGTAACTGCCAACAAGCACGAACAGCAGACAATACTGAAGCGCGTAAATCAGTAGCAGGTAGAGGGCAAGGAGCATGTATAGGTTGCAAAGCCACAGCCTTGGCAAGTGCATTCACCCTTTCATTACCTATGACACCAACATGTGCCGGTACCCAGCAGAAATTAACTCTCTTCCCCCAACGACGAATGAGGAACAGCCACTCCAAGATAGCTAACACTATAGGATGGGAAGAGTTAAAGGAGTCCAGGGCCAAAAGTGCCCCTTGAGAGTCGCTAAAAATAGTAAAATGATTGCCATGGTGAACAAACACAAACTTCAGGGCTAAAATGATAGCTGATAACTCTGCAGTAAAAACTTAGGCAACCAAAGGAAGACTACCTCCATGGCTAAAATTGGGAAATACCACTCCAAAACCAACACCAGAGGCGGACTTAGAGCCATCAGTATACAGTACACAGGCACAGAACCACCATGACTTGAAGAATGTTCTAAAAATAACTAAAAGACACTGAGAAGCGACAGAATCCTTGGAGTCTGCAAAAAAAACCTGCAGAAGGTCACCTTGGGCAAGATCCATGAAGCAACCCTCGGGATCCGAACAGGACTGACAGGTACTGTCAATAAACCAAACTCCTCCGTGACATCCCGAACCCTATAGCCAAACGAACGAGGGATGCGACTATGTCTACTATAATACAAAAAACAAGACTGTTGCATCACACACTCACAGACAAGTGAGTCTGGAAGGCGACGAATCCTGAGCCAGCACCGTGCTGCAACAGACTCATGCAGTAGATCTAAGGGAAGCACACCAGCTTCCACCAACAAGCTAGGAATTAGAGAGGACCGAAAAGCACCAGTTGCAAGGCGAAGACCAGCATGATAGACAGCATCTAGAGTTTTTAGTCTGGCCTCTGTGGCAGATGAGTAGATCTTCCAGCCATATGGTAGCTTGAAGGCTACAAAAACCTGAAACAAATGCAAGAGCGTCCCCGATCAGCACCCCATGAGGTATGGGACAGAACCCTCAATAGATTGAAAGCCTTCATACATGATACTTTAAGACTTGCCAAGTGTGAAACCCAAGTCAAACGACAGCCAAACGTCAGGCCCAAGAATTTCGTCTCTTCCACAGAAAGGAGTCTCCTGCCACAGAGCTGGAGATCAGGGTCAGGGTGTACTCCTGTCATCCTACAAAAGTGCATAGCAACAGTCTTAGAAGGGGAAAACCAAAAACCCTTGGATGTGGCCCAGCCAGAAATCTTGTCCAAGGCACGTGGCATGCACCACTCAATAACAGACATGCGGGAACCAGAAAACCATATAGCTAAGTAATCTACATAAATGGATGAGGATACCCTGGCAGGCACAGTGTCGAGAATACCATTGATGGCTACCGCAAACAGGGAAACACTTAAGACACTCCTCTGTGAGACACCTTCCTCCTGGCACAGAGGCACACAGAGGGTAGAACCCACATGGACCCGAAACAAGAAGTCTCTAACCAACACAGGCAGACGACTACGTAAACCAAAGGCATGAAGTTGTTGGAGGATGCCATGGCACCAGGCAATGTCATAAGTCTTCTCATGGTCAAAGAACACAGCCACCAGATGTTGCTTAGAGGCAAATGCTTCACAGATTGATGCCTCAAGCCTGATAAGGTTGTCGGTAGTGCACTGTAATTTCCGGAAGCCACTCTGCGAAGAATAGAGAAAGCAACCCTTCTCCAGAAACCACATAAGCCTGACATTGACCATCTTTTCAAATAGTCTGCACACGCATGATGTCAGACTAATAGGGCGATAGTTGGAGATATAGGAATGGTCTTTACAAGGCTTTGGAATGGGAAGGACAACACCCAACTTCCAAAAGCCCTCACTCTAAACCCTGTTAAAAAGGTCCAATAAGAATTGAATTGAATCAGTCGGCAGATGATGTAGCATAGCGTATGGAATGTCATCAGGCCCAGGAGCAGTGTCACCACACTCCAAGAGGGCAGCATGCAGCCCTCAGATGCTGAAGTCTAAATTATACGGTTCTCCGCCACGAGAGCTAAAGTCAAAACCCAGCCTCTCCTGATTCCTACGAAAGGTAGCATATGGCCTAGAAGGATCCTTTCTTGAGACAGTGCAAAACTGATCTGCAAAATCAGATGCTACTGCATCAGGTGCAGACACTAGGTCTCCGTGAAGTCGCAACACCAGTGGGGAGGGGGGCGTGAATCTACCAGAAATCTTGCATACCTTTTTCTGCACACTAGGCATTGGAGTAGAGGATGTAACTGTAGAAACATACGACCTCCCATGAGTTTCGGCGAGCACTGTTCATGATCAATCTCTAGTGAGCATATGCTTTGCGAAACTGGATTTTTAGAAAAAGAACATCACGATTGGCAAAATACCTATGGGCAGCCACTTTGTAGGCTCCCTTTGCTATAGAGCAGTCGTCATTGCACCATGGCACAGGTCTCCGGAAAAAAACACCAGAAGTCCAAGGGATGGAATGAACCGCTGCCGAGAAAATGGTCTTAGTAAAAGAACGTTCAGCATCATCGATAGTTGAGAAATCAGTAACCCTGTTGGCAAATACACATAGTTCCTCAAAGAGAGACCAATCAGCCCCATCCAGACACCAGCATGGCAGACGGGCTGCAGGAATAGAGCGAGTAGTTTGGACCAACACAGGATAATGGTCACTACCATGCAAATCATCCAAAAACTCCCAAGAATAATCAAGGGCACAATCAGAAGAGGAGATGGTGAGGTCAATGACAGAGTACGTGCCAGTCTGAACATGGAAATGGGTCGACCTCCCATCGTTTAGGACAACCAAATCTAAATCCCCAACCCAAAAGGCAAGAAGATCACCGCGGGGATTTGAAAGTGAGTCACACCACAAAGGATGGCGGCCATTAAGGTCACCAAGGAGAAGGAAAGGTGGTGAAAGTTGGCTGATAAGGGTTTCCAGATCAGCACGCATAACAGGGATGGAAGGTAGAAGGTACAGACAACAGATGGTATAGCACCTCCCAACGTGCATCTGTACTGCTAGAACTTGAAGGGGAGACTGTATTGCAAAGGGAATAAAGGGGACATCAGAACGGCACAAAATTGTACATCCACCTCTGTGACCGCCAGGAGGAGATGCATGGAAGACCTCATATCCTCTAATGGAAGGGAACTGTCTATCCCCCACCATTGTCTCCTGAAGACAGACACAGAGCGGGCTCAGAGCAGAGACTAATAACTGCAATTCCTCCCAATTCGCCAAGGCACCTCTACAATTCCATTGGAGACAGATTGGTACTGATTGAGCCATAGTGAGTAGTAATAAATAATATGAAATGAGAAACATCAAGGCTATGTAGGAACCTAACTGGGAAGAGTGTGAAAGCCCTTCTTCCTAGACGTGGAGCTCTGCATTACCAAACGAGAAGATAATGAAGATTTAGAGTTTCCATGGATGGAAGGGCCTTTACCCCGAGACAGGTCCCATCCATCACAAGTATGAGCCTGAGGCACAGAGACCATCCTGGAAGACCCAATCTTTCGGCCACACCCCTGCATGGGGGCCCGGCTGGCACCTTGGGGCCAATCAGGCCCTCCCCAACCGAATCTACCAAGGCCTGGCTGCCAGGTGACTGATCAGAGGGAGTGGGCAACCGAGCCCTTTGAGTATCCAAAGGCCTAGACCCTGCCACTCCTGAGCAATAAGCAGGGACTGGGATCTTAGAAATACCATCAAGAACACCCATTGACTTAGACGCCACCACTGCCTGTGTTGCCGAGCAAGAGCCCCCTCAGAGTCCTCATGTGGCGCAGAAGTTTTAACCTTAGGTGGAGGGGAATCACCCAAAGACTCCTCACTCCTCACCCTTTTGAGGTTGGCAGATGCAATTTCAATCTCCATGCCAGAACTTGAGGACAAACTAGAAACTGTAGAGGCACACTGTGGAGTAGACTGAACATTAGTATCAGAATGAGCAGATGGTACAGGAGCAGCAGCCATAACAGGAGCGGCTGATACAGAAGTAGTAATCAGAACAAGAGCATCAGTTGGTATAGCAATAGCAGCCAGGACAGGAGTAGCAGCCAGTACAGGAGTAGCAGCCGGTACAGGGGTAGCTGCTGGTACAGGAGTAGCAGCCGGTACAGGAGTAACAGCAGGTACAGGAGCAGCCACCAGACGAGATGCAGACTGCAATTGGATTTGAGTCTCTAAGCGACCACGAGGAGGGGTAGTAGGACATCTGGTATCAGACAAGGGACGAGGAGGAGGGTCAGATTGTGGAGCAGGGGCTCCATGACGGCGCACAACAGGTTTTGACTGTGAAAAAATAGAAGCAAAGGACACGCCAGGGCGGACATACATAGACAGAACACGGGTTTTAGCTTCAGTAAAACTCAGCCTCTCGGAGGCTCTGAGAGACAAAATTTCGTGTTCCATTTTGTAACGATCACAAGATTTAGAAGAGGCAGCATGCTTACCACCACAATTGACACAAGATACAGGGCCAGGGCATTCCACACCCTCATGAACATCTAAACTACATGACACACAGACTGCTGGAAGACCTAGGGCAAGGCGCCTACAAGTCCAGCCAATATGACCGAAACGCTGACAGTGGAAACATCTACGAGGCAGAGGGACATATGACCTAACTTTGTACTGGTACCATGCAGCGTTAAGAACAGCAGGGAGGCTCAAGGAATCAAAGGTCACAATCAAGGATGGAGTTGGCACAAGGTCACCATTTATCTTCTGTCTTAATCCTCTCAATCTTTATTACATTCTGGGCAGACAACTCTTCAACAAGGCGTGCCTCATCATAAGTCAGTAGTTCCTTAGCATAGACAACGCCACAAGAATTATTCAATGAAGCATGAGGGAAGCATGTAACTGACTGACCAGAAAGCTCTGCTAAAGATAAAATAGTCACACTCTGAGAAGGGTCAGACACCTCAACCAACAAACTGACATCAGCCTGTGGAACAACTTTAGGGGTTGCACCACAAGCAGTGACCAGTTCTCGATGGGTTCGGAAAATGTCACATTTCCAGAGGTCTACCCCAGCAGGACCAAGTACGATATGAACTTGTCAAAATGTGCTGGATGTGAAGCAAGTAAAGAATCCATAATACATAACAAAAACCTTCATTCCCTCACCCCCCCACCCACCACGGAGCCCAACAGGGGGAGGTCATATGTCAGGGACAGTACCACTGACGACCCCAGGGGTAGTGGAGGAGTATATGCAGGTAACCACTGGGGGACCTAGGCAAGGATGACTTCAGGACGATAGGAGCCACCAGGCCCCCCAGTGCCCACTTGACCCTAGCCAACACATGACCAGCCGATTGACCTAGTCGGGCCCAACCAGGCCGCCCGTCTAGCCAGAATAAGGAACCAAAGAAGTATACTGCTAGCTGCAGGGCGCAGTGTGCAGCATCGCTCAACCCCCAAGACTCCCGTCTCCCAGCATTACAGGACGCCCCGCACGGCAAACATGTGGGGAGGCAACGGTCCCACCCTAGATGGCAATGGTCATGGACTAACATCACCAGTAGGCCTCCTCCACCAGTGATGTAGGGGGTGCTTGGTCCATGAGGCCGACAAATACCGAACCCTACAAAAGTAGGCATGCCTCCAAAGTAGGTGGCACCACCAACCACGCTTCAAGCCCCGCCACCACGTCAAGGTGACACCCTGCAGCGGGAATCAGGTCATTGATGAGCTGTGCAAAATCTGGTCTCCTCTGGTTGCCAAGAAAACCTTCTACAACCCCTCTGAAAACATGCCAAGCGTTCTGTTCATCATTGGTCATTTTACCCTGGAGTTCACTACTTGCAAGCATTCTTTGAACTTGCGGCCCAATGAATATGCCAGCAATCACCTTTGCCATGCTCAACTTGGGAAACATTGATCAGATATGCAGAAAAGCATCACCATCCTTGTCGATTGCTTTCACGAATATTCACAAGTCCAAGTTTTGTGTGTAGCAGCAGTAGAAATAACTTCTCTCTGGAGATCTGTGGAGCTCTCAGAATGTTGCACAAGCCTGGTGTGAGACACTCTGAGAGGCCAGTCTTTCCTCACAAAATGTTCTGCATTGCTTCGGCTGTCCCACATGCATAAAAAACATGAGTACTTTGCGTAACTGCCTTGCATTCCAAGTACGAACGAAATCATTTTGATATCCCCACAAACTTCCCAGTTGTGATCCGAGTAAGTTATTTTTGTCAGACTAATCTTCACATTCTCATAGCCTTCTTTCATTTCCACAGAATGTGCAACTGGAATTGATGGGAGTTCGTTGCTGTTACGCAAAAGTACAGCTTTTAGGCTCTTTACGGAACTGTCTATGAAGAGTCATCATTCTCAGGCCTTGTAATCCACTTCCGTGACTTGGAACAAACGCTTAACATCAAAACAGTAACAGTGAGGTATCTTCACAAAATTTGAAGAAGAATGCAAACTTGCTCTGGCAATTCCTATAACTCGACTTGCAACTGAGATCCAGCAAGTTCCATTCACTTAGATGTGACACCAGCGGCTCAGCATTTGGACATAGTGAGTCCTAAATCTCGGACCAAGTCATCCAATTCTTGCTAATTGGGAAAGTATGCAGTGTCTCTGGAACATTCTCCAACATATATTCATCAGTCGTTTCTGTCATAGACGATGTCCTCATGGTCAGAGACAACTTCTGTGTCCGTAGGAGGGACAGGAATCAACAGCTCATCGTTGTGAAGCACCAGAGAGGTTGAAGAAGGCAAATTTGGATGTACAATGTTCTTTCTGCCCTTCATACTCTTTGCACCATCTATGTCAACCATGCAAAAATAACAATTGTCATGGTGATTCGAAGGCTCTTGCCATAATCTCGGAACTGCGAAAGGCAACCTCTTTCTCTCTCCTCGTAGCCAAGCTTCAAGTGCAGAGCGACATCTACCACAAATGTAGTGCAGACCCCAATCCTTATCTTGAATGCCCATTGCCACACCAAAATATGCTTTGTATGTATGAGGAAATTTGACATCAAGGTGGATTTTATGTCTGATCATCTTCGGTCCAATATATTCTCCACATACATAACAAAATGTATTGGCTAACAGCTGAGAAGAACGTCTGGTCATTCTTATCAATAGAAACACCTTAAGGAACAGCTCAAAAACATGTCAACCAGCCAAACTAACAATGTGAGACTCGCTCATCGAATTAACTGACTTGATCCGCATTGCATGATGCAATAGTGGTCATATCAGCGACATCTGCATGGACACAGATGGTGTGTGACGTGGTAAGCAATACGTCAGCCATTACATTGGCACGCGGTAACAAGACTGGAAATAAACAATTGCCAAAAACCTTGAGACAAACAAACATACACCACTGGAATCAGCATGAAAAACTGTGTCCAACAAGACCAAAAAAATTGAATAAGCAAACTCATTGTTACACAGCATTATTAATGTTGGCTGAAGCGAAGTTCAAAATAGTGTCAAACGTAAGCTCTGATTTGATAAAAGAACAGGTGCCACCCTTGTTACGAAGGTTTGTGAGGAGATGGTAACCAGGAATACACAATGGGAGAGAGGGAGAGGTTTGGATTTCTGTGAGAAACAGGGCTAAAGGGGATATGGATTGGAGGAAAAAGTGAACGGAATTCTGAATTGGTACTAAAACTATGGATATTAATGAACTATATTGCTGAACCTGCACTTCTGTGCTAAGGAGCATGAACAGTGTTTATCGCTGTCAGCACAGTTGCTTGATTGCGACTGGGAGGACCCTGTGCTGCCAGCCCTACCCTGCCAGTTGTGGGAATCAAAGATACCACCGAATTTGCTGGTAATAATGGAGTGGCCATTGTTAAGGGGAATGAACATAGGTGTGATATCTAATGTGCATGTGGTGTGGTGTAGACATTTGGAGGCAGAGGTGTTATGTGAGTACGCCCCTTAATCGCGGGGCGTCACTTTCGTGACACTCGGGCGCAATGGATCATACCGCGGGGCGTCACTTTTGTGATTCTGTGCTATTTTGAATTATCCCAAGCTTTCAAATGGTGGCTTGTATCATCTATCAGTACTGCCAATGTCCAACACTAGTCAGCACTCCAAATCTCATATGTACTCCCATCCATTGTTGACATTTTAGCGATTTTCCCCAGTTCCTGACTCCCCTCCCTAGCTCCCCTCCATTACCCTGTCCTCTCACCTCCCCGGCTGCACTGCGCTAAGCAAATCTCCCCCGGATTTTTCCACAGATTTCATCCATTGAAATAAGCCCTATGCCCTATACTTATACAAAATAATACATACCAAAAAAAAATAAGGTAAGTGATAGTGGTATACACCAGGAATTGGCTAATTATCACCTGACCACCTCACATGCATTCATTCGCTACATTACCACGGTAATTTCCCCTTTGAATTATGCCTTGTAATCTATTTCTGTAATAAAAATATATATCAGAAAGGAAGGGAGAAGCCTAAGTGACATTTAAATTCACCTGGCACTACCTATTTCTTTATGTATTGCCGAGATTTTCTACCAATAATTTATTAGCATGTAAGTTAGCAGCTGTCAGCCCCATTGTCACTGTCAACCCTTGCCTTCTCAGATAAGCCCCGGCATTTAGTTCCTTGTCCTCCGCTGTGGTCAAAGCATGTCGCACTCGCGCCCCACGATTTCTGTTGCTTCTGCGCCCATTGCAAAGGGCCCCGTGACCTCTACACCCAGAAAAACTCATGAGGGAAGCAGGAAAGGACTAAGTGACTCTGCAGTGGAACGTGAACTGGCGGAATTATCAATGGTGATGATGGATAGTGATTTTGACCCTTCGGGGGATTCGTGTGATGAGCCGGGTGAGGAAATCGTGCCAGAAACTACTAATACGAGTGCTTCAGTGTCCCAAGTTATCCCTAGCTCCAAGGGAAAGGAGCCGTTAGTGCAGCAAGGGAAGGAATTTGGGAAGGGAGTGAAAAGGCGGCGTTAACCCCGGAACAATGGCCCCGTGTGACCCAGCCCGCCATGAGTCCCGAGTTGATTCACCTCCCCGTTCCCCAAGTCCCACTTCACTCATTTCTTCCTCCTCTTCTGCTGAATTATCTCCAGAGTCTTCATCGTCGAAGTCACCACCAGCATCAACAGTGAAGGCAGGCCGTAGAGGAAGAGGTAAATCCCTGACCCATAAAAGTAGAGTTTCTAGTAGAGTAAGGGCTGCTAGTGCTGTACGGCAACCCAGGGTCAGTGCTAGTGACCTTGAACGTGATAAATCTGCCTCACAGCCACCCTCCACCCTCACCCACCCTACACCACCACGACAGGGAATCCTGGACGCCTTCGCGTGGATGGAAGGGTCCGATTTTGTCCCAGAACATCTCGATTTTGACGAGAGTTCCTCAGGAGTACAGCCTGCCTTCACTCCTGATGAGGATGCTGAGTGTGTGGACTTCCTTTTGGCCTTCCTTGATGACGAAGTCATGCAGCACATATGTGATGAGACCAACAGATATGAATCACAACGTGCTGCAAGTGGTACAGGTGCAGTCAAGATGCAACAGTGGTCCATGCTGTGAGTGAGGAGCTGTATGTGTTCTTCGCCCTCATGCTTCTCATGCCACACTCAAAGAAGCATGAGTTGGAAGAATACTGGTCCATGGACCCCTTACTACCCTCACCCACCTTCAATAAGTACATGGCCAGAGATCGCTTCCAGAACATCATGGGAAACCTGCACTTTGCCGACAACGATGTACCTTCCCAAACCGACCCACTCTGGAAGATCCGGGAGATTCTGAGCAGAATGAAGGATAAGTTTATGACATTCTTCCACCCCTTTCAGAAGGTTGTCATTGACGAATCCTTGGTTTTGTTCAGAGGACGTCTTAGGTTTGTGCAGTACATTCCAAGCAAATGCCATCATTTTGGAATCAAGTTCTTTGTACTGTGCGACTGTAAGACAGGGTACATCCTTGACTTCGTCATTTATTCAGCCAGCACTGCCGATCTTGATAAAACACACCCCCTTGGCTTCTCAGGCTGTGTAGTGAAAGTGCTCGTTGAAATCATGTGCTGTATACAGACAACTATTATACAGCACCAAAACTTGCCAAATACCTTTCAGAGCACGGCATCGGCTCCTGTGGCGCTGTGAAGAGTAATCGTGCCCACTTCCCTATATTCCCAGAGGCAGGAACTTCGCAGCGAGGAGATGTGCAACTATGCAAGGCTAAGAAGATGCTGGCAATACGGTGGCATGACAAGAGGGTCGTGCACATGCTCACCACCGTACATAAGGGGGAAATGACAGACAGTGGGAAGGTCGACCATAGGACAGGCGAACCTGTGAGGAAACCTGATGCTGTGTTAGACTACAATATCAACATGCGGCTGGTGGACAAGTCCGACATGATGATTGGAGAGATCGACTGCCTCAGGAAGAATACTAGGTGGTACAGGAAAGTTTTTCTGCATCTCACAGACATGACGATACTGAACTCCTTCATCCTGTACAAGATGAAGGTCAAGCCACCCAAGTCCTTCTCCCTGACGTTGTTCGCCAGGACTTGTGTTCAGCAGCTGCTTGAAAGATATGGTAGGGTGACAGCAGCAACTCCAAGGCGCCATCCAGTAACATTTCCCGACAGACTTGAGCAGAGGGCGTACATGGATCGGCACAGACTGGTGCAAATGCCTACCACAGGCAAGAGGAAGGCTGCGATCCGCAGGTGCCAGGTGTGTGCACATACCACCCGATGCACACCTGAGCACAAACGCACCTCTTGGCAGTGCGCTGAGTGCCAGGTTCCCCTCTGTGTTACCTGCTTCTTTGATTACCACAGCCAGAAGCAGTTCTAAAAGTGCAAGTGGGAAAGGAAAGTAATGTGTAAATAATGTGTAAATAGCAAGTGAAAGCAATGGATGTACAGTACATATGATTGAACAGTGTAATATAGTTTTATGTTACTGAAAATGACAGTGAATAACATACTGTAAGTAAAATAGAAGTGTAAATATTGAAAATACAATAGAAAATGTAAATAGAAATGTAAGTAATTAGTAATATAAGAATATGAGTACAAATTCTTGATGTTATGACAGTGAAAGTGAATCCGTGGCTCTCTTCGTATTTTACTGAATGAAAAATTGAATGACTTCAGTGACAATAAACTAATACTACTGAAGGAAATTTATGGATAAAGACTCCAGATATATATAAATGTTATATAGTGACAGAAATATAAAGTGTGAGGTGTTTTATGAATAATAAATGACAGAATACCAACAGCGAACTAGCACAAGTGGGAAGGTCATGAGCGCTCGTAATTTTCATTGCTTTCACAGTGTTTTTTTTTGGAGTATGGATCCCAAACTACTTGATAATCACAGAGTAGTGTTTATAGTGTTAATATCTGGCTGTGGTAATCATATTACGGGTTGTCGGGAAATGTAAAGTGAAGACTTCGTTACCCAACTTCAGAGGTCTCCACAAGTCCTACGGTAATCGACGGAGGCTCAACAAACATCCCAGGCGAAAGCTGAAGGTATGTGCCATAAGCATATGTAATTTTAATATTCTAGGACTAATAACTTGTATATTTTCATTTCTGTTTATACTCTAACGGCGCGAATCTCTTTAAGTCCCTCTCTTCAAACTATAGGAAACATATCAATAAAATAGGCCCCGGTCTGGCTAAAATTCATATTTAGCTAACAATTCTTGTCATCATTTAGACATAAGATTTAGGCAAAGGCATTACATTTGGCTTTGGGCAGACCCATACACATTTCTTCTTGGCCTAGGATAGGCCTATGCACATTTTTTCCTGGCCTGGGGTTGGCCTATGCACATTTTTCTTGGCATGGGCTAGGCCTATACATTTCTTCCTGCCTCGACAAGGCCCATAAATGTTTTTGCTTGGCCTGGGCTGGGCTTATAAATATTTCTTCTTATCCTAAGCTAGGCCTATACTTTTCGGTTGATATCCTTGTTACCTAGATATTTCACGAATACTTAGAATTAAAAGAATAAATCAAGTTACCAGAGTAGCCTAGGTTATTTTGCGTGGAGTGAAGGCATCAGAAACCTAATTAACATTTCAATACGACTGTGATCCACCAAAATATATTATGCACAGTTAATAAAGAACACTGAGAAACTTACGCTGTGTTGTAATTTCGTTGCCTAACGTATTTACGAAAACTACTTTACTGTAACCTAGAAGATAGCCACTGTTGACAGTCTGATACCTCTAATTTCTCATTTAAAATGCTTTCAGTAATAGCAATTAAAATACCCGCCGCCGGACCCCCCATCCCCCCACCCCCCACCCCACCACCGGGCCATCTCAACACCACCACCCCAGGAAGACACAACGGGGGGGCTAGTGACCCAGGGCAAGAGGGTCACCCGTCCACTACTGACATGCGCCCCTTTTCCCCGCAACTGCCCCGACACCAGGTGAACAAAGATCGGCAACGACCTTGCAGGCAGGACAACCATCGTCAGCAGTGGGGTGGGACTGAACAGGTTTCAGTCCCAAGTAACGTTTTGGCGACGGCCATCATTACACCCTCAAGGGCAGGAGGCCCAAGGCTACGGCCTAGAGTGAGCACCGAGGCACCATTACCCTCAGCCACGTCCAGGGCAGGAGGCCCTATAGTGTGCACCGAGGTGTCAGTGCCCTCAGCCACGTCCAGGGCAAGAGGCCCAATAGTGTGCACTGAGGTGTCAGTGCCCTCAGCCACGTCCAGGGCAAGAGGCCCTATAGTGTGCACCGAGGCGTCAGTGCCCTCAGCCACATCCAGGGCAAGAGGCCCAATAGTGTGCACCGAGGTGTCAGTGCCCTCAGCCACGTCCAGGGCAAGAGGCCCTATAGTGTGCACTGGGGTGTCAGTACCCTCAGCCACTTCCAGGGCAGGAGGCCCTTATGTGAGCACTGGGGCGTTAGTACCCTCAGCCACTCCAAGGGCAGGAGACCCTAGCAGACAGCTAAAAGTGGGTCCCAGGGTGAAAAGACCTGGAGCCATGGCTGTGACAGACCCAGGAGAGAGAGTCGCCTCTGTGCTTCCCTCCCTGTATATAAGAGAGGACACGGTCTCCGTGTACACTCAACCTATCTCATTTCCCTGTGGGAACTGCTCGTCACCACCCGGGAGTGTTGCCCCGGAGGTGTCGCCAGAGTGGTGGCAAAGTCCGAGACCGGACCTGCCTCCCACGCCTGAAAAATCTCTGTCCTTTGCAGGCACCAGCAGGAGACAAGGCCGCAGTCCAACCCTGACGGTGCGTCCCCTGGCAGACGACCGCACCCCCAGGACCCCAAGGCGAGCCCAGCAGACTACAGGCGAGGGCGACCCAGACTCCCTCACCCCGCGGAGCCACCGACGCCAGGCCCACCTCCTCCAGCTGTTTGGCCCCAGTCCCGAGGGCCACCTCTCAGGTCGAGGCCCCCAGACAGGAGGGCCTCCCTGCATCTCACCGACGGTCCGGACCCGGGCAGTGACTCCCCTGTGGGTAGTGTGTTGCCCGTTACAGGCAGGGTCCCCCTGAGGTCCTCTCCTCACGCCCAACGACAGAGTGTAACAACCCAGGAAACACGGGTAAATAAGTGACGCCCCTTATACCGAAAATAAGCCAGGGGAGGAAGAACGGTGAACAGTGACAGAGTGTGACTAATGTAAAACTAGTGACAATTGTTATTAATCCAAAAGAATTACATACCCAGCAGAGTAGAAAATACTTAGACCACCAAGCATAGAAAGTAGAGTAATTACCCCTGCCCCAGAATAAAAGAACTTTCCGTAATTGTGAATGAAGATCAGGGTGCGCGGGAGAATCAAAAACCTGTGTGAAGTGCCGCCGCAACCAGGTAACTGTGTCGAGTGTCGTGATCCGCACCCTGTCTTCTTTATAGTAGTATTTCCCCCACGGACTCTTAACCTTGTTTATTCCCCTTGTTATCAAGTGCATATATGTTTTGGGTTTAAATGAAATACGGGTATCTCCATATAAATAACTAAAGACATTGGTATATCGTGTGTTAAGTGCAACTGTATTTGGTGATATCAAAGTCTAACTCTGTGTCCCTGTATCCTGTATCTTAAATATCACTCTGTGTCATATTGTAACGGTTTTAGAATTAAGGCAATAGATGTGCTAAGGTACACTGCCTAGTTTTTATGTCCTGTTCCTTTGTTGGTGCTTCACTTCCGGTCAGGAAAGAGGACCCCGCTCAGTCGCTAGTGTTTTTAGGACGAGGAGTCGACCTAAAAACACTCAGCATAACAGCAATGATGCTTCTCATGCATTCTAGTATAGCTATACATATTTAATAATACGTGTATGGCTTACCTTGAAAGAAATCCAGATGGAAGACAGGAAATTTTGAAATAAGTGAGAGAATTGTTGACGTGCCTCACTGTTTATAACGTGGTGGGTGAGCAGGCGGAATAATACAATGGCTACCATTGTGACGTCACAGTCAGATATTGGCGGGAGACCCGGGGCTGTTCAAATCAAGACGGCCTTCGTACCGCCCAGTTTGACTGGTGCAACAGTCTACTCCATTTGCTAACAAATTTTAGTGTCTTTTGCAAAGAAAAGTCCTTTTCACTATATTTTTTTTTTACACTTCCTTTTAAAAATCATAATGCATTATAAAACTGAAGGGCTAGATATGTTCTTCATTGAGCATTTCATTACATTGATTGATTGTAGTAGAAACTGGCGGCGCAACTTCTAAGGTCATATGCCGCCGGACAATGAGCTAAAACACATGGCAAATAAATTGTGCATAGTTAATAACTTTTTCTAGAAATAATACACTGAAAATAATAAAAGAATAGTTAAAAGTGAAAACAATTTCTTATAAAAATGGAAGGAGGCCTGCTTCCTGAAGAAAACCAAAAACATCAGTAAAAACGCTATGGGCTCCCCCAAGCATTGAGGAGAGACAGTAGGCACCATCTACCCCTGTATGCCTATGGAGGAATCTCCGACGCAGGTCCCCCAAACTTGGACACTCGACCAGCAAGTGACGGACAGTAAGGGGAAACAAAGCAATCATCACAGTACGGTTCAGTCTCGCCACTCATCAGGAACCCATGTGTAAGCCGAGAGTGCCCAATGCAAAGCCTAACAAGAGCTACCTCCAATCGCCGAGGCATGGAAGGGAGAACCCTTGGCACAACCACTCTCTGGAAGACCTCTTTCAGTTTACTATGAGCAACACCATCCCAGCGTCTCTGCCAACACACATGCATTCTGTCCTGCAAGTAAGGTGTTAGATCAGATGCAGGAAGCGGATATTCTGTTGGGGGCTGTTGAGTAGCCGCAGCTTTGGCCAATGTATCCGCAGTCTCATTGCCCACCACACCAACATGTGCGGGAACCCAGCAAAAATCCACTCTCTTTCCCCGACGCCGAATGAGGAACAGCCACTCCAAAATAGCTAAAACTAAGGGATGGGAAGAGTTAAAAGAGTCCAGGGCAAAAAGTGCCCCTTGAGAGTCGCTAAAAATAATAAAATAATTGTCAGGATGAACAAACACCAACTTCAAGGCTAAAATGATGGCTGAGAACTCCGCAGTAAAAACTGAGGACACCAAAGGAAGACTACCTCCACGGCTAAAATTGGGAAATACCACACCAAAACCAACTCCTCATGCGGATTTAGAGCAATCAGTATACACAGGCACAGAACCACCATGACTAGAAGAATGTTTTAAAAATAACCGTAAAAGACACTGAGGAGTGACAAAATCCTTTGAACCTGCAATAGGCCTGAAGAAAGTTACCTTGGGCAATATCCAAGGCGCAAACCTCGGGATCCGAACAGGACTGACAAGTACTGCCAACAATCCAAACCCCTCCATTATATACTGAACCCTATAGCCAAATGGACGAGGCATGCGAGGGTGTCTACTATAACACAAAAGACAAGACTGTTTCGTCACACCCTTACACAAGTGTGAGTCTGGAAGGCGACGAATCCGGAGCCAGCACCGTACAGCAACAGACTAACGCAGTAGATCTAAGGGAGGCACACCGGCTTCCACCAATAAGCTGGGAATGGAGAGGACCGAAAAGCCCCAGTTGCAAGGCGAAGACCAGTATGTTAGAGAGCATCTAGAGTTTTCAGTCTGGATTCTGTGGCAGAGGAATATACCTCACAGCCATATGACAGCTTAGAGGTTACAAATACCTGAAACAAATGCGAGAGTGTCCTTCGATCAGCACCCCAAGAGTTATGGGACAGAACCCTCAATAGATTGAGAGCTTTCATACATGATGTTTTAAGATTTGCCAAGCGTGAGACCCATGTCAAACGACGATCAAAAGTCAGGCCCAAGAATTTCGTCTCTGTTACACAACGGAGTCTCCTGCCACAAAGCTGGAGATCAGGGTCCGGGTGTACCCCCCTCATCCTACAGAAGTGCATAGCCACAGTCTTTGAAGGGGAAAACCGAAAACCCTTGAAAGTGGCCCAGGCAGAAATCTTGTCCAAGGCAAGTTGCATCCACTGCTCAATAGCAGACATGCGGGAGCCAGAAAACCATATAGCTAAGTCATCCACATAAAGGGATGAGGATACCCCAGCAGGCACAGTGTCAATGATACCATTAATGGCCACTGCAAACAGGGAAACACTTAAGACACTCCTCTGCGGGACACCTTCCTCCTGGCACAGTGGCGCAGAGAGGGTAGAACCCACACGGACCCGAAATACATGATCAGTCAAGAAGTCTCCAAGCAACACAGGCAGGCGACCATGTAAACCAAAGGCATGAAGTTGTTGGAGGATGCCATGGCGCCAGGCAGTGTCATAAGCCTTCTCAAGGTCAAAAAACACAGCCACAAGATGATGCTTGGAGGCAAAAGCTTCACAGATTGACGCCTCAAGCCTGATAATGGTGTCTGAAGTGCACCGTAATTTATGGAAACCACTCTGCGATGGAGAGAGAAAGCAACCTTTCTCCAGAAACCACATAAGCCTGACATTGACCATCTTTTCTAACAGCTTGACACACACATGATGTTAAAGTGATAGGGCGATAGTTGGAGACTTGGGAATGGTCTTTACCAGGCTTGGGAAAGGGGAGGACAATACCCAACTTCCAACTCCTCGGAATAGAGCCCTCACTCCAAACCCTGTTAAAAAGGTCCAATAAAAACTGAAGTGAATCAGTTGGAAGATGATGCAGCATAGCATATGGAATATCGTCAGGCCCAGGAGCAGTGTCACGACACTCTGAAAGGGCAGCACGTAGCTCACGGAGGCTGAAATCTAAATTATACAGCGCTCCGCCACGAGAGCGAAAGTCAAGACCCAGCCTCTCCTGATTCCTACGAAAGGTGGCAAATGGCTGAGAAGGATCCTTTGTGGAGACAGTGTAAAACTGATCTGCGAAAGCAGAGGCTACTGCATCTGGTGCAGACACAAGTTCTCTGTGAAGGCGCAACACCGGAGGGGAGGGGGGCGAGAACCTACCAGAAATCTTGCGCTCCTTTTTCCACACCACAGAGATTGAAATTGAAGATGTAATTGTAGAAACATACGACCTCCACGAGTTACGACGAGCATTCTTCATGACCCATCTATAGTGAGCACGTGCTTTGCTAAACTGTATTTTTAGAAAAACAACATAACGATTGGCAAACTACCGACGAGCAGCTGCTTTGTAAGTTCCCTTTGCTATGGAGCAGTCATCATTCCACCATGGCACAGGTCTCTGGGAAAAAACACCAGAAGTCTGTGGGATAGAATGAACCCCTGCTGAGAAAATGGTCTTAGTAAAATAATATTCGGCATCATCGATAGTTGAAAAATCAGTAACCCTGTTGGCAAATACACATAGTTCCTCAAAGAGAGACCAATCAGCCCTGTCCAGACACCAGCGTGGCAGACGGGCTACAGGAACAGAGCGAGTAGGCTGGACCACTACAGGATAATGGTCACTACCATGTAGATCATCCAAAACCTCCCAAGAAAAATCAAGAGCACAGTTAGAGGAGGAGATGGTAAGGTCAATGACAGAATACGTGCCAGTCTGAACATGAAAATGGGTCGGCCTTCCATCATTTAGGACAACCAAATCAAAATCCCCAACTAAAGAGGCAAGATCACCCCGGGAATTTGAAAGTGAGTCACCCCACAAAGGATGGGGGCCATTAAGGTCACCAAGGAGTTGGAAAGGGGATGGAAGTTGGCTGATAAGGATTTCTAGATCAGCACATATAACAGGAACGGAAGGTGGAAGGTACAGACAACAGATGGTATAGCACCTCCCAACGTGCATCTGTACTGCTAGAACTTGAAAGGGCGACTGAATCTGAAAGGAAATAAAGGGAACATCAGAACGTCACAAAATTGCACATCCACCGCTGTGACCACCAGGAGGAGATGCATGGAAGGCCTTATACCCCCTAATGGAAGGGGGTATAAGGCACACACATGGTGGGTTCAGAGCAGAGAGTAATAACTGCAATTCCTCCCAATTTGCCATGGCACCTCCCCTGGGGGTAGGGGGGTTTTCAAGAATACTCCCCCAGTATCCCTGCTTGTCGTAAAAGGCGACTAAAAGGGTTGGCGGAGGGTTAGTGCCCCTCCCCGGGAAACAGCTACCTAAAAAACAAACAAGAAGCCTCGGACAAGGACTGAACAAACGATGACGACCCAGGACCGGACAAAGGACTTGGTAAATCTTACATGGAATGTAAGAGGAGCGAATGATGAAGTGAAAGAGAGAGAGATTGTCCAGGTGCTTGAGGGTGCGAAAGTGGATGTATGTGGAATAACTGAAACAAAATGGAGAGGAGAAAGTGTGAGAGAATGGGAGTATGGATGGGGTATATGTGCAGGAGTAGGTGAGAATGAGAGGACAAAGGAAGGAGTATGTATAGTTGTGAGTAAAAGATGGAAGAGGAGCATAAGACAGTATGGATCAGTTGGGTCAAGGATTGTGTGGGTAAAGTTGAAAGTTGGAATACAAATGTGGGCGATTGTGTGTGTGTATGCACCAACGCAAGATCGTGCTAGAAGAGTGAGAGAAGAGTTCTGGACAAATGTGGAAGTGTGCATGGAAAAGTTTGGAAGGAATGAGAGAGTGTTTTTGATTGGTGATATGAATGGTAAAATTGGGAATGTGAAGGTGGATGGAATAGTTGCTGAGTGGGGTGTGCCTGCTGAGATAGATGAGAATGGGAGTGCGTTAGTGGACATTTGTGCTGGGAGGGGGTTGGTGATAGCCAATACCCTCTTCAGGCATAAAATGATCCACAGGTATACATGGCGAGTGATGAGAAGGGTGGGTGGTGAACTGAATGAAAGGAAGGCAATGATTGATTATGTGTGTGTGGATATGAAAGGATGCGAAGATGTGTAAAGGATGCAAGAGTGTATAGAGGTTGGGGGAGTGGACTTTCTGACCACTACTTGGTGGTGGCCAGAATTAGAATGCAAGTAAGATGGAGGAATAGAAGAAGGGAAAGACGAGAGGAAGGAGTAGTTGCAAGGAGAGTGGAAAGGTTACAAGAGGATGAGAAAAAGGCAGAGTATAAGAGAGAAGTGGAGGAACGATTGGGCAAATATGAATTGGAGCAGATGGGAGACGTGGAAGGTGTGTGTAAGATATTTACAGAAGAAATATGTGCAGCATGTGATGTGGTGTGGTGTGTGGGGGGAAGAGAAGACGGAGGGGGGTGCAAGGAACAGCGTGGTGGACTGAAGAGGTGAAACAGGCTGTGGCACAAAAGAAGAAAGCATACAATGAATGGATGAGAAATAGGGGCGTGGAAGAAGTAGAGAGGCGGAAGAGAGAGTTATATGTGGAAAGAAAGAGAGAGGTGAAAAGATTAGTAAGATAGAGTAAGAAGAGAGTGAATGAGGAATTTGGAAGGAATCTGAGTGTTAAGTGGAGGGACTGTAAGAAAATGTTCTGGAGAGAAGTGAAAAGAGTAAGACAAGGTGGAAGTGAAGTTAGCAGGGGAGTGAAAGATAAAAATGGTAGATTACTAGTGGAGAAGGGAGAAAAAGTGAGCAGATGGAGAGAACACTTTAAGGAATTGTTGAACGTAGAGGATGGAAGTAATGCGAGTATAAGTGGCTGGGGAATTGCTGGGAGAAGGAGGGAGGTGAGAAGACAGGAAGAAATCAGTAGGATGGAAGTTGTGGAAACAATGAAGAAAGTTAAATCGGGGAAAGCCCCAGGAATTGATGGAGTGTGTGGTGAAATGCTGAAGCATGGGGGAGAGATAGTAATAGAATGGATGTGGAAGATGTGCAGATTGGCCTGGGAGGAAGGTAGAGTCCCGGAGGATTGGAAGTCAGGTATAATTATTCCCTTGTACAAAGGAAAAGAGGAAAAAGAAGTTTGTGGTAATCATAGGGGCATTTGTCTTCTTAGTATAATAGGAAAAGTGTATGGTAGAGTACTTATAGACAGAGTTAGAGAAAGAACAGAGAAATTAGTTGGAGAAGAACAGGGAGGCTTTAGGAAGGGAAGAGGTTGTGTAGATCAGATATTCATTCTTAGATCTTTAGTGGAAAAGTTTCTAGAGAAGGGAAAGAAGTTGTATGCGGCTTTCATGGATTTGGAGAAAGCATATGACAGGGTGGATAGACAAGGATTGTGGAAAGTGTTAAGAATATATGGAGTAGATGGGAAGTTGTTGAATGCTGTGAAGAGTATGTACGATGGTGCGAAGGCTGCAGTGCGTGTCGATGGTGAACTAAGTGAATTTTTCTCTTTGAAAGTTGGGTTCAAACAGGGTTGTGTCCTGTCTCCATGGTTGTTCAATCTGTACATGGATGGGGTAATAAAAGAGGTACAAGGTAGGGTAGTGCATGTTGGAGTGGCCCTGGTGAGAGAGGATAGTGTTTGGAAACTCCCTGTACTGTTGTTTACAGATGATACTGTGTTGTTGAGTGAAGACGAAGGGGAGCTGCAAGGCTTGGTGGATGAGTTTGGGAGAGTGTGTAAGAAACGGAATCTAAAGGTGAATGTAGGGAAGAGTAAAGTGATGGTCTTTGAGAGAGGTGAAGTTAGTGAATGTACAGCGAGGTTGGATGGTGAGGAATTGGAAAATGTGAGTACGTTTAAGTACTTGGGTAGTGTGATGAGTAAGGATGGAGGTTTGGAGGGTGAAGTGCTTGAAAGGGTACAGCAGGGAAGAAAGGTTGCTGGTTCCTTGAAAGCAGTGATAAGAAACAGGGAAGTGAGCATGGAAGTGAAAAAGTTACTACATGACAGTATTGTGATACCATCTCTAATGTACGGAAGTGAAGCTTGGACATTATTGGAAGGACACAAGTCAAGAGTGAGAACAGTGAAAATGAGTTATTTAAGAGGAGCCTGTGGAGTCACGTGGAGAGACAGGCTGACGAATGAGGATATAAAGGAGCGTTGTGGTGTTGATGTGGATGTGATAGGAAGCGTTATGAGGAACACACTGAGGTGGTTTGGCCATGTGGAGAGGATGGAGGGTGAAAGACTGATGAAGAGAGTGTATGTGAGTGAGGTGGAGGGGGGAAGAGGGAGGGGGAGGCCGAGGATGAGATGGAGGGGGAGGCCGAGGATGAGATGGAGGGATGGGGTGGAGAGGTATATGAGAGAGGGGGGTGTGAGTTGGGAGCAGGGCAGTGAAATGGCGGGGGACAGGGCGACTTGGAGGCGATTTGTTTGTGGCCACCCCAAACGGGATTGAGGCGTCTGGCAATAAATAGATAGACAGATAGACCTCTACAGTTCCACTGAAGACAGATTGGTACCGACTGAGCCATAGTGATTAGTATTAAATATTATGAACTTAGAAAGCTATGTAGCAACCTCGTTGGGAAGGGAGTGAAAGCCCTTCTTCCTATGCGTGGAGCTCTGCCTCACCAACCGAGAAGGCAATGAAGATTTTGAGTTTCCATGGGTGGAAGTACCCTTACCCCGAGACATGTCCCGCCCATCGCCAGAATGAGTCCGAAGCATAGAGACCTTCTTGGAAGACCCACGTGCCCCGTCTGCACACCCATATGAGGGTTCAGCTGGCACCTCGGGGCCAACCGAACCCCTCCCAACCAAATCATCCAAAGGTTGGCCGCTGGGTGACGGATCAGAGGGAGAAAGCGACTGAGCTCTATGAGTATCTAAAGACCCAGGCCCCACCACACCTGAGGAAGAGGCAGGGACGGGAATCCTAGAAGGGCCATCATGAACACCCACAGACTTAGACGCCGCCACTGGCTGGGTCATTGAGCGAAGAGCCCTCTCAGAATCCTCATGTGGTACAGAAGTTTGAACCTTAAGAGGGGAGTCACCCAAAAACTCCTCACTCGTTTGAGGTTGGCAGATGCAACCTCCATCTCTGCACCAGAACTTAAAGCATTAGAAACTATAGTGCCAAACTGTAAAGAAGAGTGAGCAACAGTAGCAGAGCGGGCAGATGGTACAGGAGCAGCAGTCAGTACGGAAGTATCAGCGGATACAGAAGTATGAGAGACGCTGTTTTTTTTTTTTTTATATGTCAGGACAAGGATGCACAGGAAGGACATCGGGAGTTTTGGATGTGTCAAAGCAAAGTGTAGCATCGACACGGGTGTTTGTCACAGGAGGAACCGGAGGAACTGGGATGGGGGAGGCACTCCCAGATGCTGGAAGAACCACCGCAGAGGGGACACCCCCAGAGACAGGAGGCACCTCCCTGGAGGAAGCACAGCTGCTTCCAGGCTGCACTCCCTCAGTGGAACCCCCTGGGCGAGAAGGCCGGGAAGTAGAACCCCGAGAATTTGATGGGGCATTGTGTGACGGCAGGGGCACCTGCCGGGTAGCTTTATGGCGAGACAATGCAGCAGGAAAGGTAACCCCAGGGCGAATGAACCGCTCCCTTACCCTGCCCTTTGCCTAAGAAAAGGAAATTTTCTCCTTCGTTCGGACAGAAATGATCTCGTATTCATATTTGTATACTTCGCAATCCCTTGAGGACACTGCATGTGCTCCTCCACAGTTCAAACATTTAGAGGGTTGAGAACAATCATCTATACCATGAGAAATTCCTCCAAAATTTCCACAGACCTCAGGAAGGCCAGAGACTTCTTGCCTGCAAGAATGGCGGACGTGACCAAATCTTTGACAATAATAGCATCTTCTAGGTTAGGGAACATAAGGTTTAACCTTTAGCTTCCACCACACAGCAGTGATAACCTCCGGCAAGGTAAGACGGTCAAATGTCAAGATAAGAGTGGGCATGGGGGTTAAAACCCCATCAACCTTCTTCATAATTCTCTGTACTCCTACAACACCCTGAGGAGCCAGCCCCTCTAAGAGGGAAGAATCAGAATATGAGACCAGGTTACGAGAATATACAACCCCTAGGGACTGATTTAGGACCAAGTGACGAGAGGCAGATACAGGATAATCAGCGACCATAGTTAGGGACTGGATGTGTGAACTCTCCTCTTCATTCTTGGCTTCTAGCAATAGAGAACCATCACCCTGCAAAGAGACCTTGGGCGTAAATCCACATGCTGTATCTAGACCACTGTGAATTTTAAAACAGTTCAGGTTCCAGAAGGAAGTACCATCATCCGTTTTGAGGACTATATATTTTGTGTAGGAGTGTTTCACAAAGATTGATTGATTGATTGTAGTAGAAACTGGCGGCGCAACTTCTAAGGTCATTTGCCGCCGGATAACAAGCTAAAACATATGGCAAATAAATTGTGCATAGTTAATAACTTTTTCTAGAAATAATACACTGAAAATAATAAAAGAATAGTTAAAAGAGAAAACAATTTCTTATGAAAGTGGAAGGAGGCTCGCTTCCTGAAGAAAACCAAAAACATCAGTAAAAACGCTATGGGCTCCCCCAAGCATCGAGGAGAGACAGTAGGCACCATCTACCCCTGTATGCGTATGGAGGAATCTCTGACGCAGGTCCCCCAAACTTGGACACTCGACCAGCAAGTGACGGACAGTAAGGGGAACAAACCAATCATCACAGTACGGTTGAGTCTCGCCACTCATCAGGAACCCATGTGTAAGCCGAGAGTGCCCAAAGTGAAGCCTAGCAAGAGCTACCTTCAATCGCCGAGGCATGGAAGGGAGAACCCTTGGCACAACCACTCTTTGGAAGACCTCTTTCAGCTTATTATGAGCAACACCATCCCAACATCGCTGCCAATACACATGCACTCTGTCCCACAAGTAAGGTGTTAGATCAGATGCAGGAAGCGGATATTCTGTTGGGGGCTGTTGAGTAGCCGCAGCCTTGGCCAATGCATCCCAGTCTCATTGCCCACCACACCAACATGTGCGGGAACCCAGCAAAAATCCACTCTCTTCCCCCGACGACGAATGAGGAATAGCCACTCCAAAATAGCTAAAACTAAGGCATGGGAAGAGTTAAAAGAGTCCAGGGCCAGAAGCGCCCCTTGAGAGTCACTAAAAATAGTAAAATAATTGTCAGGATGAACAAACACCAACTTCAAGGCTAAAATGATGGCTGACAACTCCACAGTAAAAACTGAGGCAACCAAAGGAAGACTACCTCCATGGCTAAAATTGGGAAATACCACTCCAAAACCAACACCTGATGTGGATTTAGAGCCATCAGTATACACAGGCATAGAACCACCAATGCCTAGAAGAATGTTCTAAAAATAACCTTAAAAGACACTGAGGAACGACAAAATCCTTTGAACCTGCAATAGGCCTGAAGAAAGTTACCTCGGGCAATCTCCAATGCGCAACCCTCGGGATCCGAACAGGACTGACAAGTACTGCCGACAAACGAAACCCCTCCATTATATCCTGAACCCTATAGCCAAATGGACGAGGCATGCGATGGTGTCTACTATAACACAAAAGACAAGAATGTTTCGTCATACCCTCACAGACAAGTGAGTCTGGAAGGTGACGAATCCGGAGCCAGCACCGTACTGCAACAGACTGATGCAGTAGATCTAAGGGAGGCACACCAGCTTCCACCAATAAGCTGGGAATTGGAGAGGACCAAAAAGCCCCAGTTGCAAGGCGAAGACCAGTATGATAGACAGCATCTAAAGTTTGTAGTCTTGATTCTGTGGCAGAGGAATATACCTCACAGCCATATGACAGCTTAGAGGTTACAAATACCTGAAACAAATGCAAGAGTGTCCTTCGATCAGCACCCCAAGAGTTATGGGACAGAACCCTCAATAGATTGAGAGCCTTCATACATGATGCTTTAAGATTTGCCAAGTGTGAGACCCATGTCAAACGACAATCAAAAGTCAGGCCCAAGAATTTCGTCTCTGTCACACAACGGAGTCTCCTGCCACAAAGCTGGAGATCAGGGTCTGGGTGTTCCCCTCTCATCCTACAGAAGTGCATAGCCAGTCTTTGAAGGGGAAAACCGAAAACTCTTGAAAGTGGCCCAGGCAGAAATCTTGTCCAAGGCAAGTTGCATCCACCGCTCAATAGCAGACATGCGGGAGTCAGAAAACCATATAGCTAAGTCATCCACATAAAGGGATGAGGATACCCCAGCAGGCACAGTGTCAATGATACCATTAATGGCCATTGCAAACAGGGAAACACTTAAGACACTTCCCTGAGGGACACCTTCCTCCTGGCACAGTGGCACAGAGAGGGTAGAACCCACACGGACCCGAAATACACGATCAGTCAAGAAGTCTCCAAGCAACACAGGCAGGCGACCACTTAAACCAAAGGCATGAAGTTGTTGGAGGATGCCATGGCGCCAGGCAGTGTCATAAGCCTTCTCAAGGTCAAAAAACACAGCCACAAGATGTTGCTTAGAGGCAAAAGCTTCACAGATTGACGCCTCAAGCCTGATAATGTTGTCTGAAGTGCACTGTAATTTATGGAAACCACTCTACGACGGAGAGAGAAAGCAACCCTTCTCCAGAAACCACATAAGCCTGACATTGACCATCTTTTCGAACGGCTTGCACACACATGATGTTAAAGTGATAGGGCGATAGTTGGAGACTTGGGAATGGTCTTTACCAGGCTTGGGAAAGGGGAGGACAATACCCAACTTCCAACTCCTAGGAATAGAGCCCTCACTCCAAACCCTGTTAAAAAGGTCCAATAAAAACTCAAGTGAACCAGTCGGAAGATGACGCAGCATAGTGTATGGAATATCGTCAGGCCCAGGAGCAGTGTCACGACACTCTGAAAGGGCAGCACGTAGCTCACGGAGGCTGAAATCTAAATTATACAGCGCTCCGCCACGAGAGCGAAAGTCAAGACCCAGCCTCTCCTGATTCCTACGACAGGTGGCAAATAGCTGAGAAGGATCCTTTGTGGAGACAGCGTAAAACTGATCTGCAAAAGCAGAGGCTACTGCATCTAGCGCAGACACAAGTTCTCCGTGAAGGCGCAACACCGGAGGGGAGGGGGGCGAGAACCTACCAGAAATCTTGCGCACCTTTTTCCACACCACAGACATTGAAGTTGAAGATGTAATTGTAGAAACATACGACCTCCACGAGTTACGGCGAGCATTCTTCATGACCCATCTATAGTGTGCACGTGCTTTGCGAAACTCCAGTTTTAGAAAACAACATTACGATTGGCAAAATACCGATGAGCAGCTGCTTTGTAAGATCCCTTTGCTATGGAGCAGTCATCATTCCACCATGGCACAGGTCTCCGGGAAAAAACACCAGAGGTCCGTGGGATAGAATGAACTCCTGCTGAGAAAATGGTCTTAGTAAAATAACATTTGGCATCATCGATAGTTGAAAAATCAGTAATCCTGTTGGCAAATACACATAGTTCCTCAAAGAGAGACCAATCAGCCCTGTCCAGACACCAGCGTGGCAGACGGGCTACAGAAACAGAGCGAGTAGGGTGAACCACTACAGGATAATGGTCACTAGCATGTAGATCATCCAAAACCTCCCAAGAAAAATCAAGGGCACAGTTAGAGGAGGAGATAGTATGGTCAATGACAGAATACGTGCCAGTCTGAACATGAAAATGGGTCGGCCTTCCATCATTTAGGACAACCAAATCTAAATCCCCAACCAAAGATGCAAGAAGATCACCCTGGGGATTTGAAAGTGAGTCACCCCACAAAGGATGGCGGCCATTAAGGTCACCAAGGAGTAGGAAAGGGGGTGGAAGTTGGCTGATAAGAGTTTCTGGATCAGCATGTATAACAGGAACGGAAGGTGGAAGGTACAGACAACAGATGGTATAGCACCTCCCAACGTGCATCTGTACTGCTAGAACTTGAAAGGGCGACTGAATCTCAAAGGAAATAGAGGGGACATCAGAACGGCACAAAATTGCACATCCACCGCTGTGACCACCAGGAGGAGATGCATGGAAGGCCTTATACCCCCTAATGGAAGGGAACTGTCTGTCCCCCACCATTGTCTCCTGAAGACACACACATAGTGGGTTCATAGCAGAGAGTAATAACTGCAATTCCTCCCAATTTGCCATGGCACCTCTACAGTTCCACTGAAGACAGATTGGTACCGATTGAGCCATAGTGATTAGTATTAAATATTATGAACTTAGAAAGCTATGTAGCAACCTCGTTGGGAAGGGAGTGAAAGCCCTTCTTCCTAGGCGTGGAGCTCTGCCTCACCAACCGAGAAGGCAATGAAGATTTTGAGTTTCCATGGGTGGAAGTACCCTTACCCCGAGACATGTCCCACCCATCGCCAGAATGAGTCTGAAGCACAGAGACCTTCTTGGAAGACTCACGTGTCCCGTCCGCACACCCATGTGAGGGTTCAGCTGGCACCTCTGGACCAACCGAACCTCCCCCAACCAAATCATCCAAAGGTTGGCCACTGGGTGATGGATCAGTGGGAGCAAGCGACTGAGCTCTATGAGTATCTAAAGACCCAGACCCCACCACACCTGAGGAAGAGGCAGGGACGGGAATCCTAGAAAGGCCATCATGAACACCCACAGACTTAGACGCCCCCACTGGCTGGGTTGTCGAGTGATGAGCTCCCTCAGAATCTTCATGTGGTACAGAAGTTTGAACCTTAGAAGGCGGGGAGTCTCCCAAAAACTCCTCACTCGTTTGAGGTTGGCAGATGCAACCTCCATCTCTGCACCAGAACTTAAAGCATTAGAAACTATAGTGCCACACTGTAAAGAAGAGTGAGCAACAGTAGCAGAGCGGGCAGATGGTACAGGAGCAGCAGTCGGTATGGAAGTAGCAGCTGATACAGAAGTATGAGAGACGCTGTTTTTTTTGTATATGTCAGGACAAGGATGCACAGGAAGGACATCGGGAGTTTTGGATGTGTCAAAGCAAAGTGTAGCATCGACACGGGTGTTTGTCACAGGAGGAACCGGAGGAACTGGGATGGAGGAGGCACTCCCAGATGCTGGAAGAACCACCTCAGAGGGGACACCCCCAGAGATGGGAGGCACCCCCCTGGAGGAAGCACAGCTGCTTTCAGGCTGCACTCCCTCAGTGGAACTCCCTGGGCGAGAAGGCCGGGAAGTAGAACCCCAAGAATTTGATGGGGCATTGTGTGATGGCAGGGGCACCTGCCGCGTAGCTTTATGGCGAGACGACGCAGCAGCAAAGGTAACCCCAGGGCAAATGAACTGCTCCCTTACCCTGGCCTTTGCCTCAGAAAAGGAAATTTTCTCCTCCGTTCAGAGCATGTGCTCCTCCACAGTTCAAATATTTAGAGGGTTGAGAACAATCATCTATACCATGAGAAATTCCACCACAATTTCCACAGACCTCAGGAAGGCCAGAGACTTCTCGCCTGCAAGAACGGCGGACGTGACCAAATCTTTGACAATAATAGCATCTTGTAGGTCGGGGAACATAAGGTTTAACCTTTAGCTTCCACCACACAGCAGTGATAACCTCCAGCAAGGTAAGATGGTCAAATGTCAAGATAAGGGTGGGTGTGGGGGTTAAAACCCCATCAACCTTCTTCATAATTCTCTGTACTCCTACAACACCCTGAGGAGCCAGCCCCTCTAAGAGGGAAGAATCAGAATATGAGATCAAGTCACGAGAATACACAACCCCTCAGGACTGGTTGAGGACCAAATGACGAGAGGCAGATACAGGATAACCGGTGACCACAGTTAGAGACTGGATGCGTGAACTCTCCTGTTCATTCCTGGCTTCTAACAATAGAGAGCCATTGCCCTTCAAAGACACCTTGGGGGTAAATCCACATGCTGATACTAGACCACTGTGAATCTGAAAACAATTCTGGTTCCTGAAAGAAGTACCACTATCCACCTTAAGGACAACGTATTTTGTGTAAGAGTTATTAGCAAACACACCAAGTAACACCTCGATAGGAAGGGCGCCTTCATTCCCAATATTGGCAGATGACCCTGGGGGTAGAGGGTCATCGGCCAGAGAGTGACCAGTTGATGCCAACTCGTGCGGCTGGTAACCGACCTCATAAGTGGTTAAAGGAGTTTGCAATGTATCCATATACACATGCTTTACACAAAATGGCACCAGGAGCCAAGGGAAACCGCCTACCAGGGAGAGAGGGGATCGAGCACGGTCTGATGGGAGCGGGGTACCTCGTCCCCAGAGGATGTCCCCAAAAGGACACTCTGTGATGCGAAAGTTTGCTCCCACCAGTGCAAAGACCCCCTTCCCCAACACCCCCCAGCCCAGACACCCAACCAACCAACTCGGGACAGCACCGAGGCGATCCCTCTGCAGGGCGGCACCGATAACCCTTACGGGTAATCTACGTTTCGGGCAGCGCTTAGTCAGACCCCTCACCCAAAACCCTACCGGCGTGGGAGACCCTGCCGGATGTCGTTACATCCACGGGCAGGCTTGTGGGATCACAGGGGCATGCAAGCCCCCCCACCACAACAAGGTGGCTGCCCACGGGGGGGGGGCATTTCATTACAAGTAGGCTAATCCCTCACAGCTAAAAGCAATTGTTTGAAAACAAGAATGAAAGAAATGGAGTCACCAAGCTGAATGGGTTAATAAGATGACTTAGATCAATAAATTTTACTCCATATTCAGATGTGAAACCCTTCAATGCAGTGTCGTCATTTATATTTTGTTTTGGCGATGTCTTGACAATATTTACGGTAGGAGACTAAACATATTGGAAGATTTAGATGTAACATTCATTAACCCTTTATCATTAAGCAACTCCCCAAAGCTAAATAATATGTTCAAGGGTAAGTAATGTCTAGCAAATAAATAAACTAATACCGATAATTAAAAATGAAAAATAATAGGAAACGCAAGAAAAGTTAAAAGGAAAATGTGTGATAACACTATTCTTGTTACCTTATGATCAGCTGTTTCACTTCACTGCAGCTCTCCACCGTTCCTGAGAATTTCCTCCAGATAATTTAGTCCAGCAAGGTGAAGCTGAGTTCGTGAATACAACCTGATACCCTGTCCGTATTATGTTGCCAATCATCATCATCAATCATCATCATCATCATCATAACCATCAATCATTATCATTATCATAATCATCGAATCATAAATCATCATAATCATAAAATAATAAATCATCACCACCACAACCCCGAGTTAATCTAATGAAAGACAAAGGGCTCACCCATCTTTTTCCATTCTGGTCTATTGGATTATAAACTATTCTGTCACATCTCAACGAATCTCCAAATCTTATCTTGCCATCTTGTTCTGTGACTTATACCTAATTCATCTCTGGGTTGCCATCCCATAATACTGGTTTACCGTCGGTTTATCTACAAAGGACGTGAACTGTTCACATCAGTGCTTGCATTTTATTATAGAGATTATGTCCCATATTTTAGTCTGTCTCTTTTACAGAAGTTCTATTTTTATCCTACATGCGACAAATAATAAATCCTATCCATTCCTCTGTTACAAGCAACACTCCTTAGGTTTCAGTGATTGTGTTAGACTCACGTTTTCGATCCATAAATTAAAACAGGGAGGACACACTAGTTGCACAACCATCTCGACGTAATACCAGTTGCTTATCTTTCATGGAGTTACTCAGTTTACCACAAGCCCATTCCACACCAGTAATGTTTGCCTGCGTAGCTTTAGTGTCGACCTTCAGTTCTACCCCACAGGGAGTAATCAGAGGATGTCAAGTCTGGTGACTTGGATCCACATGATTTTGGTAATAACACTGTCTATGAAAAAGTCCCGTTGCACCAGAGAAAAGGCATGTTGCTTCCAGTGAGAACAAGACATTATACCAGACATGCCACCTTATAGATGGCGCCAGTCATATATATGGGTTAATAGTGCTAAGGGTTGATTTAATAAAAGCTTCAGCTCGTTACTTCTTATTACGGACTTCCGTGATGAATAACATGAATGTTTTGGAATCGCCTTTTACTTAGTGCAGTAAACGGCATAGGAAGAATGTTTGCAGTTTTCCCATATAGTGCAGATTTTAATGCAAATATTTGTATATTATAACGCCCCTTCCATCCACAATTAGCAAAACAACTCTATGTTAACAGTGAACTAAGGCTAGGGTACACTACTTAACCATGGCAAGAAAGTGCGTCATACGACTTCCAGCATGATAAAAATAGGTAAATTCAAAACCAGAAGTGAATGGCATACCTTATTATATTAATAACCCAGGTAAAATATTAAATACAGGAATTTGCACAGCATTCACAGTGTTTACTTTAACCTACAGTAAACATCCAAAACCGCAAAAAACAGCACTTATCCTAAACAGTCATCTCCCGTCCTAACCCCTTACATCTCAGGAAGAGAAACCTCAGTGTCGTGTGGAGTGAGACTGACTGATGAGTTCCCTTGGAGCCCTTTTCGAGTCGAATAAAGCCCTGTTTGTCCCGACTAACAAGGTCGGCGCTCCAACTAAGTCTCGGGCATACGTTTCTAGGTAAGGGTTCAAGGAGACTTCGTAGATTCACTGTATTTCGGCCTTAAGCAGAAACATACACCTAAGGAGCGGTAAGGGCATGACACCTCCCCCTTCAGAGGACGAAACTTTGTAGTAGTCTTGATAAACGATGTGCTATCTTCAATCCGTAGGACTAAATCAGTTGAGGAGAGTGATGCACTGCTGCTAGGTCTATTTTTTTTTAACTCTTCTGCAGGGGGTATGAATCTAAGCAGCAACAGCCCTTCAGGGCTCATGTATACAAAACAATACACTGAATGCAGTATACAATAACTATTGCCATAGTAACAGAATATAAATTAATAATGCAGTAAATATATGGATTATTTCATTTCATAATTACTTTTACTACATATCATCCCCTCCCATTTTTAAACTTGCGTCTAATGTAAACATGATTAACTAAAAAAAAATTTAGATATATACATACTTGCTGGTGTATACACGAATCAAAGCATCAATAGGCCAATAAACAATAGGATGAATACACAAATAGTACAGTGATTAAAGAACAATCCAGTACTGATTTTCCGGACAGTTCAGTACTGGCAAACTTTAAATAAATTCAGACTGTTCAAAGAAATAAGACTCCCTTGTATGACAAAAAAAAGTAAATAAGTTATAGTACAATATTCTTAAACATTATTCAATAATATGGAAACAAATACAGTATTCAGAAAGTGTAGTCATCCAAATATTTAGGAGGGTTTGCCTTTGTGGATATCGTCTGAGCTGAACTGGCTGTTCATTATGATAAGATCTTGCCATAAATGGGGAACTAGAAGGCACTTCCAAAACTTCAGATGCTACACGACTTGATTCTTCTTTAACACCAACTTGGGGATATACAGATACATCACTCTCAACCGTAGACACCTCTGTAGGAACATGAGGTATGGAACTGGAATGAGTCACTTGATTCATTCTCTGAAACAACGTCGTAAGGGACATTTCATCAGGCACTCTTCAGGACATTGCAGCCACTGGTCTATATGTCTTTTCCATAAATAGCCATCTTGAACTTTAACCGTAACATGGGTGGCACCTGTTGTTATATCAAATCTGAATTTGCAGTTGACAGTGTTTTAAACTTCAACTAATTTTGATTACTCAGTTTAAACTAAATTATCAAAATAATACCAGATATATCCTTGTAGCCTATCTCTCCCCCAGTGCTTCTTCAGAACCCAGAGTATTTGATACCATATCCACACAGTTGAGTAACCTTAACCTTGCCCTTAGCACGGAAAATACCATTTTGGATGATTTTAATGTAATAATGTTGAATGGTTATTGCTTTCTGCCAGGACTAACGATGCAGGTCTAGAGTGCAAGCTGTTTGCAAAATCATTTAATCTCTCAGTTCTTAAAAGTAACCAACCAGAATAATAGATAATCCTGACCATAATGCCCATCTCTTGGGCACCATCGAACAGGGCAGTACTCCCAAGGTGGATGGAAAGCTGATGACAAGGAGAGCTGGAGGTCCCGTTTCATCAGCCCTCTGGGCTAGGTCCCGACCATCTCCCTTTGCTGAACTTTTTCAGTGTCTCAGTAACAGAGGGTAGGCCAGCATTCTCTCCAATACTAGTTTCTCTATCAACACCAAACTACATGCACAGTACATACTTTGCTTCCTTTTCCAAAAAAAAAAAAAAATCATGGCAGTAAAACACATGGCCTCGGAGTCTCCAGGGGGGGGATCATAAATGCCCCCACCTCCCGCCCCTCTCCCGGTGACAACTCGAACTGCCTGGAACCACTGTCTGACTCTCTTCTTCTTTTCTGCAACATTTGCGGCCTTTCCTCTAACCTTCTCTCTGTTGAGCACCACCTCTCCTTCTCTAAACCTCACCTTTTTCTAACTGAGACTCAGCTGTCTGAGGCAACTGACAGCAGACCCTTTTCTGTATCCTCCTACTTTCTCTATACTCATTTCAAAGCCAAAGGTGACTGTTGTGTATATATACACAATGACTCATCTTGCTCTTATGTTCCTAAACTCGATTCTTCTGAATTCTCTACACTCTGGCTTCGGCTTTCCTGTCATTCTCTGACTAAATATATCTGTGCTGTTTACTTATCTCCTAATTCTATTATCAAAAATTCTTTGACTATCTTACATCTACGATGGAACACATTCTACCAATTTCTCCCTTCTCTGAAATCTCCATTCTAGGAGATTTATACGTTCACCACCACCTTTGGCTCTCCTCTCCAACCACCAGGTTAACAAGCCTGCACCTTTTCTATCCTTAATGATCTAGAGAAGCTTGTACAGCACCCTACCCGTATCCCTGACTGCCTTGGAGAGAGTTCCACCATACTTGACCTCTTCCTTACAACTAATCCTTCTGCTTACGCTGTTAATCTTTTCTCTTCGTTGGGCTCCTCCGATCACAACCTTATCACCTTAACCTGTCCTATAGCTCCGGTACAGCCTGTGGACCCTCCAAAGAAACGTTGTCTGTGGCACTATGGAGCTGCGGATTGGGAGGCCCTCAGGCAGTACTTCTTTGATTTTCCCTGGAATTATTATTGCTTTCATGACCGGGAGCCATCTGAGTGTGCCTTGCGCATTACGGAGGTTATTCTCTCGGGCATGGAAGTATACATTCCTTTCTCATTTCCTTTGACTAATGCAAGAAAGCCTTGGTTTAATCACACTTGTTCTAATGCTGTCCGGAACAAGGAGAGAGCCTATAAAAGGTACCAGAGCCAACCCACCCCTGAATCACATCTTTTATACGTTTTTGCCCGAAATTGTGCCAAGTGTGTTCTTTGCTCTGCTAAAAATAACTTCATCCGCACTAAATGCTCTCAATTCTCCAACTCGAATTCTTCCCGCTCCTTCTGGCACCTTGCCAAAAACTTATCTAACAACTTTACCTCATCATGATTCCCTCCTCTTTTCTACTCTGATGTCATTCTAACAACTGGATCTGCTGGCTCCAAACCTTCCCTGTCCCAGTCAAACTCCTCATTCAATAACCGGTTATTGAATGAGGAGTTTGACTGGGACAGGGAAGGTTTGGAGCAAGCAGATCCAGTTGTTAGAATGACTATATTTGAAGTCGCCACGCTCTCAGTGCAAAATTTAAGTCGTGTGTGTGTGTGTGTGTGTGTGTGTGTGTGTGTGTGTGTGTGTGTGTGTGTGTGTGCAGTTTATAAGCCCAGCTACACAGCTATGTGAAGTGGACCGGTCACTCTAATAAAAATTACGAATATTGGTCTGGTGTTCTCTATTTGAACATGGCACATAATGAGAAATACAATTATATATAGAAAAAAATTAGCTTTCCATACATCTGACCTAAGTGTGTGTGATAAATGTTGCCTGCACACGATATACGAAGGAGCGGTGACGGTATAACTGACTGCTGATCAGGCCTAAGGTGGGGAGAGGGGAGGGGTGAGAGGCGGGGAAGACTTAAGACAAAGAAAGAGAGAGAAGGGGGAGAGGGGGAGAGAAGCAAAGAGAAAGTTATATAAATTTAAAAAGAAAGAGTGAGTGGGAAAAGTAAATTCAGAGAGAGGGAGAGAGAGAGAGAGAGAGAGAGAGAGAGAGAGACAGCTGGGGGAAGTGAAAAGGTAAGCACTGGAATCCAGAATTGTGCAGCGGACGACACTGGATTACAATGATGGTGAATATTTTCAATTTGAGAATGCAGTTCAATACTGTAATAATTTATTCTAAAAATATAGTCCAACTCTTGGCCGTTGAAAGCGTGTGCGACGACAGTTTAGTCATGTTTACAGGACATGAGAAAATTTGCGTCTAATCAGTAACTGGCAGCTGGAGGTGGAGGGTGGGGGAGTTGGGGGCAGAAGGCGGGGTAGACTTGTTCGCGATTCCCCCCTTCCCTCTGTCCAGGGTAGAGGGGGGAAGGAAGGGGTAACCCCTGAGCAGAAATTAGTACGCGTGACTGTACTTTTCCCGAATAGTGGGAAGGTCTGAAACATCCTTAGAAGTCTGTAGATGGTTCACAAACAGCACATCTTTCCAGTCAGGTACCAATATACATAACCAGTTTCTCCCCAGTACCACCCCCGTGGGCAGCCACCCTGTCACGGTTCTTACCTAATTGTTCTTACCAAATTGTATCTTTACAGGAATGAGTCAAGCTCGTACTGTCCTGTGTCTTAAACCATATTTATCATACATATCCTTAAATTTGTGAATTGTTTTGGCACACACTATTTCATTCGGTAGTGCATTCCATTGATCAATTGCTCTGTTTGGGAAACTGAATTTCCTTACGTCTTTATCACCTCTCTTCTTATGCATTTTTTTTGCAGTGTCCTCTTGCTGATGCTTCTCCATATGTTAAGTAATCATTTATGTCTATTTTCTCCTTCCCTGCTATGCACTTATATAGCATTATCATGTCAACTCTTTTCCTTCTCCTGTAGTGTTGGTAGATTTAGTTTATTTAGTCTTTCTCCGTAGCTTAGGTCCCTTAAGTTTGGTATCCATCTTCTAGCGGCCCTTTGAACTTTTTCAATCTTGTCTATGTGTTTTTTGAGATGAGGAGTCCAGACTACTGATGCATATTCCAGGGTTGGTCTAATGAATGATGTTATTATCCTTCTTAGCATGTCTTCATTTATGTATGTGAATGCTATTCTCATATTTCCAAGCAGTGTATACATGTTCCGTACCTTCTCGCTGATGTGGTCAGCCGGAAATAGTCTGTTAGTGATAATCACACCTAGGTCCTTCTCTCTTTCTGATGTGTATATGGTTTTATTTCCTAACTTATAATCCCAATCAGGTCTTTTTCCACTTTTACCAAACTTGATTACATGACACTTGTCCACATTGAATTCCATTTGCCATGTACTACTCCATTCATGAAGTTTATTTAATTCTTCTTGTAGCTCTTTACAAAAGACTGTGTTAGTAATTCTCCTTTGTATTTTTCCATCATCTGCAAACATATTCAGATAGCTCTCATTTCCAGTGTTACTGTTTATATCATTTATATACACTAAAAACATGATTGGTGCCAGCACTGAACCCTGTGGTACTCCACTAGTCACTTCTTTCCATGATGAGTAGTTTCCTCTTAGTACTGTTCTCATTTCTCTTTTTATGAGAAAATCTTGCATCCAACAAAACAGTTTGCCTCAAATTCCTCCTTGAGGGTACAGTTTCCATAAAAGTCTTTGGTGTGGTACTGTGTCAAAAGCTTTCTTGAAATCTAAATAGATACTGTCCACCCATCCTTCTCTTTCCTGTATTGTGTTTGTTACTCTGTCATAGTAGCTCAACAGATTAATTACACATGACTTTCCTTTTCTGAAACCAAACTGTCTTTCTGTTATCATACTGTGTTCTTCTATATGATTTACCCAAGCTTTTCTTATAAGCTTTTCTAATACCTTGCTTACAACACTGGTCAGTGATACTGGTCAGTAGTTGAGTGGATTTTGTCTATTTCCTTTCTTGAATAAGGGGACAATATTTGCTTTTTTTCAAATATCAGGTAGTTTACCTTGACTCAAGGATTTCTTAAAAATTAAAAATAATGGTTTACTTAACTCCTTTGCACATTCTCGTAGTACCCATCATGAAATTTCATCAGGACCACTTGCTTTTCCTCTGTCTAATTTACTTAACTCCTCCTGTATTACTTTTCCTGCTATTTGTATATCTGGTAGTATGTGTGGACATGCATGTTCCACATAGTCCCTCTCAAAATTTTTTTCTTCTGTAAAAACTAATTGGAAATTCTTATTTAGTGCTTCACAAATATCTTTCTCTTGTGTATAATGATTCCCTCGTCCGTAATGGATTGTATTATATCGTTTACTTTGGTTTTGCTTCTGATATAGCTGTAAAACAGCTTTGGTTGATCACTACTTTTATTTATTATATCCTCCTCAAACTGTTTTTGGGCTTCCCTCCTTATTCTTGTATAATCGTTTCTTGCCTGTTTGTAATTATTATACGCCCTTTCACTATTGTGTCTTCTGTATCTATTCCACAACAAATCTCTTCTTTCTTTTGATTTATTACATTCTGTATTGAACCATTTCTGTATTTTCTTATCTGCTTCTTTGTGCTGTGGGATGTACTTCTGGACTCTTATTTCATAAAATTCACAGAATTTTTTATA
The DNA here is from genome assembly GCF_032717465.1 of Coenobita brevimanus. Lineage (NCBI taxonomy): Eukaryota > Metazoa > Arthropoda > Malacostraca > Decapoda > Coenobitidae > Coenobita > Coenobita brevimanus. The sequence goes on from NC_136986.1 coordinate 33,578,484, forward strand.
TACAGCATTTAAATCTTATCCTCTAAGCTCATTTTCCCAATCAACTTCTAAGAAATACTTCCTTAGGTCTTGATAATTTCCCTTTTTATAGTTTAGGCTCTTTTTGTAACTTTCATTGCTGTTAACTATGTCATATGCTATCCTGAAGTTGTAATTTAGTACTGCATGATCGCTTTTGCCGAGTGGAGGGTGATATATTAAACTGTCAATATCATTTTCTTGCCTAGTAAATATTAGATCTAGCACTGAAGATACATCGAGTCCTCTTTTTCTGGTGGTTTCCCTCACATGTTGCGTTAGGAAAAACTCTTGCACGAGATCCAGGAGCTTTTGGTCCCAACAGCTTTCTTGCCTAATTTTATCTAAAGTATTCCAATTTATATTTGTATTAAAATCTCCAGTTTGTATAATTCTTTCCGATTTCTCTTCCATTTTATGTAGTAATGATCTTGAACTCTGAATTGTACTCTCTGCCAGGTCCTCATACTCGTCTCTTTCCCATGTGTTTGATCTGGGTGGCATGTACAAATTGGCTACAATTACTTTCCCTTCAGATGTGTTGATCTCTACTGCAGTCAGTTCTACTTGTGATGGTATATCTAGTTTTATTTCATTGACTTTTAGATTTTTCTTAGTTAATAATATAATTCCTCCTCCTTTTTTTAAATTTCTGTCTCTTCTCCATACATTGTATTCCTCTAAGTTTAGTATGTCATTGGATATCCTTGGTGTTAATTTTGTTTCAGTTAGGCATCTTATTTGTGGTTCATTTTCTCTGACAATCATTCATCTCTAGTAATTTAGATACCATTCCATCCACATTTTAGTACATCAACTTTATCATCTTGTTTATATACTTGTCATGACATGGTTTTACTATCTTCCTCCTTTTTATTCCATCCTGTTTGTGTACCACTTTCGTACCTGCAATCCTATTACTTTGTAAAAAAATTTCTTCTTCTCCTCTTCTGATCTTCCCTCATTTTTTGTTTTTGCTTCCTCCCTTTTCTCTTTCAGTAATTCCAGTTCCTCTTGTGTTAGGCATCTTTTTATCCATACATTTTTGAATTCCTCTTTTTCCATAAGATTCTTTGCATCTTTTAGTATTTCCTCCACAGTGTTTACACTCTGGAAAGTCACCTTTAGAGGTCTTGTCCTGCTTTTCTCGTATTTCCCTAACCTTTTGTGTTCCTCTATGTCTTTACTACAGATTTCCTCTGATACTTCTTTCAGTAAGCTCATTACACTTGCCATCTCCTTTTTGTCTCTTGTGATCTTGTTTTTTACTTCTTCCTCTTCTATACCAGTGGGGGGGCTTGCATGCCTCTGTGATCCCACAAGCCTGCCCGTGGATGTAAGGCAGGATCTACCATGCAGGTAGGGTTGTGGGTGAGGGGTCTGACTGAGCGCTGCCCGAAACATAGATTACCCGTATGGATCATTGGTACCACCTCCAGAGGGGTCGCCTTGCTGCTGTCATGAATTGGTTAGTTGGGTGTCTTGGCTGGGGGGGGGTTGGGGAAGGGGGTCTTTGCACTTGTGGGAGCGAACTTTCTCATCACAGGGTGTCTTTTTGGGGTCACCCTCTGGGGACGAGGTACCCCGCTCCCATCAGACTGCTTTCAGTCCTCTCACTCCCTGGTAGGCGGTTTCTCTTGGCACCTGGTGCCATTTTCTCTCTCACTAATGTACATATGGATACATTAAACACTTCTACAACCACTCATGTACTCGGTGACCAGCTGCATGAGTCGGCATTACCTGGTCACCTGGTAACTCTCTGGCCAACGACCCTGTACCGTCCAGGTTGTCTGCCAAAACTGTGAATTCAGATGTCCCTTCTATTGAGCTGTTACCTGGCATCTTAGTGAAACACTCTTATACAAAGTACACAGTACTCAAAACAGATGATGGTACTTCCTTCCAGAACCTGAGCTGTTTTCAGATTCACAGTGGTCTAGTTACAGCATGTGGATTTACCCCCAAGGTCTCCTTGCAGGGCAATGGTTCTCTGTTGCGACAAGCCAGGAATGAAGAGGAGAGTTCACACATCCAGTCTCTTACTATAGTTGCCGGTTATCCAGTATCTGCCTTGCGTCACTTGGTCCTAAATCAGTCCCGTGAGGTTATGTACTCTCGTGACTTGGTTTCTTTTTCTGATTCTTCCCTCTTGGAGGGGCTGGCTCCTCAGGGAGTTGTAGCAGTACAGAGAATTATTGAGAAAGTTGATGGGGTTTTAAAACTCATGGCCACTCTTATCCTGACGTTTGATCGCCTTACTTTGCCGGAGATTGTCACTGCTGCGTGGTGGAAGCTTAAGGTTAAACCTTATGTTCCCCAACCTAGAAGGTGCTATTATTGTCAAAGGTTTGGTCATGTTCGCCGTTCTTGCAGGCGGAAACCGTCTGGCTTCCTGAGATCTGTGGATATTGTGGTGGAGTTTATCATCGTAAACTTGATTGTTCTCAACCCTCTAAATGTTTGAGCTGTGGAGGAGTGCATGCGGCCTCCTCAAGGAATTGCGATGTATACAAGTTTGAGTATGAGATTATTTCTGCCTGAACAAAGAAAATTTCCTTTTCTGAAGCAAAGGACAGGGTAAGGGAGAGGTTCATTTGCCCTGGGGTTATCTTTGCTGCTGCCTTGTCTCACCTTAAAGCTATCCGGCAGGTGCCCTTGCCGTCACACAATGCCCCATTAAACTCTCGGAGTTCTACTTCCCGGCCTTCTCGGCCAGGGGGTTCCACTGAGGGAATGCAGCTTGTGAGTGGCTGTGCTTCCTCTGGGGATGCACCTCCTATCTCTGGGGATGTCCCCTCTGGGGTGGTGCTTCCTGCACCTGGGAGTGCCTCCCTCGCCCCAATTCCTCCAGTTCCTCTTGCAGCAAACACCCGTGTTGATGCTACGCCTTGCTTTGACACATCCAAAACTCCCAATGTCCCTCCTGTGCATGGTAAGCATCGCCGTGGCTTCTCGGAGTGCTCAGAGATTGAAACAATGCTACCAATGATCTCAGTAGTGGAGCCCACTAGTCTCCAGCTCGGGATGCTCAGGGGTCGGGGCTAGTGCAGGCTGGTGATGGCGTTTCACTAACGACCCAGCCACCACCAGACAGTGGTGGTACCCAGGTCGTCGATGCTCCTGCTCACTGCATGAGACTTGCCCTCTCAGTGTTCCAGTACTATGGGATGTGCTGCCAATCGTGCTGCTCCTTGTGGTGGCACTGCCTGCTCTATTCTGGCCAAGGCAAATTGCGGTCCACCTGCCAAGCCATCTCTTGTTCCACCACAGAAGAAGACCATTGTCCGGTCCTCATCTTCTTCCTGCAGGTTATCTTCAGCCGGGCGGCACACTGTACACCATAATGGTGCCAAGCAGTCCTTTTCTAAGGGCAGTTCTAAACAGCAATCTAAATCTGGTTGCTTGTCGGGGGCAACGTTGTCTTGCCCCTTAAACTGATTCTTCCTTCACTGTGGGTACTATGGCATTCTCAGCCAGTGTACTACAATGGAAATGTCAAGGGCTGCGTGACAACTGGGAGGAGCTGCGGACCCTCCTGACTTATTCCACTTCGTGTGTGTGTCTCCAGGAAACTCCTGTAGGGTTTGCCACTCCTCATGCACCACCTAGGTACAATGCTTTTGATTCAGTGCCAACCCAGGGTCCTGTTGGAGGTTAGTGCTGTTCTGGTGAGAGCTGACATCCCTCATCGGCCAGTTCGCCTTCAGTCTGACCTCCAGTGTGTTGCTGTGCGGTTGTATGCCCACCGTTGGTACACAGTTTGTTCCATTTATTTACCACCCAACACAGTAGTCGGAAGGGTGGAACTTGAGAACCTTCTTGGTCAGTTACCTATGCCCTTTCTTCTTTGGGGGGACTTTAATGGTCGTCACCCTTTGTGGGGCAACTGTCTCATTAACCAACATGGGAGTTTGTTGCCATTGTTATTAGAGGATAAGGATCTTGCCATATTCAATACTGGGGTGTTTACACATTTTCACCCCCAAACAGATTCATTTACAGCAATTGACCTCTCTGTCTGCTCTTCTTACTGTCTCCTAGACTTTACCTGGGAGGTTAAGGAAGATCTCCATGGAAGTGATCATTTTCCCATCCTCCTTACTGCAGCAGCCTCTAGTCCCTGTTCCCATCTCCTGAGGTGGAGGCTGAATAAGGCGGACTGGTCCCTTTTCTCTTCTTTGATTTCTCTTGGTGTCTCAGTTGAAGACTTAACGCATATTGATGAGGCTGTTTCTTTCTTTACCTCCATTCTGCATTCTTCTGGCCTTCAGGCTGTTCTTAAAACCTCTGACACGTATCGCTATTGGCCTGTCCCATGGTGGAAAAAAGATTGTAATATTGCTGAATGTAATAAAAAGTTAGCATTCTCCCCCTATCAAAGATGCAGCATTATCTTGTTGAGTTCAGAAGGGTGTGGGCTGAGGCTCATCAGGTACTCAAACAAGCTAGGAGGGACTCTTGGATGGCTTATGTGTCATCTGTAAACTCAAAGACACCAGTGTCTCAGGTGTGGAAGAGGGTGCAAAAGATCTTAGGAAAATTCACTCAAGTCAGGTCCCCCATGCTGATATCTAATGGTGAGCCTGTTGGTGACCCTGCAGCTGTGGCCGATATTTTTGTGTCTGCATTTGCGGCGGCCAGTCATAGAGATACTAGCCCACTGATTTTTTACCAGACAATGGGAGATAGAGGAGGCAAGGGTGCTGGACTTCCATTCAGGGAATATGGAGTACTACAACCTCCCTTTCTCATACTGCGAACTCCAATCTGCCCTTTCCCTCTGTCATCACACCTCACCAAGGCTGGATGATATTCCATACACGATGATTCGACACCTCAATGATGATTCACTGTCTTTTCTCCTCAGCTCTTTTAATAGAATCTGGAGGGAATCTTCTCTTCCCACCCCGTGGCGTGAGGCTATTCTCCTGCCATTCCAAAAGCCGGGGAAGTAGCAGGTTACAGTTCCCTGGCGTATCGGCCAATTGCCTTAACATCCTGCTTGTGCAAAATATTTGAGAAAATGATCAACACACGCCGATAAATTTCCTAGAAAGGAATGAATGTCTCTCTCAGTGTCAGTCTGGTTTTCAAAAATGTCGCTCAGCGACAGATGCACTTGTCTCTCTTCAGCCTGCAGCATGTGATGCTTTTACTAGACAGCAGCATCTGGTGTACATTTTCTTTGACCTTGAAAAACCATGATACTATATTGCGATTTCGTATCTTCCAACAGCTCCATTCTTTTAGTTTACATGGCAGACTGCCCCTATTTATATTAAATTTTTTGCATGACTGATCATTCAGGATTAGGGTTGGTGTTACCCTGTCTCCTTCATACTCTCAGGAGGAAGGGGTGCCTCAAGGAAGTGTCCTCAGTGTGACCTTTTTTGCTATAGAACTGGATGGTATTGTGTCCTCTATTCCAGAGGGGATGTCGGCCTCACTGTATGTCAATGATTTGGCTCTATGGTATGCTACTTTCTGAATGTCCGTGGCTGAACATCACATGCAGCTCGATCTAGACAGGGTTTCTCGATGGGCCACCATGCATGGCTTCCGTTTCTCCCCAACAAAGACGGTGGCCTTGCATTTCTGCCGCTTGAGAGGAGTTCACCTTGACCCAGACCTCCAGTTATATGGCCACAGGGTGTGATGTGTGGACAAGGCAAGGTTTCTTGGCCTTGTTTTTGACAGGAGGCTGACGTGGGTACCTCATATCCATTCATTACGACTATCATGCCTCCGTGCCCTGTCTCTCCTACGGACTCTATCTCACTTGTCTTGGGGCGCTCACAGAACTATCCTGCTCCGACTTTACCGTGCCTTAGTAAGGAGCAAATTGGACCATGGGTGTGTGGTATACTCTTCTGCTACCGAGGCACGGTTGAGACCACTAAATTTGGTCCATCATGCTGGGATTCGTCAATCAACTGGGGCTTTCCAGTCTTCCCTGATTGAAAGTCCGTTGGTTGATGTGAACGAACAGCCACTGGATGTCTGCTGGCAGTCCTTTGATGCTACAGCGTTGGCACCGCCTTCACTGAGCTGTAAGGCTGTCTCTAAGGTCACTCTTCTGCCCTTTTATGACACCCACCCTTGCTATCCACACCTGTTTGGTACGGAGCGAGGGCTGCCACGGGAGAGTTGGGTGTCCAGTCCTCCCCTGTTTGCCCTATGCATGTCCCTCGAGTGGCTCCCTGGCTTCTCCCAGAGGTACATTCATGTGATTACTTCCATGAGAGTAAGGCCTCTCCTCACAGGCAGCTTTGTCTTATTTTTCAGAACATACCTCTGCTCACAGTGACTCGATCCCTGTATATACTTATGGCTCTAAATCCCGTGTGGGGACAGGCTTTGGTGTCGTTTTTCGTGATTTTAGCCGTGGTGGGAGTCTCCCTCCTTCTGCATCTGTTTTTACTCCTGAACTTAATGCCATTTTGATCACGGTTGAATTGATTTTTAGTTTTCCTCCAGCTTCTTTTACCATTTTTAGTGACTCAGCCAGTGCCCTCCAAGCTTTGTCTCATGGCTTCCCATCACATCCCCTAATCCTGTCTGTCTTGGAGTGGTTCTTCCTATTATGTAGGCAAGGGTACTCTGTACAACTTGTTGGGTCCCTGCACATGTGGGGGTCGTGGGCAATGAGCATGCTGACTCTTTGGCTAGAGCTGCTGCCTGTCGCCCTTCCTCTCCTCATTACCGTGTCCCATCCAAGGATTTATATGCAGCCGCTGTGGAGGCTGTCCTTTTCTGCTGGCAGAGGAGGTGGGATGCAGCAGGGGCGAACAAACTCCGCTGCATTTGTCAGAACCTAGGCGATGGGGGGTATGTGGGACTATCCCGACAGTGGGAAACATCTTTGTCCCATCTCCGGATTGGCCACACTAGACTGACTCATGGTTTTTTAATGGAGAGGGAGCCCCCTTCCTATTGTGATGACTGTCTGGTTCCTCTGACTTTGAGGTATCTCCTTGTCGAATGCCCCATTCTTGGGGACCTTCATCAGCGGTACCTCTCTGGGTGGAGAGCCAGCAACGGATCGTATCTTCACTCGTTGGTGCTTGGGGAAGAGACCTGTGCTATGGGGGGATCACCTTCCCCTTTGTGTTGAGTTCTGGCTTTCTCCACAAGCTGTATGGCTTTACCATATTTTAGTTTGTGTTTTAATGATAATGTTCTAGTTTTAATCTCTGTCTTTCCACCATGTTTTTAGTTCTGGTTGTTTCTTTTATACTGTTGGTTTGTTTTATGCATAGTTTTTCTCTTTGCTTTTTATCATTTTTTCTTATATATTTTCACTTTCTCTTAATGTTTGTGTTCGGTGGCAGCCATGTCACATTTTCATTTATTCATTCATTCTCTCCAATAAAGCACATGTTCCCTTGGGGGTGATTACAAATGGATGCTTGAACTGCTTCTCTTTATAATCAACTTCCACTTGCACTTTACCCAGTGGTTTGATACTTTCGCCATATGAGGAGACGTACATTTGATGGCTGTAAGGATAAAGCAGAAAAACATTTCTCATACAAACTCTAAGGGGCAATATTAATGGCACTAGCTGTATCTAACTGCATAGTAACATCACTGTTTTCAAGTCTTAAAGAAACATTAATGGGATTATATGAGGTATGACCAGTACTGTATGTACAGAAATTACAGGATGTATTGGCTCTGGAAGAAATACTATCTCTTGTTCTCTGTCTTCAAGCTTTACACTGCGTATATTCTTCCGGCAACATCCAGCTGCTTGTGTCCCTTGGTGTTGCACTTGTTACACATGTAGTCATGGAACCTGCACTGTCCTCTCACATGTCCTGGTTTTCCACAAGAAAAGTACTTGTATGTAGAAGACTCCTGACTTAATGAATTCCTTTCTCTGGCAGTGGGGCAGTTATGCTGTCGGTCCATGATTATTGGGTTTTGCACAGGACTTGGTGACCTTGGGTAACAAACTTCATGTACTGGGATGTCCTTCTCAATGGTTGCTGCATGTACAGAAGCATCTCGATCCTGGGACTATTGGACTTGGTGTACAGGAGCACTGTGACTCTGGAATAATTGTTGTCTCAGTACCACCAACCTCATGAGCCTGAGCTATCTGCAAACATTCTTCAAAAGTTCTCTCGGCACTAATAAGTTTCTTCTGGGTCTCAGCACTGTGTATCCCCCTTACAAACGAAAATCACATATAGCAGCCATGTCTCAGTCTAGCACTGTAAATTGCAATGGACTCATGGCTTCCTCGGTACATCTATGGATTGTAAAGGTTTCTGCTATATGAAGTCTTTTGGGCTTGTAGTGATAAGCAACAGGATAAGCCTATCAAGAGTTTGTTCCTTGGGTAATTTGGGACTTCATAAATCTTGTAGCAATATCTTAATGTTACTAGCAGCCTCAACTGTAGCCCTCTCAGCTCCTGCACGGTAGGTACTACCAACATCATTAACATAGAAGTACTGATCTAGCCTTTGGTGGTGGCTACTGAAATCCTCAGTAGCAGGACTGAAAGCATCAATCTGACCAAGCAAGCCCTTACCAGCCATATTTGGTTAGCAGTGTCACGAACCTGATACCAGGCTCAGCTTTTAAACAACCTCTGGCAATCTGTTAGACCCTCCCGTGCAGGGATATCCCATCCTCGTTGCCAAATTTGTTATCTTCAATCCGTAGGACTAAATCAGTTGAGGAGAGTGAGGCACAGCTGCTAGGTCTCTTTTTTTGAACTCTTCTCTAGGGGGTACGAATCCAAACAGCAACAGTCCTTCAAGGCTCACTATAGAAAATACACCGAATACATTATAAAATAACTACTGTATTGCCATAGTAAACAATAAAAATTAATAATGCAGTAAATATATGGATTATTTCATTATTACTTGTACAGTCGCCCCAAGAAGTGATGGCAGAGTTTCAGATTGTTTCGGTCACTCTGCAGTGCCTATACGTTCAAGGAAACAGTGAATATAAGGTAAATATTCAAGGCCTTCATCACGTCATATCAAATAAAATATATATTATATCACGCAAAGAATCATGTATAATGAATAACAGGAGGCAGTGATATATTAAAAGTTAACACTGATAGAGTTACCTTTCCCGATTTGAATGAATGTGACATGTATTACTCCGCGCGCGGTGGGCAGTAGGCCTATAACTCCATGTTCCTGATTTATTTGTTTCCCATGTTTTCAAATACAGATGCTCTAGTTTTGAAGACCAGTTAAGGAAAATTCTTGTGACTGCAATACATTGCCATATTTTCAAATGCCATAGTGATGATACAGCAACAATAAGGATGCCATAACAATGAAATTATTCGTAATGATGCCCTACCTGCGGTAGCAGCAAGACCGTACTGCCTTTTATTCCGTCTTTCTCTCGCCAATAATAATTATAATTAGCAACTTTATCCCCAACTGATGCAAAAATATTTTTACTTGTAAGGAGGTATGACAGATTATGCCTCTTTATCTTACGCTAGGCAATAAACACGACCAAAACATGAGTTCATAAACTCTTGCAATGCAAATGCACGCACTCTTTACTCCATCTTTTAACCTTAATATCTGTCCTTTTAAATAAACTGTTATGTCCTGCTGAACAGAAAATGCTGATCTGGAAGTTTTGAACTCAATTATTTTATTACTCTTGCTAATCGATTATGCACTGAGGATATCAGACTGTGACAAGTCAGCATTCTCCAAGGAGCTCCGACTCGAGGGAAATTTCGAGGTTCCTTTTTTTTTTTATACTTCTTTTACCGATAGCCCTCTGGCATATGTTAAATAATCCAGAGATTTTTCTTGATGGAAAACTGGCCAAAAGCAGTGTAACAACTTTATATCTTTGAGTAAATGTTATCTCCTTTCGTGCGTGTTGATCGAAACATTTAAAATAGCTTACTGGCTTGCGCCGCCTTCCCGCTTTCTGTCGTCGTCCGTGGAGACATTGGAAACGGAAATAAATGACTAAATTATTCCCTAGTGTTGTAACGGAAATTATTTTATAAATAATAATTATTAATTTTAATTGTTTGTTGAAGCTCCCTTTTGTTCAGTTTTACGCTACTAAAAAAATTATTGCGTTTTACCATACTAGACTTGAGCTCCACAAATTATTCCTGACTCGTGAAATTTCAATTAGTTCCGTTTAGGATTTCCTATTATCGTAACTAACGAACTGCTTCCTACGGTTTTGAAATATACAGGTACTTTAGCATTGATTTATTGTTTTTTGTAACAATTTTACGTATTAGGTTTCAACTCATAGAGATATAAGCAAGAGTATGTGCACTATCGCTGACCGAAAACTTCTGGATACTCCGCCGTCACTTCTTAGGCCGACTGTACATAACAAATGGCTCATCCTGACGAAGGCTGTAGCTTCCAGGTTCTGGAGAGTGTATTAGCTATCTTGTTCTCCGATCCTTTGATGTGTTTAAATCTGTATGTCATAGGGCTGGAGGAAGAGAGACCATCGTAGTAACGACTGGGAAACTGGTTGTGCAACACGAATGTCAAGGGGCTCTGGTCTGTATAAACTTGGAGTGGGAGTTTTCCATATACGTAACATTAAATTTCTTGATGGCAAGGTTCACTGCCAGGAGCTCCTTCTCGACCGTACTGTAGGTATGTTGAGTTTTGCTGATCTTGGCAGATGGATTGGTATGCTATAGGACAGAGTATCCCCTCCTCTTGCAACAGAACGGCACCTGTGGTGAGACCACGTCCATCGGTCTGCAGGAGGAATGGGATACGAAAATCAGAAGCCACTAAGGGTCACAAGCCAAGTATTTTTTCAATTGGTCGAAAGAGGTTTGGCAGTCATCAGTCCACTGAAAGGGCACCTTTCCACTTATTAGGTGGTTGAGTGGGGCAGCTACAGCAGAGAAGTTAGGGCAATACCTTCAAACGTAAAACCCTGCCATGCCCAGGAACCGCATCAGTGCCTTCCTGGTTGTGGGAACAGGCTTGGTCAGGATGCAGTTTACGTTGGCAGACTTTGGTCGAACATATCCCTGCCCATCTTCATGAACCAGGTAGGTGACCAAGGCCCCGCAAACGTCGTCTTGGCCAGTTTGACAGTCTGATGATCGTCTCTGAGCTTCCCCAGGACACCAGAGATTCTGTCAATGGGCCGTACTATAAAAACTAAACGCCAGTATTACCGAACGTGAGCGTCTGACGTTCCCGTGTTTCGTGCCATAAATAAATTTGCTGTTGTGTTCACATCAGACGTTCATCAGCTGGTTATGAAGTAAAAGAGTACAATACTGGAATGTGACAGGAGTATTAACGCCAACAGAGACTCGCTTTCGTGTAGCAAACTTAAATTTTTATAAATATTATAGCCGATTGTTCCATCTATTAACACTGAATAATTCGGGAATAAAATTTTCCTTGGCAGGCTAAAATATACGAGATAGCCAGAGTTGTTCAGAAATTTTACAAGACTAAACGTTTCTCTAGCGAATATGAGTAAACAAAACTTCCCGTGCGGTGGGGTGGTGATCTGGTGCATAGTATTTGGAAGTATGACAATAAATTGTGCTCTCAATTTCAGAGTACCTGTGGAATTTCTCAAAATTTTTTGAAACGGCAGCATTATCACAGTTTGTGTGTTAGCTAGTTCAGTGCTGTAGTTATCACGTTTGTGGGCAAACCCATAAGTTTGTCTCAGTGGAGTCGAATATTGTGTGTGTGAATCTTGGCACTAGAGAGTAATTAAATAAACTTTTTTTTTTTTTTTTTCTGATGATGGGGTGCTTATTGAAGTATATAACATGCGGTTCAAGTGCATACTGTAGATGATTGGTGCAGCTGCTGCAGTGGTTGTTAAATAATGAAAGTCAGTACTTAGTTGGGTACAGTACTGTACAACATTTCCCCTCATGTCTGAGGCTAAATATATAACTTATAAGCGGACTATATTATATTACACAGCAGAAATCACAGATATCAGACTTAGGTCAGTGTTGGTAAATGGTTAGTTAGGGTGTATTTTCCACCAGTTTTAGTGTTCCTTTACACAGAGAATGGGTAATAAAAAATAGAATTAATAAATAAATGTAATCACTTAAAGTTCTTTATTGAAATATGTAATTCGTTTTTGCACCAAAATAATTTGATTTAGATAAGTTGGGTAAAGCTACCAGATAAGAGTGAATTGGTTGGTTAGGATGATGACTCTTTACCTATTTCAATTGATTGATTGATTAATTGAAAATAACTAAAATCTGGTGGCGCAACTGCCAGGGTCATATGCCGCCGGACGACAAAGTAAAAGACACAGCAAAATAAAAGGTGCATATAAAAAAAGTTAATATCTGTTAGTAGGAATAAAACACTGAAAATACAAAAAGAACAGTTTATAAAATGTCAATTACTTATAAAAGTGGAAGGAGGCCCCCCTCCTGAAGAAAACTAAAAACATCACTAAAATCGCTAGAGGCTTCACCAAGCATCGAGGACAAACAGTAGGCACCATCTGCCCCCTTATGCCTATGGAGGAATCTCTGACGTAGGTCCCCCAGACTCGGACACTCAACCAGCAAGTGACGGACAGTAAGGGGAACAAGGCAGTCATCACAGTACGGTTGAGTTTCACCACACATGAGGAACCCATGTGTAAGCCGAGAATGCCCAATTCGAAGCCTAGCAAGAGCCACCTCCAATCGCCGAGACATAGAGGGAAGAACCCTTGGCACAACCACTCTTTGAAAGATTTCTTTTAGTTTATTGTGAAAAACAACATCCCACTGTCTCTGTCAACACGTACAAATTGCGTTCCGCAAGTAAGGTGTTACATCAGAAGCAGGAAGTGGGTAGTCGGTTGGGGGCTGTTGAGAAGATGCAGCTTAAGCTAAAGTATCTACCCTCTCATTGCCCACCACACCAACATGTGCGGGTACCCAACAGAAGTCTACACGGGGGCCATGACGGCCAAGAAGAAAAAGCCACTCTAAAATTGATAAAACCAATGGATGGGATGCATTAAAATACTCCAGTGCAGACAAAGCACTATGCGAGTCACTAAAAATCACAAAAAAGGATTGGAGGAGAGTAAAAATAATTTAAACAGCATATAAAATTGCAGTCAGTTCTGCTGTATACACTGAAGTAATGCCAGGAAGGCTACCGTCCCTACTAAAGGAAGGGAAGACAATACCAAATCCTACTCTAGTATCAGTCTTAGGTCCGTCACTATAGACGGGGACAGAACCCTCATGAATGGAGGCATGTTCTAAAAAGAAGGAGAGGGAAGTGAGCCCTTTTTTTCAACAACAGAGCTAGAGAATGTACGCAAGGGAGTAGCCAAGACCCCACCCTTGGGATCCGATGTGGACAAATTGCCAGTCTCTGAACAGGGAGGGCTAACATAACAGACCGGACCCTGTAACCAAATGGCTTTGGGAAATTAGGACGGGTGTCAAAAACAGATGATTGAGAATCTTGGGAGACGATGGCACAAGAAATTGAGTCTGGAATGCGATGAAGATGATACCAACACCTCATCATGAGCAACTGGCGTCGCAAATCCAAGGGGAGTACACCAGCATCCACCAATAAACTTGGAATCGGGGATGATCTGAATGCCCCGGTTGCCAGACATACACCAGCATGATGCACAGAATTTAACAACCGGAGATGGGCATCTGTTGCAGAGGAGTAGACCTCACACCCATATTCAAGTTTAGGAGGAATAAGAGACCTATGCAAGAGGAGGAGGGTCTGATGGTCAGCACCCCAAGAGGTATGAGCTAAAACCCTCAAAAGACTCAAAACTTTATGACAAGCTGCCTTAACAGAAGGAAAATGAGGAACCCAGGTTAGTCGTCTATCAAAAAGAAGACCCAGAAATCGCGTCTCTTCCACACAGGATATTCTCCAACCATAGAGATACAAGTCAGGGTCTGGGTGAACCCCTCGAAGATAACAAAAATGCATAGCCACCGTCTTTGTTGAAGAAAAATGGAAATTGCGAGTTTCCGCCCAGTCAGAAATTCGATTGAGAGCCAGCTGCAACTTCCTCTCTATCAGAGACATTCTAGATGCGGTGAGGGAAATCGAGAGGTCATCAACATATAGTGATTTTCGTACACCGTCAGGAAGTACACTTATGACACTGTTAATGGTTACAGCAAACAGAGTAACACTAAGGATATTCCCATGTGGTACTCCATCTTCTAGTGCTCAGGCATTAGAAAGCACTCCTCCCACTCGCACCCTTAAAATTCGGTTCGATAAAAACTGTTGAATAAAAACAGGCAAGCGTCCACGAAGACCAAACTCATGAAGAAAGAGTAAAATACCATGATGCCAGGCAGTGTCATATGCCTTCTCCAGATCGAAGAAGACCGTGACCCGGTGTTGGTTAGTAGAGAAAGCCTCACAGGCAGAAGATTCCAAGGACAGCAGTGCATCAGAGGTAGATCGCATTTTTCGAAAACCATACTGGGCAGGGGATAACAAGTCACCTCTCACTAAAAACCACACAAGCCTAACATTGACCATTTTTTCCAAAACTTTACATATACAAGACATCAAAGAAATAGGCCGATAATTCGTCGCCTGTAGGTGATCCTTTCCTGGTTTGGGGATGGGAATAACTACAGCAACATCCCAACAAGCCGGAAACTCCCCAGAATACCAGATCTTATCAAACAGTGAAAGCAAAAACAACAGCGACTCATCAGACAGGTGGCGTAAAAAGGCAAAAGGGATATCATCATAACCAGGAGAGGAATCATGGCACTGCAACAGAGCTGCCTGGAGTTCAGAAATTGAAAATGGAACATTGTAAGGCTCTCCTCCAGGAGAGGCAAAACTGAGACCACGAGACTCTAGGCGCCGACGTTGGCAACCCGAAGGTGTATCTGCATCCTCCTTTGACACACTGGCAAAATGATCAGCAAGCAACTCTGCAACAGCAAGTGGATCAGCCACAGTTTCATCTACTGCAGATAAAACAGGAGGGGAGGGAACAGTAAATTTTCCTTACCCAGTTCCAAACCTGGGTGATGGAAGTCCTCGAATTGATGGAGGAAACATAACCCTTACAGGATGAATGCCTGGCCTCCTTTAAAACCCACCTCATATGAGCTCGTGCCCTCTGAAACGCCACCAAATACTGAGGATCCCCATGGTGACAACGAAGTCGAGAGAAGGCGACTCGTTTGGCTCTCACTGCGGAACTGCACTCAGAGTTCCACCAAGGAACCGGACGTGTAGGAAACCGATCCTTCGTTTTTTAAATAGATAACAGGGCTGCTGCATGCAACACGGTATTGAAATATGACACAGCCTCAGTAAGACAGCCAAACTCGTTGACAGAAAGGGAAATGGAACACAATTCCCTGAAACTTGGCCAGTCAGCCTTATCCAGAAGCCAGCGAGGAAGACGTGGCTGAGGTCCACCAGCACTAGCAGTTAAAAGTAATGAAAAATGGTCGCTGCCATACAGGTCTGGCAACACATCCCTGGTAAAATCTAAAACAGCATCAGCTGAGCATAATGACAAATCTATTTATCTATCTATTGCCAGACGCCTCAATCCTGTTTGGGGTGGCCACAAACAAATCGCCTCCAAGTCGCCCTGTCCCCCGCCATTTTACTGCCCTGCTCCCAACTCACACACCCCTCTCTCATATACCTCTCCACCCCATCCCTCCATATCATCCTCGGCCTCCCCCTCCCTCTTCCCCCCTCCACCTCACTCACATACACTCTCTTCGTCAGTCTTTCACCCTCCATCCTCTCCACATGGCCAAACCACCTCAGTGTGTTCCTCATAACGCTTCCTATCACATCCACATCCACACCACAATGCTCCTTTATATCCTTATTCGTCAGCCTGTCTCTCCATGTGACTCCACAGGCTCCTCTTAAATAACTCATTTCCACTGCTCTCACTCTTGACTTGTGTCCTTCCAACAACGTCCAAGCTTCACTTCCATACGTTAGAGTTGGTATCACAATACTGTCATGTAGTAACTTTTTCACTTCCATGCTCACTTCCCTGTTTCTTATCACTGCTTTCAAAGAACCAGCAACCTTTCTTCCGTGCTGTACCCTTTCAAGCACTTCACCCTCCAAACCTCCACCCTTACTCATCACACTACCCAAGTACTTAAACGTACTCACATTTTCCAATTCCTCACCATCCAACCTCGCTGTACATTCACTGACTTCACCTCTTTCAAAGACCATCACTTTACTCTTCCCTACATTCACCTTTAGATTCCGTTTCTTACACACTCTTCCAAACTCATCCACCAAACCTTGCAGCTCCCCTTCGTCTTCACTCAACAACACAGTATCATCTGCAAACAACAGTACAGGAAGTTTCCAAACACTATCCTCTCTCACCAGTGCCACTCCAACATCCAGTACCCTACCTTGTACCTCTTTTATTACCCCATCCATGTACAGATTGAACAACCATGGAGACATGACACATCCCTGTTTCAACCCAACTTTCAAAGAGAATTCACTTAGTTCACCATCCACACGCACTGCAGCTTTCACACCATCGTACATACTCATCACAGCATTCAACGACTTTCCATTTACTCCATATAATCTTAATACTTTCCACAATCCTTGTCTATCCACCCCAACATATGCTCTTTCCAAATTCATGAATGCTGCATACAACTTTTTTTCCTTTCTCTAGAAACTTTTCCACTAAAAACCTAAGAAACAATATCCGATCTACACAACCTCTTCCCTTCCTGAAACCTCCCTGTTCTTCTCCAACTAATTTCTCTGTTCTTTCTCTAACTCTGTCAATAAGTATCCTACCATACACTTTTCCTATTATACTAAGAAGACAAATGCCCCTATGATTACCACACACTTCTTTTTCCCCTTTTCCTTTGTACAAGAGAAAAATTATACCTGACTTCCAATCCTCCGGGACTCTACCTTCCTCCCAGGCCAATCTACACATCTTCCACATCCATTCTACTACTATCTCTCCACCATGCTTCAGCATTTCACCACACACTCCATCAATTCCTGGGGCTTTCCCCGATTTAACTTCCTTCATTGCTTCCACAACTTTTATCCTACTGATTTCTTCCTGTCTTCTCACCTCCCTCCTTCTCCCAGCCATTCCCCAGCCACTTATACTTGCATTACTTCCATCCTCTATGTTCAACAATTCCTTAAAATGTTCTCTCCATCTGCTCACTTTTTCTCCCTTCTCCACTAGTAATCTACCATTTTTATCTTTCACTCCCCTGCTAACGTCACTTCCACCCTGTTTTACTCTTTTCACCTCTTTCCAGAACATTTTCTTACAGTCCCTCCACTTTACACTCAAATTCCTTTCAAATTCCTCATCCACTCTCTTCTTTCTCTTACTCATCTTTCCACCTCTCTCTTTCTTTCTACATATAGCTCTCTCTTCTGCCTCTCAACTTCTTCCATGCCCCTATTTCTCATCCATTCATTGTATGCTTTCTTTTTTTTTTGCCACAGCCTGTCTCACCTCTTCAGTCCACCACGCTGTTCCTTGCATCCCACTCCGTCTTCTCTTCCTTCCACACACCACATCACATGCTGCACATATTTCTACTGTAAATATCCTACACACACCTTCCACGTCTCCCATCTGCTCCAATTCATATTTGCCCAATCGTTCCTCTACTTCTCTCTTATACTCTGTCTTTTTCTCATCCTGTTGTAACCTTTCCACTCTCCTTGCAACTACTGGAAATTTTACTGCCATTGACAAATCAATGGCAGTAAAGGTTCCAGTCTGCCTATGGAAATAAGTCATTTTATTGGCATTAAAAATGCCTAACTCCTCGTCTTCCACTAAAGAGGCCAGCATTACACCCCGAGGGTTAGCCTCACTTTTTCCCCATAACGGACGGTGACCATTCATATCTCCTAGTAACAGAAAGGGAGAAGGAAGATCATGAATAAGGCGTTCCAGGTCCACCCTTTCAACAGTAGCACTAGGAGAAAGATAAAGACTGCAAACTGTATACTGCTGACGTAAAAACATCCAGAGAGCGACAGCCTGCAGGGAAGTGGAGATGTCCAGATGATTGTATGGAATATCCTTGTGAAGAAAGATAGCAGCACCCCATGATGACCTTGGCCCTGCACAGGATCAGAATAAAAGGTGTGGTAGCCAGAGGGACTGGAAGGAACAGTATCACCCACCATGGTCTCCTGGATATACATGCACAGAGGAGTAAATTGAGAAACAAGAAGACACAATTCCTCATAGTTGGCACATAAACCCCGACAGTTCCACTGGATGATGGAAACCATAATGGAAGAATGATGATTAAATGCGGGACTGTACACCTGACAAACGAGCGGGTTTCGATTGATGCTTATGAAGTCCCTTAACAGGAGCCTGTCCAGCACTAGAAACCCTCACCCTCTGTCGAACATCTGTGGGTAAACGAGAGGCTGAGGAAGTAAGTTTTACAACACTCCTTCTTGGAGTGGGCATACCAGTTTGTTTGGAAGGTGGCTTGGAGGCTGGTTTTGAAGGTGTAGGACGGCCAGTGCTCCCACCAGAAGCCCCAGAAGTGGAAGTAGAGTCCTTAGGACTCGATCATTTGAGGAGGACATCCTATGCTGTAGATCTGAAGCACCAGCGAGATGTCCAACAACCTCCCCAGGTGGGGACCAGACCAGCGATGAACCATCAGCTTCAGCTGTCACCTGGCTAGATTCCTCAGTCTGAGGGGCAGAGGGAACAGGAGAGGGGTCGACACAAGGGTCGACAACAGAGACCTTAGGTGGCCGGTCTTCATGCTCAGAGGACTCTGATGAACAACGATGACATTTGCCAGGTACAGATGTAGCCTCGGGCATACCGGCTACGATGGGAGAAGGAGTCCAGTCAATGTGAATGTCTGCCTCCACCACAGAAGTGTACAAGTCGTCAGCCACTGAAGTGGGGGTGGAAGCAGTTGGAGTAGCAGTTGGGCAAGCATCTTTCTCACCAACAGTACTAACCATGGGGACAGCATTCTGCATATCACGAGTTGAAGGAGTGGGTACTGGAGTGGGTTGAGGCTGCCTTTGAGATACAGGGCGATGCATTGGTGTTCTAGAAAGGAGAGAAGCATAAATACCCCCTGGCTGAAAGAAGAGTGTCTGGGCTCTTCTTTTTGCTTCAGGAAATGAAACCCTCTCACGTGTATGAATGGATAAGATCTCCTTTTCAAGGCAGTATCTTGGACAGCTTTTTGAAAAGACAGCATGAGGACCTCCACAGTGATAGCATTTAATGGGTCCTGTACAGTCGCTGGTATGGCTTGATCCACCACAAGAAACACAAACACCAGGAAGTCCAGCCTGTGCACGGCAGCAAAATTTGCTGACATGGCCATATCCCTGACAGTGGAAATACCACCTTGGGGTGGGCACATATGGCTTCACAGGAAGTGACAGCCAAGCCAGCTTCACAGATTTAGGTAGCGTTAATCTATCAAATGTCAGGAACAATCTCGGTGTTGGGGTCAATATTCCTTCGATTTTCTTCTGTACGCGTTTGACCTTCACCACGCCTGACAACTGCAGTTTCTCTAAAAACCTGGCCTTTGAGTATCGAAGGAGGTCACAAGAAAAGATCACTCCTTTACACTGGTACTGTTTGGAGTGCATGAAACATCTAATCCAGAAACCGAGGTCAAACTCAATAATTGCAAGCTCTCTTCAGGTGACGATACTTCAGTGAGGATGCTTCCATCGCCCTGGGATGATATTCGGAATTCTCTGCCACAAACTGAAATAATCGAACGGTGCAATTCAAATATGTCAGTATCCAGCACAGATCCACCTCTGGATAACCTGAGCACTAGATACTTGACAAATGACTTAGGCTCTGTGTCATCTGAGCTGAACCCAAGAGACGAACCAACCCAATGTGGTTTCCTCCCAGTCCCAGTTGAACGCTGGGGCATAGAAGGAAAGCCACCATGGTCTTGAAAAGGCTCCAGAGTGGCTATGAGGGTGGTTCAATCCGAAGAACGTCCTGGGACAGAGACCGTGTTGTCAACAACATTTTTATCAAAATTTTCCATATGGCTCGTCTATGAGCTTCATTCCCCCACCCCTCCACCTGCCATGGAGCCCAACAAGGTGAGGTCTTATGCCAGGGACGACACCACTGGCGACCCCAGAGGTAGCAGGAGAGTATACGTGGGTAACCACAGGGGGACCTGGGCAACGGTGACTCTAGGACGATAGGAGCCACTAGGCCCCCCCAGTGCCCACTAGACCCTAGCCAATGCATGACCAGCCGATTGACCTGGTCGGGCCCAACCAGGCCGCCCATCTAGCCAGAATAAAGGGCCAAAGAGGTGTATTCCTAGCTGCAGGGCGCACCATGCAGCATCACTCAACCCCCAGGACTCCTGTTTCCCAGCACGGCAAACACTTGGGGAGGCAACAGTCCTGCCCTAGATGGCAAAAGGGCAGGGACTAACATCACCAGCAGGCCTCCTCCACCAGTGATGTAGGGGTTGCTTGGCCCACGTGGCAGACAAATGCCGAACCCTACAAAGGTAGGCACGCCTCCAAAGTAGGTGGCACCGCCAACCATGCTTCAAACCCCGCCACCACGTCAAGGTGACCCCCTGCAGTGGGGTACCTATTTCAAACGCTTAGTTTTGAGCATAGGTGTTTTGGCTTTAATACAATATTTGTTAATAAAGCAATGCAGATTATTTCGATTTAGAAAAAATCCTGAGGGACCTTTATCCCAAGAGATTTTCTTACCTGAAAACAGCTGCGGGCATCAGGAGATGGCCTGTAACATGCATATGTAGTACAAAAATGGTTAATTAGATGGAAATGGCAGTTATTGTAATGGGGTAGATGAGTAAGAAAGGCAGGGACTATTGGTTTGGGTGAAAGGGATATATAAAAGCATGAAGGAGCAGTTAAGCATTCCCTGTGACAAAAAGGAAATAATGAGATAAATATTTAGTGAAGGAGAGCAAGAATATGAATAGTTGAGGGGAAAGCTAGAAAAGTAGAACAGTAATAGTCCAGGCTAGAAATTGTTAGACCTTGTCTTTTAACATACAGTAGTTTGCATGACTGTTTCTAGACTTTTTTGTGCTGAATCCAAATATGATGAGTGCCAGATGTTAAACTTTGAGCATTTTTGTAAAAACACAAAAATCCAAAATTATTGCCAGGAATCCTATGAAATGCTGAGAATGAATCTCAATGGTTATTAAAGGTGTAAATTATGTTATATATTATGTTTTTGTTGACAGAACATTTAGATGATATTACTAGAAATATGACAATAATGATTTATCCATACATGAAAAAAAGTACACAAAGACTTTATATCGTAATGGTATCATATGACGGGTTATGAGTATTCAGTTTCAGAAATCAATTCAAAAATTAATTCTGACAAAATATAATGTTTATAATAATATATTCACACAATATTTATTCAGACTCATCGCCATCGTCAACACTGCTGTCCATGTTCAGTTTGAATGGGTTTTGACAGCTTGCTTGGCTCATGCATTTGCAGAAGTCTGAGCACGGAAGTGTAATTTTTGTGCATGGACAGCGTGTCGTTTTGCAGCCACAGTTGACATTAAGCACTTCATCTGATGCAGCTAACTGTCCAGGCAGAGCATACTTTGGTCGCAATTCTTGTCCACTCATTTCCCAGCCATGCTGCAAAGGGTCCAAGCCAGGCTGCGAAACCATGCCTGCTGATTTCCACAAAGCTGTTTGGAAATGGGCTTCCTCACAATGTAGCTTAAATGCACCTTGAGTAGGTGGAAGGCTACTCAACTTTGGTGGTACATGTTGTTTACCAGCAAGTTTTCTCTTGAAAATATTAGCACCATGTGGCCTAGTGATATCTCTGGCTCCTGCCCATATAACATGGGTACAAATTTAACAAGAGCTAGTGAAGTCATTTGGTGATGCTGCAACATCACCTAGAAGAAGCAAACCAGTGAACTTTTCAAGTGTTCTGAACACACTTGCCTTGCCAGTACCAGCAAATAAAGAGACTGCATTACATCCAGTAAGGGCATGAGCTTCAAGAAGGTTACAGATGACTGCAGCATGCATATTGACCACCTCATTGACAATGATGACAGTGTTCTTTCCAGAACATGACTCCATGGTTACCTCAACTGTAGTTGGCAAGCCGCTTGTTCATGCATGCAGGTAATGTGCAAGGATAAGAAGCACATCAGTGTTATCAGATACAACCCGAATTGGTGAAAAGCCTGCAGAAGCTTCGTGAATCATGTAATATGCCATGATGACATCTGCCTCCTCATGTGTTATTGCTTTCTGCTGTGAACCAACCACAACTTCTATTGGATGTGGATCAGGGCCAGTCACGATGATGCATTTTCCTTGTGGGACCTGGATGGAACACAACTTTTTTACAATCATATGGATGACCTGTTCCTTGTTTGCACTTACATTCAACACGATGGCCTGTTTGGGTAAAAGCGATTCTTCTGTCAGCTTGAACATGCGACTCAATAGTTTCTGTCATGAGGTTCGACAGCATGACTTTGTACTCAGCATATAGTATCTGTCAAACACCACATGAAGGACTGATGCTGTCTCAGTATATCGCATGATTCTGGACACTGCAGTGCTGATGAACGATGAAGGCTTTGCAGGTAATGCTGGCCAAGGAATTGTCCATAATAAAGCACAGCCATCTACGATTACCACCATTGGATGTTGGCAGTGCCGTATTCCACATACTATGTGAAGTTTATGCTTGAGTACAGACTTTCTGCATGTCCTCATTTCACCATTCTCCTACAGAGAGAAGTTGGGTGTGAACCAGTTCATGAGAGAATATTCTCTCTATGGAAATGGTCTCTGTTGATGATACCAGTATTGCAGTGATGTATGCATAGGTAAATTCAGTATCGACAATGATGTGACTTTGGCCAACCTTAGTAGTACGTGTCATTGCAGCTGCTATGGTTTTGACATTTCTTTTTAACTTGTTGTGGAAGCCTGATGGCCATTGGCTCTCATATTCTAACCACTGGGCAGTTCCGATTTCGAGGCAACAATGAACATTAACTAGGATCATCAACAACTCGCCCAGAAAATATATCAACAAGACCAGAGACTGGATGATTATCATTGTATGTCAATGCATGTTGAAAGAGCATCATATGTTCATTCTATCAGTCACATCTGCCGTGATGCGTGACTGCGTGTCAGTTGCACCTCCTTGTGAGAGGTGACAACATGTTGAGCTTCTCCATCTTTCATTGCTTCCAGGTCATTCATCAGCTGTGCACATGAGCTGTGAGATAGTGCCCAATTGGCTAGAGTGTTTCATTTAAAGTAGATCCAGTGATGCCAGATGGTCCTTTGCCATATCGCATGTAGGTGGTCTCATTGAAGAGATCTGACCATATAGCATTCCATAGGCCAGCTTGGTGACACATGACATGCTCTCCAGATATAAACCCTTTCAGAAGTTCGGGATCAAGACGTTGCGTAAACCATAGATAATAGAGCCCATAGCGTGCATAATTGACGTGAACTGATGCGAAAAAATATGGGAGCATCTTTTCCGCTGCAAACAAAAGGAGTGGCCAGTCCCCTTCCCTCTCTACCCGAACAAATGTCATCATGATGAATTCAGGTTTGATAAGGCTGTCCACCTATAGCTTGGTTGTGTTACTCTGCTGGCTTGTGTCATCAAGGTATTCAATGAGCTCCATAATTGTGTGAAGTTCCTGACTGACCAGTTTTGGACGCAAAAGTCCTTCTACAGCAAGGTGCAATGCTCTTACATTTGGGGGGAACTTCTTGCCAGAAAGCAGTTTAGGCACTCCATAAAATGTAGATTTTTGAATGGCTTCAAGGCCACTTCCTGCCATCAGTACACCAACAGCACAAGCTCATTAGCATGTGCATACCGCCAAGCCTTGGGACAAATTTACTGAAGAGGTAGCGGTCCACCCTGGTTATGCTAACAGCCACCTGATAGAGCTGCTGGTCAGTGGTGAATATGGTCCATTTCGTCGTGTTGCTACCACATATTGCGCAATCCATCACTGCAAGAAAGACAAAGACAAATCTTTACCAGCCTTCTAATCAGAATTCAGTTTTGAATGAAACTATAAATTACAGCATCTTTAGTTTTTTCATAATATACATTAATGACCTATTTAGCAATACATAAGTAATAATGAAGTGTAAAATTAAATTAATTTTACTTAACTCCATACAAATTTGTCAATCTTGGCAGAGCTGTTGCTCTAGATAGGTATAAAAGGAGATAGCCAATGCCTTTTACCATGATTTTATATACCTGCTTTAAAGAGATTTCTACAAAAACGCTCAACTTTTATCGTCTGGCACTCATCACACTTGAAATCAGCAGGTCGAAATTGTCTAAAGCCAGTGTAAAAAAAAAAATGTATGTCCAAATGCAAGGTTCACTCAATAATCGTGCTTTCTAGCCCGGACTGTAAGCAGTCTGAAAATGCATAAAGCAGAACTCGATAAAAATATTATAGAGGTGGAATTATTTCTGGGAAAAGAGGTAAGATTGATCTAGCAGACTGGGATAGAGGAAGAGATACTGTGCTATACCAAGTAACCTGAATCACTGCACAGTATTTCAAGGGAAAGCTAATAATAATGTGAATACAAGAAAACTAACTACTAAGCTACAATGGAAATTTTGAAGTAATAACCAAGTCAGGGAAGGTGGCAATAGTATAGGGACAAAACTATAACCAAATATATAGAAACTAAATGAATAACTTTGGCAGTACACACATCTGATAACCTGTATTTTCCAACATGGTCTACTGGTTATGGCTGGATGACAGGAGTGGATAGAAATTGCTGAAAAAAAATGAAGTGTTTGTGCATCTCTCACGTGTTGATGCTGAAATGTCACCATTCAACCAGCTTGTAGCCTACAGAGGCAAGACAGCCTGCATGCTAAAAATAATTCTGTAACAGCAATGTATTTACATCTTTCAGTACAAATTTAGGAACATATGATGTACTGCTACATGAGTAGAGATGCACATATCTGGACACACTGTATTGTAGTTCCTGACTGGTGAGCTGGCAAGAAACTTACCATGGAAGTCTATGAAGTAAGCAATAATTCATTCACTTTGCTTGGATGAATTCAGATTTAGGGGTCTTTAATAATTAATAATTTCATGCAAGTAAAGACAAAGGAGGATAAATTATAATACATGCTCAGCCTATGCAGTACACGGGATCCGTAACTTGCTCATTAATGCATTCCTTTGAGGTTTCTACGGTAATTTTTTGCCAGTTCTAGCGCATAAATTCTATTTCATACATAAAAATAACAGCTTAGAATGGGTTTGCGAAGTGTCTGGTTTATGAAAAAGAAGAAACATTTAGAATTCGCGCGCTATCAGTGCTCATGCAGTGCATTCTTGCCCAGTCTAGCGACTGTCGTGGCGTTCAAACTCCTGAACTGGGCTTCGTCAAGACTGACGGTCCAGATTTTCTATATTAAGGGTGACTGACGCTCAGGAATGTCTGACGACTGAACGTCACCATTGGACCGCCTGAACTACGGCCCAATATGTCGAGACCAAGTATCTGAAAAATAATTATGTCATCTAGGTACACTTGTACTCCCTCAAGGTCCTGTAGAAAGTTGTTCATTAGTCTCTGAAAGGTAGCAGGGCTTTACGCATCTCATAGGGCATAACCAAATACTGATAGAGTCCAAATGGGTTAACGAAAGCAGATATTAATTGGGCAGTCTTAGTTAAAGGTAATTGATGGTCATCCTTAAGCCAGTCTGTTATAGAAATGAACTTTGACTAGCCCACTGTATCAATAAGGTCATCTATCCGAGGGAAAGGATATGCATCAGGCGTGGTCACAATGTTGACTCGTCAGTAGGCTGTTCAAAGGTGCAGTGTTCCGTCCTTTTTGGATACCAGCAGGCAGGGAGAGACCCAAGGTGAATTGCTGAGGACTGCTAACCCGTTTTCCAATAGGTAATCCACTTCTTCCTTCATCTGCTCTCTCATCCGATGGGGAAGTCTGTATGGTGCCTGGCGGATAAAGTAGTTCCAGGTATTAATTCCACATCATGGTACTTTAAATACAGTGACCAGGTGTATCTTCAAACACCTCCTGGTAGGTAGACAACACGATGAAGAGCTCATTTACTTGTGTGGAATTCAGATGTTCTAAGTATACGGTAACTTCTTTAATATCTCTGCATTAGAGTAGCCACTCCAGTCACTCAAGATCAGCAGTTTCCAACGTGCCATTTCTACTCGTGTTTCTTACTGTACAGGGGAGCCTCAAGGGATCAGTTGCAGGGCTTTGGTTTATATAAGGCCTCAGTAAGTTAATATGAACAAGCTGTGTTGCCTGGCAGTGGTCAGGAGTATCTGTGATATAAATTCATTTATTTCTGATTGAATAAGGGCCATGATATTTTGCAGATAATGGAGAACTATGGACTGGGAAGTAGGTTATCATTTTATCACCCTCTTTAACCCGTCATGTCCCGAGCTATTTCGCACCTCCGACACCCCCCAATCCCGAGGTATTGTCAATTTTTTTTTTTTTTTTGGCCAAAACCTCTGCTTTTGGTGAGAAACATTGAAAATTCACAGAGAAATCGCTCATCTGAGGTTTAAAATACTCGATCCAGGTAGCAGTACCTCCTTACCTTACTGGGTTTTCTAACAGGCTGGCACCAAAGAAAACGAGTTCTATGGGAGGGTAACTATTTCACACCACTCATAAACAGTATTTATTTATTTACTTGGTACAAATTTATATGTAGTACGAGAGTATATTGGTTTTCAAACAGTAATATAGGCATTATAAGCATTGTTTCACTCACTAACTCATCACCATACCTGACCTTTTTTTGCCACATTACCTGATCATCATTTATGACTGTTTCTTCCTCTAATGCTATGTAAACTTTGTCCTCCACATTGTCATTGATTGGGGAATCACTCTGGCCCTGAATGTCTTATTGGCCTGGTCACTGGTAACAGGTGAATTGCCGAGACAATGGCATGCAAGCGGGGGAGGTTATGCAGTGTAAGGCATTGTCCCTGCTTGGCATCTTGTAGAGGAATAGAGGAAGGTGTCCCGTGTATACGTACGAAAAATCACATGCAAAAATTGAAAATTGTGCAAATTATGAACCTTGCAATTGCGCAACGTACCAGTACGTTGTCAGGACTGGCAAATGCAAAATGTTGCAACATATCTATATGTCGACAGGATGTGTCTGGTTAAATTTTCTTGCATTTGCCTTTAAGTCATATTTGGTTTTGATAGTCTCTTGAGCAGAACTTAAATGCTTTCTGGCAAACAGGCAAAACTTATGAAGAGTGTTTAAGCTGTTCAAGGTAAGAAGTTACAGAAAGTAGTCGTGTCGGGTTTGGACTGATCAAATTATCCTTGATTACTTTAGGTGGTCCTCTCACCTTCCTACCAAGAACTAATGAGGGGAGAGTAACTGATGGATTCCTGAGGGGCTTCTCGAATGGCAAACAATAGAAAGGGCAAACCTTCATCCCAGTCCTGGCGCTTCTCATGACAGTATTTGCAAGACATGGCTCTAAGAGTTTGGTGGCTCCTCTTAAGGGCTCCTTGCGACTATGGATGGTAAGCTGTGTACAGGGTTTGCTGGACACCAAGTTCATTCAAGACTTGACAAAAGAAGTCACTGGTGAAGTTAGAGCTTTTGTCACTCTGCACCTCTTGGTGAATGCCAAAGGTAGTAAACATGGATTAAATTGTTAGCAACATTTTTCGCAGAAATATTCTTTAGGGGAAAAGCTTCAAGATATCTGGTGGTAGGGCATAGGACTGGGAGGATGTACTGGTTACCTTTCTTAGTTTTAGGCAGAGGACATACTACATCTGTGATTATATTCTGAAAGGGTTTAGAGGGAATTTGAACTCCGTGTGATGGAAGTGGGGGAATGGTTTGGTTGGGTTTTCCTGCAACGTGACATGTGTGACAAGAATTGACGAAGGTTGTGACATCTTTCTTCATTCATGGCCAGTGAAATTCAATAAGCAACTTCAGTAAGTTTTTTTTAATGCCCAGATGACCACCAAAGCCTTTATGAGCGATTACCATGATGGATCGCCTAATTAGCCGAGGTAAAACAATCTGATGTCATTCAGGCCACGTATCCTCCCCAGAGAGCTTAGGCAGCCTATAAAATCACAGAGTGTTTAGGATGTCATTTTTAGGAATGGCCTTTTCATGAATCTTAATAAAGGTGGGATCGGATTTTTGTTCCTCTTCCAGCTTTGCTCAGAGATTAGCTTACTCAGTGTATGAACATCCTGGTGTGGGACGGCTGTAGCTTCTTCCACCGTATTATTGGGTAGAAGTTGTGGGACTACCTTCTGACTTTGGAGCATGTCCAACTTGTGCACGGGTGACAGCATAAATAGGGAACAGTGTAGGCTGGTCCTCTACGTCTTCTGTGGGGTTGTATGACAGCGGTGAGTCCCATACAGTTAACAATGGAACCACAACACGACCAGGCAAGTCATTGCCCGGGAGGAAAATACAGTCAGGTATAGGCATTGGAGAGTCGACTACTCGCACTCTCACAGGATCTTTTACCACCTCACAGTTGAGCTGTATCTTGGCTAAACGCACTGGAGTACTTGCCTGAAATACTTGGAGATGCACTTTTTCACCAATAGGGTTGCAGGCTGTATTAGAAAGGGCAATCTTCATGATTAATGACTGGGCTGATGCTGTATCCCGGATGATTTGTACTGGATACTCCTCCGTGCCAGGGTCAAGTGATACTGTACCAGTGAATTTGAAAGGCTTAAACAGATATGAGAAAAAGGTGTTCGGAAATGTGTTAGTGGTAGATACTAGTTTAGTGAAACTTGGATTTGGGGCCTCTTTTGCCACTCTACACCTCGGATCAAGGCATTCATTGATAACATGGTTGATCTTTTTACAGAATTTACAAGAGAACATAGTGCTTTTGGTGCCAGTTTCACCTTGTCGAACGGTCTTGACAGTGCTCTCTGGTATAGGACATGCATCCGACCTGACTATTTTGAGGTTTCCTTTTTTCCCCCTGCATAGGAAGATGGAAAAGAGAGAAGACATCAGCTAATTTTGCGGCTTTGAGTAAGTCTGTTTCCTCCCTGTCAATGATATGTGCCATGACTGAAAATGGAACCAAGGACCATCAAATTTACTAGCTTGTCAAAACCGTCAGCTGCTGCAGATTTTAGCCATCTTCGAAATGCACTTGGTTTTTCAGAAGCAAACTCCGTATAGGTCTAGTGATTTAGTTTTCTTAAGTTTCTAAATGCCTGTCCGTAACCTTCAGTGGATATTGAGAAGGTAGCAAGAATGATTTCCTTTAGATCGTCATAGTGTTATTTTCTAACTTATCGCACACTGTATTTGCTTTCTTAACTAATTTAGGATTCACTAACCATACCCAGTGCTCCTTAGGCCAGTTGAAGTGTGAGGGAGTACATTCGAATTCTCTAAAGAAGGCTTTGGGGTTACTGACTGGAAATGCAGGGATTAGCCTGAGGTTCTTAGCAACATCAAATTTCTCAGTATCTTCAGGTGTAGTGGGGGTGTGTTGATACTGCACGAGTCCAAGCTCATATTGTCTTTGTCGTTTTCGCTTCTCCTCCTTGACTTCTCTCTTCTCCCTCTGTGCTTCACGCTCCGCTTCTCTTTTCTCCTTCTCTGCTTCACTCTTTCTCCAGAGTCTCTCCTCTCTGATCCGCTCTGCCTCACACTTTTCTGTTTCCTTCTTGTTGGTGGATTTTTAGCGTGGTTGATTACCTTTCTGCTAATTCAAACTGAAGGTTCATATTAAGGGCCTCAAGATTTTTTTTCTGTCTCCAATAACTGTTGTGGGCTAGGCAAGTTGGAAGCAATATCACCATCTAACTGTTCTGTTATGAGAGCTTTTGAGTCTTTGTTGTGTCAGAAGCAAATGAGATGCTATAACTTCTAGCTATACATTTAAGATCATCTTTACAAACATTAGTAGCCTTAAGTTCTGCCACTGAAGGATCCCAACAAACACAAAAAGGTCAAAGTCAACATGAATGGCTAGTGAAACAAGGTTCCAGTCACCTTAACCAAAACGGACAACCCGCCTTTAGTATCGGTTACAGATTTAGCGATAATGTTATGCTAAGGCTGATTCTACTCAAGCTTCCTTCCCGAGCTAGCAAGCCAGATTAAAACCGCAAAAGTAACTGCAAACTGTAGCAAGCCAGAGGTATGTTTTAATGACCTGCAGTATTTCACACACATAGGCACAGGGACCTAAAACTCTACTTTTTAATAGTTTGGACTGGTCAAAGCTATAATCGAGTGACAGTACTTGAGTAAATGACATAAGCTCGCCGGCTCATGATATATACAAAATTGAGTGATGAGTCTCTTTACGACGATTGTGGGAGTCTGTCTCTTACCAGGGTCAAACATGTACAGGCCCAACAAAAGTACGGCAGTGCTTGAGTCGCAGTAATTAGAAAGTTTACGTAACCCTACATTGGCCAGATGTGGCAGCCCTTATGTTCGAGAAATGAAGTCTTGTGTTAAACTACAATTAAGAATTAACTTTCTAAAAACTAAATTGAAGTGAGGTTATTTCGTCTGTTATGCGGGTCAAACAGAACATCAATATACAGTGTGTGCAAATCCCGGACAGGCCCTCATATAACACCCCCTCCAGCCACAATTAGCAAAACAACTCTGAATATGGCCACTTAACCGTGGCCAGAAAGTACGTCATGCGACTTCCAACATGAGAAAATAAGTATATTTAAACCCAGAAGAAAATGGTCTATCTTATATTAATACCCTAGGTAAAATATAATGCATAAACATAGTAATCTGCACAACATTCACAATGTTAACCTTAACCTACAGTAAACAATCATCCAAAACAAAACAGGGAAAAAACAACACTTATCCCAAACAAAGTCATCTTCCATCCAAGCCCCTTACACCTCAGGAAGGGAGGAGAAACCTCATCACCGTGTGGATTGAGACTTCTTAATTGATGTTTAATGGACATCACCCACTAATAGGGCACGAGTTCAAATAAGACAAATTGCAATGCTGTTTTGGAGCAAATATCTACCAGGAGACAAGGCGGCTGGTCTATGGGGCTTAGCGTTTGGGAAGCATAAAATAGAAGGCATGAAGATCGGCAAGTAGTACAGTTTCCCCCTCGACAATCAGACATCATGGAACGTCCTTACCCAGGTCATCTGCTCAGAGAAGATTACATAGAGTTGGGAAGGTGGAGTTCCCATACTGGTACGACCGGGTATGGGTACCGAGAGTCAGGAGGCATTGGTATACATGTACATCGAGCTGATCCCTGCAGGCCTTGAGAGCAGGGAGAGACTGACCACCCTCAACAGCTTGAGAAGTGGACCCAGAGATGTCCACTTCAGCAAAGGAGTTGGTTGACGCCTTCTCGGCCATAGACAGAGTCAGAAGGATCCTGCCCCTCCTCATGTGCTGACAACTGGTGGTGGTTGTCAGGTTCGATTGTCTGGGTCGTTGTCTGGTACGGAGTCAGGTCAGTTTCCTGGTGGCAGTTGCACCAATCCACTGGGGTTTCCAGCTGCAGCCGCTTCCGTGGTGTTTGGCAGGGGGCAGTAAGCTGCGGCTGTCAGACCCAATGCTCTCGATAGTGGGAGGCAGAACGAACATCACGGGCAAAGCACTCAAGGATGAAAAGGCGAGTCAGCCCAGTCTCCTCAAAGATTTTCGGGAGAAGAACGCGCAGTGCCTCCTTGTCACCCCCACAAAAAGCCTTCACTGTCGCGATGCACATCTCAGTGATAGAGCTAACCTTTCCAGGAGTATCAGGGACCCTGGCTTGGTGTCGCTGGGCAGGGCGACACTTGTGCATGGGCAGAACCTGCATGGCCACGCCCCCTGGCCCAGTAACTTCCCATGCCTCAGGTCCCCTTGGAGTCCCAGAGATGGAAAACTCCAGTTCACCATCCCCGAGAGATCATCGAAAGTGCTGTGGGTTGGGTGCAACTATAGCCTGGCAGTGCATGAAAACATCAGTGCCAGTGTCCTGGCACTTGATGAAACCGTACCCCGCCCTAAAGTTGAACTAAACCACAGTCCCTCGAATTGGCAATGTTGGCATGTCGCCTGCAAAAAGACCCCCCTCAACGGGTCAAAGGCAAGAGAGCATGTACACACGTCTGACCTCTGGGATGGGTTGTCATGAACTCTCTCTCTTCTCTGGATTGAGACTAACTAACAAAGTTCCCTGGAACTGGTTGGTCGAGACAATCTCGACCAACCAGGTCGGTGCTCCAACTGAGTGTCAGTAAGGGTTCAGGCAGATGATTCGTAGATTCATTGTATTTCGGCCTGAAGCAGAGATACACCTGAGGAAGGGTAAGGACATGACACTACCATCAAATAATTTTTTGCCCAGTTAGAAGGGTAGAGGTGCAGGACTAGACTATTTAGTCCAGAGTTGTAGGCAGACATCGCTCGTCCTTGAATGTAATTATGTGAGCAATAAAACCCAACCACTCGGATGTGAGCCCTTACAGGTACAATGGGTTGGAGTGCCTGAACCCACGAGAACAGCGTGAGTCATTTCGTTATGTGGTTACCACCCATCTTTGTAAATGGACTCTATATATCTGTCTTTTTCTGTACAGTTATACGGTATATATATATATATATATATATATATATATATATATATATATATATATATATATATATATATATATATATATATATATATATATATATATATATATATTAAGTGAGCAGGGGGTGCTAAGAATCCCACGGTGTAGAAATAAGTTTATACATCCAAAAAGAACCTTAAGAATAGGAAACTGGAATGTTCGAACTCTCAATCAGGCTGGTAAAATGGAAGAGCTTATTTCAGTGTTCAAGGAAAACAAAATGGATATTTGTGCTCTTACAGAAACGAGGTTGCTTGGAGCTGATAAAATGAATTTGGAAGATGGTATTACTATGGTGGTTTCTGGTTGGAGTGATGGAAATCATTACCAAGGAGTAGGCTTACTGCTGAGTAGAGATGCTTGTAAAGCAGTATGTGAGTTTGAACCAATTAATGAGTGCTTGCTTTATGCTCGTTTAACATCTGACCATGGTAGTATCAGTATGGTTGTAAGGTACGCTCCGACAAATGAGGCTGCTGATGAAATGAAGGATGACTTTTATGAGAAGCTGCAGGATGTAGTGAATAGAGTGGCAAGACATGATGTTTTAGTTTGCATTAGTGATTTTAATGCGATTGTTGGCAGTAGTAGGATGGCTTTGAAGATTGTATGGGTAAGGAGGGTGTTGGTATAAGAAACGAAAATGGGGTGCGCTTTGGAAGCTTTTGTTTGGCAAATGACCTTATAGTTGGTGGAACTATCTTTGAGCATAGAAAAATACATAAGACTACTTGGATTTCACCGTGTGGTAAATATTGTAACCAGATTGACCACATTGTAATTAGCAGAAGGCATAGGAGTTATTTGCAAGATGTTTGCGTAAGGAGGGGGGCAGATATAGGTAGTGATCATCAACTTGTTGTGTCAAAGATTAAAATAAAACTTAAGAGAAACGTTAATGGTAATTGTACAGGAGGTAATAATTATGATTTTGATGAGCTGAGAAGTGATGAGAGCACGAGGGAAAAGTTTCGGTGGGAATGTAGGAACAGGTTTCTAGTCCTGCAGACTTTGATGGAATCTGAAGACAAAGATTTAATCAAATGTGGAGAGAGGTAAAAGAGGTTTTGCATGAGAGTGCTAAGGTTACTATTAAGAAAAAGGGAAAAGCGAGAAGGAAAAAGTGGATGTCAGATGCAACATGGAATGCAATTCAGAAAAGGAAAGAGGCTAAGTTAAGAAGTGAACAACATGTTGATGGCCAGGTAGTTGAAGTACTTAAAGCAAAGTTCTGGAGTTTACATTCTGAAGTAAAAAGACTCGTTAGACGTGATAAGAGGAGGCTATACGATGAAAAGGCAACAGAGATAGAAATTAAATTAAGTAAAAATGACGGTCAGAGCACAAGAGCAGCGTATCAGGCAATAAAAGAGTTAACTGGGACTGAAGAGAGAAGGAAGGAAATACCTGTATGAGATAGAAATGGTAATTTGATGACTAAAGATTTGCATATAAAAGGATGGTGGAAAGAGCACTTTGAATCTGTTCTAAATAGACCAATCCCAGCTGAAGAGGACATTTTGCCAGCCGAGAGAGATTTGCAGATAGAAACAGGGGATATAACTTTGGAAAAGGTAGCAAAATCTATAAAGGAGTTAAAGAATTTTAAGGCCCCAGGAGAGGATGGAATATTCCCTGAAATGCTTAAGGTGGAGAATGACGAGTTGATGAATGCGCTTTTGAAACTTTTTAATGTGGGCTTGGGATAATGGTGGAATTCCAGAAGAGTGGAAAAATGGAGTGATTATAAAAATACCAAAAAAAGGGAGATTTAAGTGTGTGTGGCAATTGGAGGAGGATAACTTTGACACCTGTAGTTGCAAAAGTCTTTTCCAAAATCTTGTTGAACAGAATAGAGCCAGTAATTGATAAAATTTTACGAGAACAAGCGGGATTTAGAAAGAGTCGAGGTTGTAATGATCAGATTTTTATTGTAAGGCATCTAATGCAACAAGCTAATGAGATGAAAATGTCACTTTGTGTTTTGTGGATTTTGAAAAGGCGTTTGATAGTGTTTCACGTGGAGCTATGTTGAAAATTATGAGATTCTATGGTATACCAAAAAAGTTTGTAAATATTATTAGAAGCCTGCATGAAGGTACTTTTTGTAAGGTAATGGTCGGTGGTTCTTTGAGTGATCTATTTCAAGTTAGGTCAGGAGTGATTCAAGGAGGAGTTCTTTCGTCATTGTTGTTTGTTTTGGTTATGGATTATGTTATGAAAAAGGTTTTAAGGAGAACAGGTGCAGGAATTAACTGGAAAGAAAATAAGAAGCTGATGGATTTGGACTATGCTGATGATATTGTACTGATTTGCGGAAGTATTTACGAGATGCAGAGGGTGCTTGATTGTCTGGTGGAGGAAGGAGAAAAAGTGGGATTGGTAATAAATTGTGGAAAGACTGAAATTATTAATATGAACTTGGAGAACCAAATCGATTGTGTAATTGGGAATAATGTGGTGAAGAATGTAGAAAAGTTTAAATATCTGGGAACGATTGTATCATCTAATGGATCATTAAACAACGAAATTGAGGAGAGGATTAGACAGGCTTGGCGAACTGTTGGAATGTTGAAATCTGTTTGGAATAATAATATGCTTTCGGTACATACTAAAGTGAAAATTTACAGGTCCATGGTTAGACCAATTTTAATTTATGGACATGAGTCATGGTACAGTACAATTGCAACAGATCAGAAAGTATTAGGATTTGAGAATAAAATACTGAGAAGGATTCTTGGGGTAAAGTGGCAAGACAGAGTTACAAATGCAAGAGTAAGGGATATTACGAGAGTGGAACCAGTTAATGAATATGTGAGACTGTCTCGCTGGAAGTGGCTGGGGCACATATATAGAAAAGAAGGTAGTTTAATACAGGATGTGCCAGAGTGGACTGCTAGAGGAAGAAGAGGTAGAGGTAGGCCGAGAGAAACCTGGTTGAGGATAAAGAAAAAAGAAGCAGGAGAGGAGTGTTGGTGGGACCTGAAGGAGATGGCAAGAGACAAATATTAGTGGAGAGAGTTCATCGAGGCCCTATGCATCCCGTGGGGTGCCACAGGAAATTATATATATATATATATATATATATATATATATATATATATATATATATATATATATATATATATATATATATATAATGCTAACTACAAGGAAAGCTTGTGATGGTTAGTAAATGATACGAAATATTAAGGTGAAACAGAATGGTGAAAAAAAAAAATGTGGTGAATATCGAAAATATCTGCAACTTTTAAACTTTAAAAACTGTGATATCGGGCAGGAAAATGGTGCAACGAAAGTTCAGTCCCACTACCTTTGTTCACACCTGCACTTTCATTCCTTCCGTCATGCTGATCCCCCCATCTCTCTCTCTCTCTCTCTCTCTCTCTCTCTCTCACACACACACACACACACACACACACACACACACACACACACTTACACTCTCCACCTTGCCCCTCCACCTCGTTCATGGTCAACCTCTTTTCTTTCGTTCTCACTGTCACACGCCTTCGTCTTGAAAAAAGGGTTTGTTACTAGTAGGGACAGAACTGGTTGGATATTACAGATAGACAGACTAAGACAGACAGATAGATAAACTGATAGATATAATGCGATAGATATGTAAATAGGCAATCTCTCCTAAGGTATTAATTGGACAACAGAAGGCCATGCTTTTCCCCTGATTAATTTCAACGTCATTAATAACATGATAACTGGCACACACACACACACACACACACACACACACACACACACACACACACACACACACACACACACACACACACACACACACACAGGAACGCACGCGGCAGGTGAAACAATACACTCCAATATTACGCGCGTGGGTGTTGGAGAGCTTTGGACTAAATGGATCTTGATAGGTACTTTTTTTTTTTACTCTTTTTTGTTCGTCTCTCTTTTGAAGCAAAAAGTTCTACACGTTCTCAGCTTTTACATTGTTTTGCATGAGAGAGAGAGAGAGAGAGAGAGAGAGAGAGAGAGAGAGAGAGAGAGAGAGAGAGAGACTTGCTAGACAACAGAGGAAATGCAGGAAGAACTAGGGAAAGGGAAGGGGAGTGGGAAGTGAGAGGGAGGAGGGATGTGATAGAGAGAACATCGAGCTAGAAGGAAATGGAGGGGGTTGGGAGGGAAAGGAGGGGGAGGAAGGGTATGGGAGAGGGTGAAGCCGGGGTGAGAGGTGATTGGGGAGGGAGTGGTGGGCAGGCAGGGAGGATGGGGGTGAGGATGGATGAGATGGAATGAGATCAAGATGTGGAGGGATGGGGCTAGCGGAGAGTCAGGGATGAAGTGGGGGGGGGGGGTGGCGGGTGGAATTGTGGGTTGTGTCCACGTCTGCATAAAATTTTCATGGCTGAGTTGCCGTTTCTCTGTACTTGTCCTTTCTGTCAGGCGGGTCACTTTACTTTCTTTTCCCTCTTCCTTTATTCTCTCTCTCTCTCTCTCTCTCTCTCTCTCTCTCTCTCTCTCTCTCTCTCCCATGATGATGATGATGATGAAAGAGAGAGAGAGAGAGAGAGAGAGAGAGAGAGAGACGCGAAAGAATGGTTATATATCTTGCAATAAAAAAGTCGTGAGTTGTTTTTGGTCATTTGGGAGATACAAGAATTTCCACCAGACCTGGACCCTGTTAAGATAAAACACTTGTAAGTGATCCAGTCTTGGTGGAAACTATTGTACCTTTTCTTCCTCCAGTCATGTTTTTTCTAGATAGATATAATTCTTGCAATATTAAAAATGTAGGAGAGACTGGTATAGAAAAATAATGTGTGTGTGCGTGTGTGTGTGTATGTGTGTGAGAGAGAGAGAGAGAGAGAGAGAGAGAGAGAGAGAGAGAGAGAGAGAGAGAGAGGACGAAAATATGAAGCCCGGGAGCCAAGTGAATATTCCATGTGGAGGGGAATGAGATGGTGGAGGAGAGATGTGGACAGTACAAGGTGGTGAACGCTGGATGGCCGCCATCACCATTAAATGGAGTTTACGAGATGGTCAATTACATTTTTGCTCGTTTGTGGGTCTACTGTAGGTGTTTTAGTGGTGTTGCGACGGTGGATTACTGAATACCTATACTTTTTATACCTCTCTCACCAGCACACTCATTTTTAGAGACCTCTATTCTTCTCGGTTTCATTTCAGTCTGTTGCTGTTGATTCGTATGTGGTTATGTCTGCCTCTTCAGGTTTAAGGGGACAGTTTAGCTTCATGTGAGGATATGAAGTAAAATGGAAACTCTAAAAACATCTGTCCATAATCACATTGGACCATGGCGCTTTATTCTTACCAGCAATGCGACATATTTAATCAGGCACTGTGCCATTTCTTTAAATCATCGTCATTCATGTGTCCATACGCAGCGATAAGAGTTTACATTTTTCCAGTAATATGTGATGTAAGGTTTGTTTTCCCTGACACATACTTATTCTGTTGGTTCTGCACCACCAACATGTTGGTGGGAGAAGTTTGCAGGATTTGCAGCGTTGTATGTCACACCCTGACTAATGGTGGGAGCTCTATGATGCATCTGGTAGTATAATTGCAGACCAGTGAACTGAGGCCACCCGCTCTCTTATACCTGAGATGAATTGTTCATTTTACTTAATAACAATGGAGAGACCTTCGTTCTTGACTTTTCTGCGGGTTCAAACATACTTCTCTCTTTGTTGTAATCCTGATTTGAGTTTTCGTCAAAAAATACAACAACCACTGATTCTACGAACGGAATCTAATCTAATTTTTTTTTCTTATATACCATGCAAACGTCGTCTTACGGTTGTATCTTTGGGGTGACGGATGTCGGCTTTTGGCATATGTAATAACCTGATCAACCTCGTCATAGCGATGTGAATAACAAATATTCTCTGCAGTTTCAAATGTTGTGATTATGCCAGTACTGATATTTCTCACGAGCGTTTAACTCATATTTTCATCAGAAATATAAGGCCCTTGTCCCTATATAGTGTTAAATGGAGTGGTATGCGGGATGACAGTGAAGATCAAAAGGCATTGATCATCTTAGCGGGAGATTAGAGGAAGATTTCATTAAACTGTTCTCCAGTGTCTTACTTTAAGTTAACTGACTCCCATATATCAGTCTAGGTATAGATAATATGAATGCCTTAATAATGTAATCCATCAAATTCGCCTATGACCTGGGTTAGGTTAGGTGAGATTTTATTTGCCCCAGCGGGGAGTTTGAAAGTCATACAGCTATACAAAATACTCACATACTACTGTTCCTTAGGAAGATAAAAGAAGTCCCACTTTTAATATAGAGTAACAACATGAACGTTTCTGAACGTTCTTCCACTGATAAATGTTTTATAATCTTACAGTTTTCATTTGATAATTAAATGGAGGTGCTTGCACTGCCAGGTGATAGGTCGCTAAGGGCCCTACTAAGCTAAAAGCCTGCATTAACGAACGTGAGCATCTGACGTTCCTGTTTTTCGTATCATAAATAAATCTGCTGGTCACGCCAGGCTTTCGTCACCTGGTTGTGGGGTAAAATAGTATTGGAATGTGACAGGATGATAAACGCCACCAGAGACCATCCTTTTCGTTGTGCAAACCCAAATATTGATAAATGTGATAGCTGTTTCTTTTTTTCAATTTATAAACAGTGAATAAATCAGGAATAAAATTTTCCTTAGATTAAAATAGAAGAAATACAGGGCTGATTAGAAAAATTTTCAAGACTAAGTTTTTCTGTAAACGAATGTAGGTATAAACCACTTTCGCGGCAGTAATGTGGCGACGTGGTGCATATTTGGATTTTTGATAATAACTTAAGTTTCCAAGCTAGTTTCAGACTACCTGTGTAATTTGTTCATAAATTTTTGAAACTGCAAGTCTCAAGTATCTATGTTAGCCTGCACGGTGATGTAGTTATCATATTTGAGGGCAAGCCAGTTAGCTTCTGTCTCTATTCCAACAATATCCTTGTATGACAATCATGGCATTAAAAAAAAAAAAAAATGAAATAAACGACTTTTTTTGGTGGAGTGCTTCTTAAAGTATATCACTCGCAGTTTAAGTGTATAGTACTGTAGACTCTTGCAGCAGCTGCAGTGGTTGCTAACATAATGAGTCAGTAGTTTGCTGCGTACTATACTACTTTTCCCCATATTTGAGGTAAAATAAGTATGTAACGTATAGGAAGAGTATATGTATTGTGTTCGGAAAATAATGCAACCGTATGGGGACATTACATTTATTATAATAAATGTTGGAAATGTCCACCACTTTGCATTTCACACAAATATTCGCGACGAATCATGTTTGTAAACACCCTCTGCAATGTTTCGGTCGGTATCTTGTCCACACAGCGTTGAATGTTGGCCTGCAGCTGTTGAGTTGTGTGGGAATTATTTGAATATGTGGCATCCTTGAGATATCCCCAAAGGAAGAAGTGTGGGGGATCGTGGCAGCCACAAGAGTTTTGAAATCAGGCGTCCTGGAAACACACTTTCAAGGTAATCCATTGTTGCCCTTGCAGTATGAGCTGTTGCATTGTCCTGTTGAAACCATGTCTTATTGACGTCTTCCTCCGACAACGTGGCCACAATTTGTTCCACACAACTCACCAGCTGCAGGCAACATTCAACGCTGTGTGGACAAGATATTGACCAAAACATTGCAGAGCGTGTTTACAAACATGATTCGTCGTGTACATTTGTGTGAAATGCAAAATGATGGACATTTACAACATTTGTTTTAAAAAATGCAATGTCACCATAGGGCTGCATTACTTTCCAAAGACCCTGTACAACAGTAAAGTACATAGCAGAAATTACAAATACCAATGTTAGATCAGTGTTGCTAATGGTTGGTTAGGTTTGTATTTTTCACCAATTTCAGTGTGCCCATATATGTAAGTCACACTAATGGGTAGAAAAAGGAGTACATCAGTTTTTCATCAGTACCAAGAAGTAAATGAAATCACTAGTTTTCCACTGAAATATGTAATATGTGTTTGCAACTAAATAATTTAATAAGCTGATTTAGGTCAGACAAAGATTAAGTTGTTATAGGTAAGAGTGAATTGGTTGGTTAGCATGCTGGCTGAAATATTTGTCTATTTTAATTAAGCAGACTTCAACATACGTGTGTTTGCTTTAATATAACATTTATCAGTAAAACAATGTAGATTATTTCACGAGTTTAACAAAAAAGTAAATAAAAAAAACATCCCGAGGCATCTTTCAATTCCAAGAGCTTCTCTTACCTGTAAATGGCTACCGCTTTTTAGAAACGGCCTGTACCATGCATATATAATACAAAACAATAGTTAATTAAATGGCAATGACAGGTATTGTAATGGAAGAGTAGATGGATGTAGGAAAGGCAGGGAATACTGGTTTAGGCAGATAGGTTAAACGAAAGTATGAAAGGGGCAGTAAGTAGTGACTGATAAACTGGAAACAATGAGAGAATTTTTTAGTGAAGGAAACCAATGTCAAGCATATGGACAGTTTGGGAGAAAACTAGGAAAACAGAACAGTAAGCAGTCTGAAAATATGTAAATCAGAACTGGATGAAAGTAGTCACGAAGTGGAATGATTCTTGGGAAAAGAGGTGAGACTTATGTAGTTGACTGGAATAGGAAATGAAATGCTGTACCAAGTACCTTAAAAAATTATTGCATGCTGTTTGAAGGGAAAAGTAATAACTAAGAATGTGAATGCCACAGAGTATGATTACTGAGCTAAGCTGGAAAATTGCTTGTAATAACTGAGACAGAGGAGGTGGCAATAGTAGAGGGAAAATAACTAAAGCCAGATATACAGAAACTGAATCAACAACTGTGACAGCACACACATCTGATAACCTATATTTTCCAGTATGGTCTGCTGGTCATGGCTGGATGATAGGTGTGGAAGGAAATTGCTGAAAAATGGAGGACTGTTATTGCATCCCTCGAGTGTTGGTTATGTCTATATTCAGCCAGCTTTGTATAGAAGCAAAGCAGTCTCCACGCTAAAAATAATTATGTAAAAACTTTGTATTTTTATCATGCAATATAGATTTAAAAACATAGGATGCACAGCTTCATGATGTATAGTTCCTGACTGGTGGGCTGGCAGGAAACATACCATGGAAGTCTATGAAGTACGCAATAATACATTCACTTTGCTCGTATAATTTGAGACGTGGCTATCTTCAACAATTATTTCATCCCAATAATGGCAAAAGCAGGCAAGGTCATAACTAATGCTTAGCGTATACAGTATACTGGATCTTGCTCGTAAATGCATCCTCCATATGCAGTCTAACGTTAATTTTGGCCAATTCTAGATTATATATGCATATTTCCAATGTAAATATAACAGCTTAGAATGGGTTAGCGATGTGTCTAGTTTATTAGACGGAAGAAATATTCAAAATTTGCTCGCTGTTGGCTCTCATGTAGCGTATTCTTGCCTAATCTAGCGACTGTCGTGGCATTCAAACTCCTGAACCGGGTTTCGCCAAGACTGATGGTCTAGAATTTTTACAGTAAGAATGACTGACGCTCAGGAACGTCTGATGACTGAATGTCGACGTTCGACCGCCTAAACTCTTGGTTTTCATAATACGGCCCTAAGGGACTTCACTACTGCGCCAATGTAAGGCTTATGCTTTTCATGGGGTTGGCCAGTGAAGCTTGTAATATCGCGGTTTTTAGCTTTCTCACAGAGTGCTGTCAGAAGTGAGGGACATGACTGAAATAGTGTGCAGTGAAAAATTAACAATTACGTCAACATTAAAGCAAGACATAATAAACATCATGTGACATTACAGGCTCCTGCATCTTGCTAAGTGAAGTTTGGTCAGAAGTTGAGATATATGCAGGTATTGTTTTGGCATAGCAAAAAGAGCTGGAGATTTCAATTGGCAACCTAAGACACTTATGCTTTTATTTTTATTTTTTCGTAACTACAAGGAAAATGTTTTCGCATTGCATCATTATCGTGTACACACTTCAGTTGCTGTAATAACATTAAATTTACATGAATTGCTACTGAGCTTGAGTAACCACCGTTTACCATACGTTTTACATCCCCATGATCTTCTGATTCTGCTTCAATTACAGTTCACTCCTCGTTTAGTCTTGTACTCTTATTCCCCTCCTCTTCTTCCTTGTGACAGTCTTCCCTTGCGATCTCTGCCTACCACTTGACACCAACTCCCATCATCCTTACTCTCCCCTTCTCAATATCATCACCCCTCCCTGCCTCTGTCTCTACCTCCCCATCCCTG
Source organism: Coenobita brevimanus (assembly GCF_032717465.1). Lineage (NCBI taxonomy): Eukaryota > Metazoa > Arthropoda > Malacostraca > Decapoda > Coenobitidae > Coenobita > Coenobita brevimanus. The sequence continues at coordinate 33,621,524 of NC_136986.1, forward strand.
CTCTAACCATCACCACCATATTCCCCTCTCTCCCCACTAAGCAGATCCTGGAATCATTTGCATAGCGCAGCAGTTCCTGCCTCAAACTCATTAACGCCTCGCCCCGACCAACGCCCTAGAGTTTACAGTATCGTAGCACCAACACCAGCATTCCTTCCTAGGTCCGTCCACCATCCCTGCAATATCATTGCACCAACACCAACACTTCTTAGGACAGTCCACTACCCCCTGTGTTTTGTTCATAGCACCAACACCAACACCGGCACTCACTGGCCACGTCTTATGCCTGTGTTTGGAGGCTCCTTCCATTCTTTCCTTTTGATGATTTCTCTATAATGCAACTTATTTTTCTCGTATGTTACAGTATTTAACCAGTTCATGGCCAGGACAACTCTAGTATTCCAGATGACGTCAGATGATTTTTATTTAGGTGAGTGTGAGTATAGGAGGCCGGGAATGTTAACACCTCTACCATTAACCCTGCCATGCCCTCAACATCCCTGGCATTCCACTGCACCTAAAGCCAAACGATTGTACTCACACGAGAATGAGTAAGAGAAGCAGGAGAGTATTAACTTCTTTTAATTCCTTCATATATTTTTTGTACTTCCAATGTCAAATATTTGTGGTAACTGTGATGTTCATAATACATGCTTTTCATATCTTAATAAAGTTATTGCGACATTTGTCTTTAGTGAGTACAATGTAGTCATTTTTGAAGTCGATGTGATGGTATTAACATTATATTGGACATATTTCTAGTAAATTATAGTAGCTTCCTTCGACTTTGACATAATTCGACCTCGAACGACGTTGTAGAACGAAATGAAGGAGGACAACATTTGATTCGAGATATGTCGTTGCCTTGGCAGTTCTCTTTATTGTCAAATTTCAATGAAATACATTTATTCGCATGAACTATGCCTTACATATGTTGCTGTTTTCATCTCGGCCTGAAAAATGGCACATGTTGGAAGCCTAAAGCGTGTATTATAGAGTGGACATCAAATCAATAACTTCATCTTTTTATGCGAGTTCTAACTACTGATGGTATGGACAACTGTAGTCACTCAGTCCATATACCGCCATAGGATTTTATTTAACCAAGGGTGAGTGCTAGGAGGCTAAATGCTAGTACTGGTACCATTAACCCGTCATAACCGGGACAACGCTAGTACTACACTGCAACTGAATCCAGGCGACTTTATTGAGGATGACTCGTATGAACAGTGATTTTATGAATGCCTACAGTGTGATGCCTCTCTCTCTCTCTCTCTCTCTGTAGCTTGTCGTTTGTAACCCCAGACAGTTAAATGCATCTCAGGGAAGGTCTCATGTCGGTAATCAAGACTGCTTACCATCTAACACCTCATGTTAAAAGAGCGGCTCCTTCACAGAATAAAATAATTTGGCGGTAGGAAGAACGAAATAAAGTCATCAGAGTGAATGAGTTAAGGACAGTTTCTACCCTCTTCAGTCCATCAGGTCGTCTCTCGCAAAATTTGATAGTCTGGTGAATATTTTTGTTAAATAGAAACTCGCCATCGCAGTGAAGAGCCAGTCAACATGCCATACCAGACCCAATAAAAAGACTCGTAAGACAAATTTAGGGAGAGATAGAGGTGCTTAGAGTCTGTCATTAGAGGTAGTACGTCTGGCAAACTGGTTAATTAGAGCACCATATAAAATTCTATCTATCTATCTATTGCCATACGCCTCAATCCCGTAAGGGATGGACACAAACAAATCGCCTCTGTGTCGCCCTGTCCATTGCAACTTCACTGCCTTGCACCCAGCTCACAAACCCCTCTCTCATATACCTCTCCACTCCATCCCTCCATCTCATCCTCGGCCTCCCACTCCCTCTTCCCCTTTCACCTCACTCGCATACACTCTCCTCGTTAGTCTCTCGTTCTCCACTCTTTCCAAAGGTAAGGGTCTTTATTTTCTTATTGGTAACGTTCGCCAGCTTCAGAGCTTCTTCAGACACTAGTCGCCAAGTCACCACTGTTGTTATTGTTCTCACGCACTCACAGCACGTTTGATCTCAAGGGTAGACACAATTGCCTGACCTCCCTTTCCCCCCACCCGCTTCTCCCCTCCTCCCCTGTAGTCAGGCCTCAGTATACAGCATATATGGTCAGGACATTCGCAGAGATGACTTGTGTCTGAAGAAGCCTTGAAGCGGATGAAACCTTACCTTTGAGAAAATAAAGAGCCTTACCTCTTGATTGTGCCTTAATAAACGCTTAGAGCCTGTTCTCCTTGGTACAGCAGACCTCGTAACACTTTTTCCGAAGAGATTTATTTTGTGTACTGCACCTTCGTATTGTGGATGTGATTCAGAATATTAGGAGAAATACACTGAGGTGGTTTGGACATGTGGAGAGAATGGAGAATGAAAGACTAAGAGGGTGTATGTAGGTAAAGTGGAGGGAGGGAGAGGGAGGGGGAGACCGAGGATGAGGTGGAGGGATGACTTGAGAAGTATATGAGGGAGGGGGGAGTGAGTTGGGGGGAAGGCAGTAAAATGGCGGGTGACAGAGCGAATTGGGGGCGTTTTGTCTGCGCCACCCTTTGCGGGATTAGGGCGTCGGGCTATAGAAGGATAGATAGACCTTCATATTGGCTTTATTTTATCTATTTCTTTCACCTATCGATATAGTCAGCATTAGGCGGAAACAAACAAGATAATATTATGGGGTATGAGACAAAATAAGTCGCTGAGGAAGAGGTGTCAAGATGCTTTCTACGCCAATGAGAACAGGACCCTCAATCTAAAGTTATTCAAGCAAGGCCAAAAAAACACACGTCCAAGCTCATCACATGTCAGGCGTGTGCAGTTCGGCCAATACAATACAGACAGTCGACTTCAGTTATTCTGTTGTCCCTCCTGTGTTTTTGAACGGGCTTTGAAAATCGATACACTGAATCCACAGCAACCTACACTGATCGTTGTATTTGGCCACAGATCAGTGTCATCAGTGTCGGCTGCTGCTAATTCACGACACTAATTTTCATAAACATGGAAAAAGAAGCAGGAGAGGTGACAGAATTCTTGATGCTGACTATATATGCATTTCACTCCCATTCCTTCCCATCAGGCGAACCCATTTCTCCTTGTGTTATTATCCTCTTCAGCTCTCGTTTTTCATCTCTCCCAAAGTTTGTCCAATATAACTTCGCCAAGATTTTTGCTCTTGTGCGGAATAAAACAATACTATATGCTATGGTTCTACATCCAGTTACACAGAACCTCTTCATGACTAGTGCTATGTTCTACTGTTAATATGTTGTCATAGGTCGATGGCAGAAAACAGTACTGCGGCTCAACCTCCCTTTCCACAGAACTTGGGGACTACCGCTGTTGTTACTTGCTCCTTTCCATAGAACTCCGGAACTCGGATGGCAAGGGCAAAGTGCAATACGTAAAGTTCAGTTTGTACTCTTTCCCTCTCCCCACCATCACCTCCCTCTCGTTCAGTATTTACCACCAACTTTCCCTGTTACTGACTTAGTAATTTGTCAACTCTTTTGGTACACTTTGTCGTCATGACTTATACGAGTATATTGCATTCATCCATCTTGTAAAAGCATTTGCCACTGCCAACAGAGAACTTTTATTGAATTCTCTAACAAAATTTGGAGTTCCAAACTTATTTGGTGTACCATCTTGAAGAGCCTGCATTACAACTTTAATATTTGTGTGTCCATAGGCGGGTGCAAATCTGAACCCTTCAATGCGGAAGTGGGCATAAAACAAGGATGTGTCCTGGCTTCTATCATTTACAACATCCATCTTACTGCAGTCATCCTTTGAAGTCACCAATAAATAAACCCTGATGATGGAATAAAAATCCATTTCCATCTAGACGGTAGCTAATTTAATCTTAGGCGTCTACGAACATAATCAAAGACTGAAACGGCTCATTTCCTATAGCTACAATACGCCGACGACTGTGCTGTCCTTGCACATACCCCAGAAGACCTATAACAACCTCAACATCGTCTCCAACATATACCATGCAGTGGGGTTCCGAATAAATGTCAGTTAGAAAAAAATAATGTCTCAGAGCAACAATCCAGCAGTCTCTTGCATTTTAGACAAATGGCGAAACTGTAAAATGGAGCATTTTACCTACCTTGGAAGTGTGCATATAGATAAATATAACACTGATGTTGAAGTCCGTGCACGAATCAACTATGCCTCAGTCTCTTTTTGACGTCTCATATCCAGAGTCAACACTAACTTGAGAATCGAAACGAAAGTATCAGTATATATGGCCGTATGCTCCTCTACTCTGTTATTCGGTGCTGAATCCTGGACTACTTACCAGCATCACATCAAACAGCTTGTATCATATCCGATGTTTACAGTACATCCCACGACTCACATGGGAGGATAAAGTCCCTCACTCACAAATTCTCCAGACAGCAAAGTCAACCAGCATAGAAACCATGTTGGCTAAAAGACAGCCGAGATGGGTCAGATAAGTGTTCCGCATGCCTGAGCACCGCCGTCCCTGCTAGATTCTATATGGCCAACTCCCTGCAGCACGCCACAGCCCAGGGAGATGGAAGAAGAAATATAAATATCATTTAAGGACAACTGCAAAGAAATACATCATACCTAAAGATCTTGAAACCAATACCTATGACAGAATTCAATGGCGAGCACACTGAAGTGAAGAAACCATTCATCTTGAAGACACTCAAAACCTGGCCAGAGAAGAACGTAGACAACGGAGGCGTAACCAAAACGGAGTTCTCCTGGCGAACCCAGCCTTGACATGCCGACTGTGTGGCAGTTTGTGGATCCAGGATTGATCTGCACAGGCACACACGTTGGCACCAAAGACGATGAGAGTATAGTAGGCGTCGTCTTCTGTAGCAGAACAGCTTTAAGTGAGTAAGTCTGTCTGTCTGTCTGTCTGTCTGTCTCTCTCTCTCTCTCTCTCTCTCTCTCTCTCTCTCTCTCTCAATGCGTGTGTGTTTTTTTTTTTATGCGAGGAAGAAGGAACCAAAGGCCATGAGCCCGCAGTAACAGTTCCCTCCAAGAGAAAAACAAAATACAATAGAGAGCCAAATTCAAGATCCAATCATTTTGAGATGCTTGGACACACTGCGTTTGAAAGACTGGAGATCATAGGCAGCAGGAAATACAGATAGAGGGAGACAGTTCCTGAGCTGACCTGTTGCATAAATGAAAGACTGGGAGTAACGGTTAATTCTTGCATTAGAGAGTTGGACAGAAAAGGGATGAGAGTTTGCTGCCAGACGGGTGCTACGCGCCCGTCGTAGAGGTGGAGAAATGCAATCAGACAGTTCAGAGTAGCAGTGACCATTAAAGTAGCGATAGAAAAGAGATAAAGATGCAACAGTACGGCGAAGAGACAGAGGTTGAAGGGAGTCAGTAAGAGGAGGAGAGTTAATGAGACGAAAACCCTTTGACTCCACCCTATTGAGAAGAGCTGTATGTGGCGAGCCTCCCCACACATGAGAGTTGTACTCCACACAGGGGCGGATAAAACCCCTGTATAGAGTCAACAATTGTGCAGGGGTAAAGAAAGAGCGGAGTCGGCTTAGCACACCCAATCTCTTGGAAGCAGATTTTACAAGAGATGTAATATGATCTTTCCAAGATAAGTCCCGAGTAAATGAAACCCCAAGCATGTTCAAGGATGATGCAGGATTAAGCTGAATATTATTAAACATTAATGGGTATACGTGTGGAAGATTTTGTCGGGTTGATAGGTGTAAGAACTGAGTCTTAGATGCATTAAAGACAACCATATTATTTTTACCACAGTCAGAGATACGAGCCAAGTCAGACATTAGGTGTGCCATAGCCTCATCCCATGTTTGTTGAAGTAACTGTTGAGATGGGCGTTGCGGGAACCGAATGGAAAGGTGAAGGGTGGAGTCATCAGCGTATGAGTGGATAGGGTTAGATGTACAGCATAGAAGATCATTGATGAATAAAAGGAAGAGAGTTGGTGATAGGACAGAGCCCTGAGGAACACCACTGTTGACAGATCTAGGAGAAGAACGATGGCCGTCTACAACAGCGGCTATAGAACGACCAGAAAGGAAGCTAGCGATGAAGGCACAGATAGAAGGATAGAAACCATAGGAGGGCAGTTTGGAAATTAAAGATATATGCCAGACTCGATCGAAAGCCTTTGAGATGTCAAGTGCAATGGCAAAGCTTTCGCCAAAGTCCCGAAAGGAGGATGACCAGGAGTCTGAAAGGTAGGTGAGAAGATCGCCAGTGGAGCGTCCCTGACGGAACCCATACTGACGATCGGAAAGAAGGTTGTGATAGGAAAGATGCCTTAAAATTTTTCTATTAAGAATTGACTCGAAAACTTTTGAAATACAGGACGTTAAAGCAATTGGACGGTAGTTGGAGGGTTGGGAGTGGTCACCCTTCTTTGGGACTGGCTGAATGAGAGCAAACTTCCAGCAAGAAGGAAAGGTACAAGTTGACAGACAAAGGCGAAAGAGTTTGCCTAGGCAGGGTGTAAGCACAGAAGCACAGTTCTTGAGAACAACAGGAGGGACCCCATCAGGCCCATATGCCTTGTTAGTACTGAGGCCAGTGATGGCAGAAAATACATCAACTGAAGAAATTTTAATGTCAGCCATGAGGAAGTCAGAGGGGGGAAGAGATGGAGGAACAACACCGGAATCATCTAAGGTGGAATTGGAGGAGAAAGTATGTGCGAAGAGATCTGCTTTATCAGTAGAAGAAATAGCTACAGAACCATCAGAGTAGAAAAGAGGAGGGAAGGATGATGAGGTAAAGTTGTTGGAAAGATTTTTGGCAAGGTGCCAGAAGGAGCGGGAAGAATTCGATTTGGAGAGTTGAGAGCATTTAGTATGGATGAAATTATTTTTAGTAGAGCGAAGAACAGACTTAGCACGATTCTGGGCAGAAACGTAAAGATGATGTGATTCAGGGGTGGGTTGGCTCCGGTACCTTTTGTAGGCCTTCTCCTTGTTGCGGACAGCATTAGAACAAGCGTGATTAAACCAAGGCTTTCTTGCGTTAGTCAGAGGATATGAGAAAGGAATGTATGCTTCCATGCCCGAGAGAATAACCTCCGTAATGCGCAAGGCACACTCAGATTGCTCACGGCCATGGAAGCAATAATCATTCCTGGGAAAATCAAAGAAGTACTGCCTGAGGGCCTCCCAGTTTGCAGCTCCAAAATGCCACAGACGACGTTTCCCTGGAGGGTCCACAGGCCGTACCAGAGTGCTAGGACAGGTTAAGGTAATAAGGTTGTGATCAGAGGAGCCCAACGGAGAGAAAAGATTAACAGAGTAAGCAGAAGGATTAGTTGTGAGGAAGAGGTCAAGTATGTTGGAGCTCTCTCCAAGGCGGTCAGGGATACGGGTAGGGTGCTCTAGGTCGTTAAGGATAGAAAAGATGTAGGCTTGTTCACCAGGTGGATCCGTGAAAGGAGAGGAGAGCCAAAGGTGGTGGTGAACATTGAAATCTCCAAGAATGGAGATTTCAGAGAAAGGAGAAATGGACAGAATGTGTTCCATCGTAGAAGTAAGATAGTCGAAGAATTTTTGATAGTCAGTAGAATTAGGGGATAAGTAAACAGCACAGATATATTTAGTCAGAGAATGACAGGAAAGCCGAAGCCAGAGTGTGGAGAATTCAGAAGAATCAAGTTCAGGAACACGAGAGCAAGATAAGTCGTTGCGTATATATACACAACAGCCACCTTTGGCTTTGAAATGAGTATAGAGAAAGTAGGAGGATACAGAAAAGGGTGTGCTGTCGGTTGCCTCAGACAGCTGAGTCTCCGTCAGAGAAAGAAGGTGAGGTTTAGAGGAGGAGAGGTGGTGCTCAACAGAGCGAAAGTTAGATGAAAGGCCACGAATGTTGCAGAAATGAAGAAGAAGAGAGTCAGACAGTGGTTCCAGGCACCTCGAGTCGTCACCGGGAGAGGGGCAGATGGCGGGGGCATTTATGGTCCCCCCCCCTGGGGACTCCGAGGCTTGATTAATCGACGCCATTTTTGTTGAATTTTGAATAGGAAGTGTAGTGTGTACTGTGCATGTAGTTTGGTGAAGATAGTTAGAGAAATTTGTACTGGAGAGCATGCTGGCCTACTCTCTGTGTAACTGAGACACTGAAAAAGTTCAGCAAAGGGGGATGGTCAGGAACTTGTCCTGAGGGCTGATGAAACGGGAGCTCCAGCACTCCCTGTCATCAGCTTTCCATCCACCTCGGGAGTACTGCCCTGCTCGACTGGTGCTACAGTGTGTGTGTGTGTGTGTGTGTGTGTGTGTGTGTGTGTGTGTGTGTGTGTGTGTGTGTGTGTGTGTGTTGTGACAAAAATGAAAGTGGAAAATAATTCGCCATTCTCTCCAGCCGCCCCAGCCATCACCATAAAAAAACACCAGGTCTGCAGTGGCGAAGTTTGGCTCAATTTCCTCTCGATCCGCGACTGTTGTTTGTTTTATACTCCCTTCCTGCCAGCGGGGGAGGGGGGGGGGAGGATGGAGGAGAAGAACAGGGGTGAGGGAGGAGAGGATGGGGGAGAAGAGGGGTGAGGGAGGAGAGGATGGAGGAGAAGAGGGCTGAGGGAGGAGAGGATGGAGGAGAAGAGGGCTGAGGAAGGAGAGGATGGAGGAGAAGAGGGCTGAGGGAGGAGAGGATGGAGGAGAAGAGGGCTGAGGGAGGAGAGGATGGGGGAGAAGAGGGCTGAGGGAGGAGAGGATGGAGGAGAAGAAGAGGGCTGAGGGAGGAGAGGATGGAGGAGGAGAAAAGGGGTGGGGGAGGACGGGGGGAGAATGATAAGGGAGGGAAGTTGGAATGGAAGGAACAAAAATATTACTGGTGTTCGACCGGCACCCGAGAGAGAGAGAGACAGAGAGAGAGAGAGAGAGAAACACACACACACACACACACACACACACACACACACACACACACACACTCACACGGAGCAAAGCAGCAATAGACATTCACTAGAGGGTATGTAAAGTACGGAAGCACAGGAGCAAGACTAAGGAAAAGGGGCAATTGAACTATTCAGTAAATCATTATCATTAACATAAGCCGGCATCCAAACCTTTCAGGAGTGAGTGACAAATTGGCAACAGGGAAATTCAGGGATACATTCGCTGATTCAACGCTCTTGGAAACATCAGCGCGGATAGTGTAATGGCGACGAATAACATAGGTTAATATAGATTCTGACTCCACAGTTCAGTAGTCCAGGGTCACATACAAGCCTTAAGCTCTAAGCGAATGAACAGGAAGGCTACTACGAGCGACACTAACAAAGATCACATGGAAGCAACATTATTGAACACGCTCAGTCCGGGCATTGAATACAGAAGAATCCGGGGCAAGAATAAAGGAAGACACAGACTAGACAGAATGGTTTCAGAGCAACGTGCCCTCACACGGAGGAGCCTTACTTGGGAATACAGTAAATAAATATGCAGGGCACAAGTGAATGCAAGGAAGAACGAAAGAACATTCATTTCAGAGTTGTAGTGGAAGCAAAATAAACAAATGTGTGATCATGTGACAAAAAAAAAAAAAAAAAAAATCAGAAGTAACAGAAGGCATTAGTAGAGAATCATTCACAGCAATATGAAAGGAAATAATCCGGAAAAGATCAAAGTGACTGAGAAACGAAGAGGAACATGAACTAAAATATCACTGAAAAGTAGTTTCGAATGGCGGTTGGTACAGTTCAAGAATAGCGGGGAGGGGGGGAGTGGGAATGGGAGGCACACTAAAATTAGAACAAGCTCGCTGTAAACCAGAATGAAGATCAGACATGGGCACCAGATTCACAGTAACTCTAGCCTCAAAAGCGTCAACTGAAAGACAGATAAAACCACTAACTTGTGAGGCAAAAGAACCAAGACACAGATACAAGTTACCTAGATAAAAAAAAATAACCGAAAGTAGTTCAGCAACAATGATAAATTTCACAGTCAAATCCTCAAAAGCGTCAGAGATATTGAATGGAAACGAACTTCATTTATGTGAACTACAGCTTCTTGCAACAAAGTATGAGTAGCAACGACCCTGGTTTGAGCACCACGAGCAAAAGTCAGATTATTCAATTGCGACTGAAAGGCAGAAAGACTCTTGGACGCTGCACGGCCAAAGATCCCACGCAAAATTTCACCACGTAAAAAAGAAGAAGAAGAAGATGAAAAACACTGGCCACATGACTGTCCTGCGGCAGAAGCCCTTGGACGTGTACTGTTCAAGTGTGCAAAATTTTCTTCGTAAGTTTCCATTTCAGAGGAGCGTACAGGGGTGTCCAAGAGTAGTACTGTATTAATGTGCCTGCTCACCACCCGAATAAAATAAGGGAGCGAATGGCAAAGAGTTGTTGAACGAATTTTGACACTTCCATCATTACAAAAGTCAGTGGCTGAAGGTCATGGCGAACTGATACTACATGCTTCACAATCATAACTCCTCCAAAGGCAACCACCAACGCCCCTGGCCATTGGACCCATGATCAAGAGATGACGCATTCCAGACTGCCACACCCTCCACAACATCTTAGCCATAAAAAAGAGTTCAAATTAATGTTCGATTCAGGAAGGCAATCTTCGAGAGGCGATAAGGGAAGAACACGGGCAACAGTAGAGCGTTGAGCACAAGGAATTTTCCGGGGCTAGTCGTTAACAGGAGGAAGAGGTATGCTTGAAAAGAGGAGAGGATGACTCGTTAATACCAAATTTCTAGGAGCATTATTCAGACTATCAACATGTACTTATCTGGTTTCAGAAAGTGATAGGTCTTTTATTTCGGGCTTCTTATCCCTACGGGCAAGTGTTTGATCTCATATTAGAGAATCCCACTGAAGCAGTTTAAAGAAGGTAGGGATGAAAGTTTTCTTCAAGTAGAATATTGGATATACAAGAATGGTGACATAGGTTTTAAATATAAATAGTTATGCACTGTTAAATTACACTACCTCAGTTTGTTATTTTTTTCAAATATTTCTTCATTTGTTACATTGCAGTTCACACACACACACACACACACACACACACACACACACACACACACATTCCCGAAGCAATAAACCCGAGCACCAGCGCTCCACTCATTCACCCCCTCCCCCTCCCCACCTCCTCATTCACTCCTCTTCTACTTCCTGACTTTGCCTCCTCGTCTAAGACACAATTAAAACGTTATGTGTGGGCCTGTGGCTGAATATCGTGCTAGGCTGGGTCAATGAGTGCACAATTACTGTCACTTTCTTTCTTATTCAGAGCATAGTTTAGGACCTACAGTGCTACCAGGCATTGCTCGGGTTGGCTAAATTATGGCTATTTTCTTGGTGGAAGGGTCTGGCCTGGTTGGGGGTTGTGTCCCCACTGCCCGCATTCCCGTTAATTCCCATGAGGCCTATGATATATTTATGTTTATACTATCCGCGTTGTTATCTAACCCTTTATTGCATCATCAAAAGCGTAGGAGTCCGGGGTTAGTCTACACAAAAAATTTCACTCTTATCTTGAAAACTATTGAAATCTTGGGGACGATGGAGTCTGCCTCTCCCCCCCTATCCAATCCCCCAAGTGAGTCTGTGACGTTTACAACGTTGCAGTATCAGTAATAATTACCATTCAAAATTTGATTAGTCTGTCTTGAAAGTTACAGTAGATATTTTGCATCGTCTGATTTCAGGGTAGGGGATATGCTCCTAACCTAGAGTGTAGTTTTTATAATATAGTTTAATTGTTTTCTCCTTTGTATTGCTACTTACACAATTTCATTTTTAAAGCTTGAATACTGTGTATAATAACTGGAGTGATGTCGGAGCCCAGTGCAAATTCAGCGTGTTGCCCATATGATGCTCATGTCACTCCTCTCAGCCATATTCATACCCATGCAAAATGTCAACTCTGCAGCTTGAAAACTATGACTGTGTACAGTAGAAAGGCAACGCAACTGAAAAACAGACATTGTGAGCTGCTTAGAGCATAACAGTCATTCATTTTCATTCATTCATTATCCAATCCTACGTTGCCCCATTAGGAGAGTAGGAGCCCGTGGCTAGGCAATTTGGTCCTGACATTTAAGATGAGTGACCAGCCTCACTTATCCCTGAGTGGCATTACGTGTGCAATAAACCTCAACCAACCCTTGGATATAAACCTTCGCCGGCTCAATCTGATTGGAGCTCCGTAATTACCCACTAAACCACCAGGCGCCAAAATTTGGTTATATGGTTACCACCCAGCGTGGTAAATGGTTTCCTGGTGTACAGGAAACTTTTGGCTTGTCACTCCGTGTAGAGTCACCCACATGCAGAAGGAAGAGGAAAGAATGAAGGAAAGAAAGACAGAAGAGGGAGTGTAAAGTCATCCGTAGGCAGAAGGATGAGGAAAGAATGAAGGAAAGAAAGACAGAAGAGGAAAGAAAGATGGAGGAGAGGAAAGGGCAGACACCAGAGAGTAGCACTACATCGAGTGAGTGGATGGTGAGCGCCCCCACCTCTGCAAGAAAAACAAGCTGGTAGGCGACGATGGCCAGCTTTATGCGGACCAAGCTTTGTCAGCAACCGGAAGTGAGCTTCGATACTAAAATTAAATTCTATATGTAGGTACTCCAGTGCAACATTCAGCCCAAGAATCATGGCCCTAGCTTAATAATCTTCGGACCCTTAGCATTTTGCGCTAACATAGTAGTGATTTTAGCTAATTTCACCATTTTAGCATTTGATGACCTTTGACCCCTGACCTGGCCAATGAAGCACTTAGGTGTACCATGGAAAGTTGTAGTACTAGTCAGTGTCTATAAGCATGCAAACTTTCATTCAGTTCCATCGAGCCTTTGGGGAACTAGGGGGGCGTTTTTGAAAACCGGTACTGGTTGTAGGGGATGCTGAGGCCAATCTCTGCAGGGTTGCCACTCAAAAACTAGAGAAGAGAGGAGAAAAACAGAGAGCACACTTTCGATAGGGAATTACATCAAGATTAGGGCTAAAGAAATCAAAGCTTTCTATGTCCATTAGTAATGTTTCTACAACTCAGAACGTAAAAAGTGCGAAAAAACGGGTTTTCGGCCGTCGCTGGGCAACTTCTCGTTGCCTAGCAACCAAAACCTTGCCGACACAACTAAGTCTTAGGCTAGTCATTGTGTCCAAGTTTGGTCGGAATCAGTTAATTCTGAAGGGCAGAAGTGCCTGCCACAATTAAACATGAAAGAAAGAAAACGCGACTAAAGGTAAGGGCAACGTGGAGCTGGCCAAATAACGAAGTAAAGGGTACATATCAGGTAGCGAGTCTTACATGTCTGTATAATTCAATGTTAGATTGCTTCAGGAAAAATATATAGGAAAGAAGAGGGATCTGTATTATGTTTTTGTTGACTCGGAAAAGACCTTTGACAGTCCCTAGGGAGGTGAAGTGAGCAATGGGAAAGCTGGGGATCGAGGAATGGCTGATGAGAGTGGTCATAGCTATTTATGTGGGTGCTCGCACCCAGGTGAGAGTGAATGGAGATTTGAGTGGTGAGTTTTCTGTGAATGTTGGTGTGCATCAGGGATCAGTCTTGATACCCTTGTTATTGGGTGTTTGAAGCCCTCTCACGTGACTTCAGAAATGGACTCTCGTGAGAGATGTAGTGGTATTAGAGGTGTACTGCGAGATAATGCTAAGTTCATGTGTGTGGTGTATTGGGGAGAGCATGAGAGCATGTTGAGATTGTCAGGCATGAATGGATTTGTCTAATTGGTGAGCCCCACCTCCAGCACATGATGTGTGGTGGAGATGGGGTTGGAGCTAGCTCTGTGGCTTCAGTGAAGAGAGATTAGAAGTAGTTCAGGGAGCTGTTGCTCATTTTCCGTGCAAAGCGATTTTTGTATGCAGCATGTGTTTGGAGTGTAATGCAGTAAAGTAGTGAGACCTGGACAGTAAAGAAAGAGGATATTCGCAGGCTCAAACATAGTGAAATGATAATGATTAGATGGATGTGCAATGTGTCCTTGAATGCGAGGCCTGGGGGGCCTAGGTTTACAATGGAAGAGTTAAGAGGAAGGATGGGACTGGAGTGCAATGGTTTTGTGATGAGAAGTAGATTGAGATGGTTTGGGCATGTGGAGAGGATGAAGGATGACAAATGGGTGCAGAAAGTGAGAAGTATCAACATTGGGGGTAGGGTTGCGAGAGGCAGACAGAAAAAGGCCTGGGATGAGATCACAGAATGTAATTTCAGGGATAAGAGACTGAACAGGGAGGCTGCCAGAGATCGAGCAGTATGGAAAGCCAAGGTCGACTTATGCAAGCATGTTGAAGCCTTTATAAATGTAACAAAACGAAATGAATAACACACACACACACACACACACACACACACACACACACACACACACACACACACACACACACACACACACAATGGGCACCTATCTATCTATCTATTGCCAGATGCCTCAATCCCGTAAGGGGTGGCCACAAACAAATCGCCTCTGTGTCGCCCTGTGCAATGCCATTTCATTGCCCTGCTCAGAGCTCACACTCCCCCCTTTCATATGCCTCTCCACTCCACCCTCATCTCATCCTCGGCGTCCCCCTCCCTCTCCCCCCTCCACCTCACTCGTATACACATTCCTCCTTCTCGTTGGTCTCTCGCTCTCCATCCTCTCCACATGGCCAAACCACCTCAGTGTATTTCTCCTAATGCTTTCTATCACATTTACATCCACACCGCAACGCTCCTTCACTTCATTTGTCAGTCTGTCTCTCCATTAACTGCACATGCTCCTCTCAAATAACTCATTTCCATTGCTCTCACTCTTGACTTGTGTCCTTCCAACAAGGTCCAAGCTTCACTTCCATAAGTTAGAGTAGGTTATCACAATACTGTCATGCAGCGACTTTCTACTTCCGTGCTCACTTCTCTGTTCCTTATCATTTCTTTCAAGGAACGAGCAACCTTTCTTCCTTGTTGTACTTTTTCAAGTACTTCACCCTCCAAACTTCCATCCTTACTCATCACACTCCCCAAGTACTTAAACGTACTCACATTTTCCATTTCCTCATCATCCATCCTCACTGCACATTCCCTGACTTCACCTCTCTCGAAGACCGTCACTTTACTCTTCCCTACATTCACCTTTAAATTCCGTTTCTTACACACTCTCCCAAACTCATCCACCAAGCCTTGCAGCACCCCTTCGTCTTCACTTGACAACACAGTATCATCTGCAAATAACAGTACATGGAGTTTCCAAACACTACCCTCTCTCACTAGGGCCACTCCAACATCCGCTGCCCTACCTTGTATCTTTGTGTTCTTCCAACAACGTCCAAGCTTCACTTCCATACTTTAGAGTTGGTATCACAATACTGTCATGTAGTAACTTTTTCACTTCCATGCTCACTTCCCTGTTTCTTATCACTGCCTTCAATGAACCAGCAACCTTTCTTCCTTGTACCCTTTCAAGCATTTCATCCTCTAAACTTCCATCCTTACTCATCACACTACCCAAGTGCTTAAACACACTCTCATTATTTATAGCCTCCTAATCCAGACTCACTGTACATTCAGTGGCTTCATTTCTCTCGTTCTTAACTTTACTCTTCACTACATTCACCTTTAGATTACATTTCTTGAACACTCTCCCAAACTCATTTACCATTTACCAAGCCTTGAAGTTCCCCTTCATCTTCACTTGACAATAAATGATCATCTGCAAACAACAGTACAGGGAGTTTCCAAACACTGCCCTCTCTAATTAGGGCCATTCCAACATCCACTGCCCTACCTTGTATTTCTTTTATAACCCCATCCATATACAGATTGAACAACCATGGAGACATGACACATCCTTGTTTCAATCCAACCTTCAAATAAAGAAATTCACTCTGTTCACTGTCCACACGCACTGCAACCTTAGTCCCCCCTCATGCGTACGCAGCATGGCATTCAACAAATTCCCGTTTACTCCATATATTCTTAATATTTTCCACAGTCCTTGTCTATCTACCCTGTCATATGTTTTCTCCAAACCCATGAAGGCCGCATACAACATCATTCCCTTCTCTAGAATCTTTTCCACTACAGACCCAAGAACAAATATCTGATCTATGCAACCTCTTCTCTTTTTTAAATCTCCCTGTTCTTCACCAACTAATTCCTCTGTTATTTCCTCTGACTCTGTCAACAAGTATCCAACCATACACTTTTCCTGTTACTAAGAAGTCAAATGCCCCTATGATTACAACACTTCTTTTTCCTCTTTTCCCTTGTATGGGGGAATAATTATACCTGACTTACAATCCTCCAGACTCTACCTTTCTATCCGGCCAATATTCATATCTTTCATATTCATTCTACTACTATCTCTCCCCCATTCTTCAGCATTTCACCACACACTCCTCCAATTTATGGGGCTTTCCCTATTTTGACTTTCTTCATTGCTTCCACTAGTTCCATCCTACTGATCTCTTCTCCTCTCACCGACCTCCTTCTCCCAGCCATTCCCCAGCCACGTTTCTTCGCATCACATTCATTCTCTGTATTTAACAGTTCCTGAAAATGTTCTCTCCATCTTCTCACTTTTCTCCTTTCTACACTAGCAATCTTCCATTTTTATCATTCACTTTACGATTAACTTCTTTTTTCACTCTGTCTTTCTCTTTTTACCTCTTTCCAGAACATTTTCTTACATTCCCTCTACTTTACACTCAAATTCCTTCCAAAATTCCTCATCCACCCCCTTCTTACTGTCTCTTAAAAGTCTTTTCACCTCTCTCTTCTTCTCTACATATAGCTCTCTCTTCTGTATCTCAACTTCCTCCACGCCCCTGTTTCTCATCCAGTCACTATATGTTTTCTTCGTTTGCACCACAGTTTGTCTCACCTCTTCATTCCAGCATACTGTTCCTTGCACCCCATTTTGTCTTCTCTTCACCCCACACACCACCTCGCATGCTGCTGCACAGATTTCTTCTGTGAATATCTTGCACGCACCTTCTGCCTCCCCCATATGCTCCAAGTCATATTTACCCAATCACTCCTCCACTTTTGTCTTATATTCTGCCTATTTTTCATCCTCTTTCAACCTTTCTATGCTCCTTATATGGACTACTTCTTCCTGTCCCTCCCTCCTTCTACTCCTCCATTTCATTTGAACCTTGACTTTCACCATCACCATGTGGTGGTCAGAAAGTTCACTTCCCCAGCCTCTGTATGCTCTTTCATCCACTACACACCTCATTCTTTCATCCACACACACATAATCAATTATTATTGCATTCCGTTCAGTTCACCACCTACCCTTCTCATCACTTGCCTGGTATACCTGTGGATCATTTTGTGTCTAAAGAAGGTATTGCCTATCACCAACCCCCTCCCCGTACAAATGTCCGCTAGAGCACTGCCATTCTCATCCACTTCTGCAGGCACAGCCCGCTCACCAAATACTCCATCCACCTTCACATTCCTACTTTTCCACTCATATCCCCAGTCATAAACACTCTCTTATTCCTTTCAAATTTTTCCATGCACGTTTCCACTTTTGCCCAGAACTCATCTTTCAATCTACTTGCACGATCTTGCGTTGGCGCGTGCGACCACACACACACACACACACACACACACACACACACAATCGCCCACATCTGTAGTCCTATTTCATTCTTACCCACACAATCCTTGAGCCAACTGATCCAAACTCATTTATATTCTGCTTCCATCTCTTGCACACAACAATACAAACTCCTTCTTTTGCCCTCTCATTCTCACCTTCTCCCTCACATATACCCCATCCATACTTCCATTCTCTCACACCCTCACCTCTCCATTTAGTCACAGCTATTCCAAATATTTCCACTTTCGCACCCTCCAGCACCTGGACAATCTCTCTTTCACCTCATCATTAGCACCCCTTACATTCCATGTTGCAATCAGTACCATGTCTTTTGTTCGGTCCTTTAGGTCCCTTCCACACGAGCTGGCAGTGCCCGACAGGCAAACAATGATACCATATCACATTCCAATTCACACATTCAGAAGGTGGCTGGCGGGCACGAGCGTAGATGACGTCATAAGCAAGGAAACCACTGGCAAACTATCTATAACACCCTTGTCTGTTGTTGAGGCAATGCTTGCCGTGTGGACAACAAAACAAGTGTGCCCGGTAGTGACCAATGGCTGCCAGAAAATGTTTGATCTGGTAACACTGCTAAAGAAGCTGAGGGATATACGCTCAGCGAGCAGTGCCCATCAAGCATTGCTTGCTCGTCACATGTTGGTCAGTCCTTGGCCGAGGCTTCTTGTTTGTATTTTTAGTTAGTTGTTATCCGTGGAGGGGCACTAACCCTCCGCCAACCCACTTGCTGTAACGTAGGGTTTACGGGAAATCATTTGGTTAACCACTCAACGTGGAGCTACCTCAAAACAGAGTACCGCCACATGAAGTGGGTGGATGATGGGCACCCCCATCTACCATCTTAATAATAATAATAATAATAATAGTAGTAGTAGTAGTAATAGTAGTAGTAGTAGTAGTACTAGTATTGGTAGTGGTAATAGTAGTAGCCCTCTCGCGCACGAAAAGTTTCAATAAGTTTTCTGGTGCACGATTTTTTCTGCGAAGCCGCCCGGCCCGGCTGCCCGTGCGCGGCAAATAACACGTATTCTCTCCTTATTTTCGCCACCCAAACATCAATATACTGCCATGAAACCTATGTCATCTTATTCGTCGATGTTTGTTCTAGCTGATAAGCACCACAAAAAAACATGAAAACACGAATGAAACAACATTAGGTGGCCATGAATAAAATTTCGCTACGGCACGTTCACTTCCCAACATCACCATTCGAATGTTTTCCATCACACAGGAAAATGTTATTAGAAGTTTTGATAGAGAATTTCATCAGCTTTCTAAAGAGGTAAATCCGGTGTTGATACGATTTGTAGTTTTCGAGAAAATAGCCAAAAACTGAAAACCATTTTTGAAAAAATCAAGGAGCTCTAAAACTGATTTTTTCTCACACATGTTATGTTTTTATTGCATAATATTATGCAGAATTTCACCAGCTTTCTAATAACCTAAAACTGGTTTCGATACGCCTCATAGTTCTCGAGTAAATCGCCCAAAACGACTGGGAACTCACGTCCATACGTCACTTTCGTGATGTGCGCTCAGCATACACAATATTCCCGCCTACGTAACAACGAATTCTTATCATAGATATTACATTGCTATGTCGTGTACATACGTAGAATTTACTGCTCTTTATCATGGTTCTTATAGGAAATCGATACGTCCAATAGTTTTCGAGCAATTGGCCGACAAAGTGAGATTACTCCTCCGAGCGCTTTCGACTTTACCGAAACAGTATGTTCCCCCAACTTTTCCAACAGAAAATGCTCCCAGAGGCTTATATTCTGCAAATGAATATACGTAGAATTTACTGCTCTTTATCATGGTTCATACGGGAAATCGATACGTCCAATAGTTTTGGAGTAATTGGACGACAAAGGTCGAAACTCTTCCTCACCCCCACGCAAGATAAAAAACATTCTTTCTCTGCCTCACCCACGGCTACATATTTTCGCTCGTTACGTTTTATTATTTTCTTTTTTTACTCAAAGTATACATGTAAAATATCATAAGGTTTTTGATAGTGCTGTCAGAAACTCGACATGACCACTAGTCTTTTTGCTAGGTTCTGATACTAAAGCTGAACTTTCTTCCATCTCATGTGTGTGTATGTAAAAAACATTACTTATTTGTGTAAAAAATATTGAACTATAGAAATAGGTCAATATACAGATCAACAAAATACGGATAACTCACTTCCTCCAGAGGTGTTGAGATGCTGGCAGTAGTTTGAAGATGAGTTAGGCTATGTAGTGTGTGAGCATGTGAGTGTGTGGGTGAGCATGTGAGTGTGTGGGTGAGCGTGTGCGTGTGTGGGTGTGTGTGTGAGTGTGGGTGGGTGTGGGTGTGGGTGAGTGTGTGTGCGTGTGTGTGTGTGTGTGTCTGTGGCTGTGGCGTATTTTCTTCTCTCCTTGCGATACATTTGCCTAAAACACATGCGATGCACACAATAGATTTCTCCACGAACATTCGCTGCACGACATACGTATGTATATGTGGCTGTGGCATATTTCTTGTCTTTGACACTTGCGCTTTGTTTTAGCTAAGTCAGTCAATCCATGAAATATTTCTCTGTGAACACTCGCTGCGACTCTATTGTATTTTCACACACCACACTCCTTCACAAACACCTACAGCATGTTTGATGTATATTTCACACAATTCCATACTCATTTTCACTATCAGAATCACAATAATTTCATCCCTAAACACCTCTAATTCTTCCTTCCCAACTATAAAAACTGTACGTGATGCCTGCCCCATTCCACACTATGGTTCCATAATTTCACCAAGCCAGCCACAATATCTTTCACAAAAAATACAGTTTAGGCATTGGCTTCATTATATACGTATTTGTAATCACGCCATAGGGCCTTGGGGAGGGTGAGAGGCGAAACCCCGCAACAGTGAACGCGCATATCGGCTCTAAGCTTAACACTTGATAACGGACACAGTTCCTTTTCATGACATATATCTATGTTCCATCGACAATATCACATACAGATATGCTCACAAATATTGCATTATCACGCTCAGTCCATAGGGGCTTCGGCTCGGGCAGGAGGGAAAAAATTAGTCGAAGTTTAAAGGGACAGTACATCTGACGTAACCTCACCACCTGGCTGCTTGGAAGAGACTGAGGTTTATTGCTATGTGCTGGGTCCCGTGAGGCAGCTCAGTGTTGCCAATGCTATACCATTGGAAAGCACTGTACTCGCTACAATGCATCAAAATTTGACGCGGTTTCACCAGAAACTTAATTTTTGGCTATTTTTTTGTGTGCATAGGAACTCGATTCGAGTGACTGATCATCTTTAAAACAATCCACATGGAACGCGAATCGGGTGACTGACACTGAGAGGGGTAGTAGTAGTACAATTGGTACTAGTAGTATTAGTAGTAGTAGTAAGAACTATAAATGTACAAAATTCAGTTACATGTTGCCAGAATTATCTCCCTAGAGTAAAAATAAAAAAATATATAATGTGCAACAAAAATGTTGCAAATAAAGATAATGATATTAAAGTTAAACGAGTGAGTTGGCGTGGAAGGAAGCATCTTTTTTTCTTTTTTTTTGAAGAGAGAAGGGGGGGGGCAGACTTTTCAACATTTTTCCTTCTCTTTTTACTCTTTGATGTTATCCACTTTTTTTTAAATCTGATTCCCCGTGCTCTCTGGAAAGCCACACCCACCCACCAACACCCACACAGTCCATCCTTCCATTATACCCACCCACCTTGTCCAACTGCCCATCCAACTTCCACACTCATCCATCTTGCCCACATAACCACCCTTCCCAGCTACACACTCACCCACCCTACCCATAACCCACTAGCCCATCCCATTCATCCTGCCCAGTGCCCACCCACCTCACCTTCTACCTCACTCTGCCTACCCATCCACACACCCACCCCTGCCTATCACCCAGCCCACACATCCCTCCCACCAACCCACTCCAACCAACCTGACCACCCATCCATCCCTCCCCATCCTCTAAATCCCACCAACCCAACCACCTACCCCACCCACTCTACTCACTCTTCCTATCCCGCCTATCCACCCATCCTCTCGCCAGCTACCCATCCAACTACCAAGCTTCACAGACCGGATGATTGCACACACACACACACACACACACACACACACACACACACACACACAGAACATAATCGCACAACGGTAAGGAATATGTACAGCACAGAAGCCTCCCTAGTGCTGTCATGGCCTACCTCTACAGGGGGACACTGGAGGCTGATAATTACAAAAGAATTATAGGTACGGGATGCACATGGCTCAGGTATGTTGATGATGCACCATTACTCCCTGTCACCAAGTCTGGCACCATATCAGTGATGCCCTCAACACCTGTAGCATTGGCAAATGTCCTCAGTACTGGATACAACTTTTTGTATTGCCTTTATGTTGAACCTCAAGGTAATAAATAGAGGTTCATCTAGTGCAGAAGATTTACATCAACACTGGTGCCAGACTTGATGAAGTATAGCTGTAAAGTCCGTGGAATCAGGAAATATCAAAAGGCCACGCCCCTTCCCGTCAGCGCCGTGGATAAAGCAACATGTTATCGTACCGCAGTGTCGGATACTCTCACTTGACAACAGACTAAGACGCTGATAACATCTTTCAATTATTCATTACACAATTAAAGGATGCTTTAATATCTTTAAATCTACATTTATTTCTGTATAAATTTCCCTCAGTATACTCGTGAAAGCTTCCTCGTCACGATAAGACAAACCGTGAGTCTCTATTATGGTTGAGGAAATATGAGGTTGTAAATAAAGTGTCTTACCACTGTCAGATACTTCCCTAACCCCCTTCTCTCTCTCTCTCTCTCAGCAGTTCTGTGTTTGGTAAGGCAGCTTGCTACAGTTAATAATTTTATGTTCCATTTAGCCGTCGATAATGACGTTTCCAGGATCCACCACGTGGAGGCTGGCCTACCAGGGTGTAGGGCGTCGGGGTATGGATGAAGGACACCATGAGCTCTCTCCGTCAGAGCCGCTGAGTCACTGGCGCCGCGCGTGCCCGCCAGCGCCGTGCCCCCTAACCTCTAGCCTCAAGCCTTTGTGTACTAGAAAAAAAAAAAGTTATCACTGCCCAGTTCAGTAAGACTATTATGTAAAGTTTCCGATCACTGATGTCGTTATCAGTGTAATCAATGACACATAAGAAACTGAAATACGATTTGCTGAAAACTGTAAACGTGTTAAGAAGCGAAAATTAGTAAAGAGTATAATCAAATATTCTTATTAATTATCGATCGTGTTATAGATAGCGCTGCCAGCCGTATAAGTACAGCCGGGAAGGGGCGTGGCCTTTTGATAATTCCTGATTGCACGGACTTCAGTGCCGAGTGGAGTAGATCTATCTATCTATCTATTGCCAGACGCCTCAATCCCGTTTGGGGTGGCCACAAACAAATCGCCTCCAAGTCGCCCTGTCCCCCGCCATTTCACTACCCTGCTCCCAACTCACACCCCCCTCTCTCATATACCTCTCCACCCCATCCCTCCATCTCATCCTCGGTCTCCCCCTCCCTCTTCCACCCTCCACCTCGCTCACATACACTCTCTTCGTCAGTCTTTCACCCTCCATCCTCTCCACATGGCCAAACCACCTCAGTGTGTTCCTCACAACGCTTCCTATCACATCCACATCAACACCACAACGCTCCTTTATATCCTCATTCGTCAGCCTGTCTCTCCACGTGACTCCACAAGCTCCTCTTAAATAACTCATTTCCACTGCTCTCACTCTTGACTTGTGTGGAGTAGATACAGGGAATAAATTAAGAATGCTGAACAATGTAAACAGGAATATCTAGTTCACAGTAGAAAAAGAAACTTAAAAATTTACCATTTCTCGACACCAGAGTATGGAGAAAAGATCAAGATGTAAAATTCTTGGTTTATTGGAAGCCATCCAACAAAGTCGATTTCGTTCATTATCTCTACTCCCACAGTAGCAGAACAAAATCAGGCACAGTGACAGTTTTTTCTTGAGAGCTTTTAGGATATGTAGTAAAGAATTCTCAGAGGAAGAATGTAAGTACACAATAGGCTTATTTAAAAAGTTGTGCTACCCTGAAGGTTGGCTGAAAAATAAAGTAGAAAGGATAATGAAAAGGAACAGAGGTTAAAATATGAACGGAAATAAAGAGACTGAAAGATACATATCCGTCCCAAACTTGAACAAGGCTTCCGTAATAGGTGACTATTTACAAAAAGCAAGATTAAGAATAGCCTCTTCATCAGAGGTAAAGATCAGCCAACTAGTAAAAGGTGAAGGGGAATGTAAATGATGGTTGCTCAAAAGTACATGTAGGTGAGACCGGGAGAGGTTTCGAGAGAAGACTAACAGAACTTAAAACATATGTGCGTAGGCATAACACTTCAAATTCCCATTGTCCTGTACATAGGTCAGTGCCGACATCTACCAAAATGGCAAGAATCAAAGACTCTAAATAAGGGATTAAACGAAACTATGAGAAAAGCTTTAGAGGCAGCACATATTATACTCGTATGTTCACAAGGTTACTAACCAGAAAGATGGTTTCATGCGTTGGTCAGTCACTATGGCAGGTGTGCCTTTGACCACGCCAAATGGGAGGGGAAGGGGGAACACTTAAACAAAGGGAGGAGTGGGGTCAGATCATTATAAGACCACCAGGTCAGGTCAACACAATATAGGAAGCTGCCAATCAGCAATAGACACAGCAAAGGTCTCAGGGACATCCTGTGTTTAAATGCTCGTGTCTCTGATTTCCTCACTTTTGTACAGTCTCTCTCGGGATGGACTCTGTTTAGTCCGAAACGTTAGAGGAATAATTTAAAAAAAAAAAAAAAACGGCTCTTTCCTGTTTTTTCCTCCCGCTCATTACTATTTATCTGTGAAAATGAAATGAGGATTTTTGAGACACCAATACAACCGGACGAGCATAAAGCATTGAAATTTCATCATACCCGTTTGTTTGTTTGTTTGTTTTCAACAGTGGTAAGCGGGTCAACACTTTATGAGATCTTGCTAAACTAACGAGCAAAGATCATAACAGGTTAAAGATATAGAATGCTTTGATTAATGCGTATTAGCTACGAGGCATTAAGAGAGACAATCAGTTTTTGGTAAATGCCCATCTCATCCTAGCACAACTTGCAGTATGTCATGTTACAAGTACATCAGGTACCCAGTTACGAGTGTACTGCTGTGTGAATAGGAACAAGGGGAAAACAAACTATTTTTAGAATATTACCACCCGAACATCAATCTCGAGTTCTTCTAGCTGCAAAGATGAACGTGCTAACCAGTGTACCAGCGGCTGTCCTAATAACTGACCGGCACTGTGCATTCTCTTAATTATGGCGGCGAGAATCGTGGAATTCAGTGGCGATAAAAGTCTCAGGTGAATTAATGAGTCCATAATTTTTAAAGAGAGTCTGCCATTTCTCACTGGGCCGCCGTTATGTGCTAGTGGATTTTTAGTGAGGGATGTGTGGAGTGTGAGTTTTTAAAATGTAAATAGATACAGTAGATATGCCTGTGTCTGTCTGTCTGCTTGATTATCTGTCTGTCTGCTTCTACCTGTCTATTCATGTACCTATCCATGGCCAGTATTCACCTATCTCCCCCCCTCCTCCCTTCTCTCTCTCTCTCTCTCTCTCTCTCTTTCTGGCCTCACTTTTTCTCTTCCCTTCCTTCGCCATGAGTTCATTCCCCTCGCTTTATTAACTGACTTATTTTGCCTGTTGTCTTATTTACAGCACGACTTACATATATTCTGAAGACTGTTATGAAATTGGAATATAGGATTTATATTACTGCCGATTTGCATGACTGTCTAAAACGAGGGTTATAAGGGAGAGAGAGAGAGAGAGAGAGATTTGAGTTCATTATAACAAGGCCAGACATATATGGTATGATCTTTAATTAATGAAGATATGGGGAAAATAATCTCACATAGCTCAAAACTAGAGCAAAGTGACCAGAGGTCACAACACCCCACCCGTGCCCCAGATTTGTTGCTCCTCACTCCCACCTTTATCTCTGGTGGATTCCTATTCCCATTCTTACCCCTGACGGATTCCCATTCCCACCATTACCCCTGGTGGATTCCCACTCCCATCCTTAATATTCACCAAAAATCGAACCACTTCCTCAGTTACCCCAAAACCTGTGCAAAGTTTGAAAATCATCAGTTCATTGTTTCAAGAGTTAATCGATGTACTCGCAAAAAA
Organism: Coenobita brevimanus; assembly: GCF_032717465.1. Classification (NCBI taxonomy): domain Eukaryota; kingdom Metazoa; phylum Arthropoda; class Malacostraca; order Decapoda; family Coenobitidae; genus Coenobita; species Coenobita brevimanus. Next base: position 33,647,403 of record NC_136986.1, read on the forward strand.
TGTGTGACCTTGACTTTGACCTTTCAGGGTCATCAAGATCAAATGTAATGGTGCCAACAGAATCCCTATATATGACTTTCCATTAGCAACTGAGAGTAACCACGAGTCTATCTCTCACCGTTTGCCTTCTATGGCACTTAGAAAAATTGGCTTCAAATGAGGGCCTCCCTCCCCCACTCCCACCCTTACCCCTAGTGGATTTTCACCAGAATCGAACCACTTCCTCAGTTCCACATACCGAACACCTGTGCAAAGTTTGATGATGATTCAAGGGTTAATCGATGCACAGACTCACAAATAAACAGAAGCCAACAATCACATACACCCCTTCCGCAATGAATTGCTGGCTGGGTGAATAATCTTAGGCGATCATTCCCACCAGTATATAAGGATATTATGTCCCAGTTTTAGTGACGTCTTTTCGATCTCGTCTAATAATTGCAGTACGGTACACGTAAACATCAGTGCTCCAATAGAAAAGAGCACCTTAAGTCACCTAAACTCTCTCTCTCTCTCTCTCTCTCTCTCTCTCTCTCTCTGTAATTAATCACATGAAGGAAGAACGGAAGAGCTATGAGGTTCATGAAATACTACTTAGTTTCTTCGAATAACTATTGTACTTATCTATTATTCCATCATCTAGTTCTGGTTGACTCATTAGGAGAGTGTAAGAGCTTAGGCAACGCTACTTAGTCCAGGCATTTAAGCGAAGGGTGATCACTCGCTGGCCCTTACGTGGCATTATGTAAACAAAAAACTCCAACCAGTCTTTGTTGTTAGCCTCTTAAGAAACCCACCCGGTTTGAGTACCTTAACCTACTTGACCACCAGGCGTCTGTTTGGTTATATGGTTACCAGCCAACGTAATAAATGATTATTTTGACTACAAGAAGTCATTTGGCTTGTCACTCAATGTAAAGTCACAACACAGACAACACGATGACTTCCTAAATTGCACCTCATTAGAAGCAGACAATACAGTATGTGTCAACTCTTGTCACATAAGATAAGTTAACAATTTTAATATTACATTCCTCCTGATTCCTCCCACACTGTACCAACACAATGCAACCCCCAGCTCCTTCTCCTTAAATGCTAAAAACACTGTCTGGTTCGAACATAACCGTTGAGGCCTTGACGTAGCAACACAGTTCAACATGTTCACTGCCAGTAGCACCTCACAATATACCTCCATTCCTCACCAAACACTCCACTGTCTCTCCACCGTAGACATAACAATTTCTGTTTGCCCGCACTTTCACACACCACCACCTGGAGGACAAAACCCAAACTCACTCTAGATCACCTTCCTCTTATTACCACAAGAACACACAAACCAGGGTGATCACGCATCACTTATACAAATTACAAGAAAGCAGGCTGGACAAATTCACGGAAGAAACAGATCACATCAAAAGACACATGCATTACCAGCACTGACAGGGATATCATGAAATTAAACAAGATTATCCTCCATGCAGACAAGCACCTTATTCCAAGAGGCAACAAAAGACATTACATCCAAAGCTTTACAACGGAGATTTCTTGACTTATAAAACGACTTGACTCCCTTTTCACAAGCAACAAGCAGACATTCTCACCACCATGCAAATATAAGTTACCTAATACCAACATGCACCACATTGCCAGACATAAATGCCGGGAATCTCTGCTTGTATTTAATAAACTATTTGTCAAGACAGTGATGAGTGCCTACAAGTTGGGCGTTTCTTGTAATTTTAATCACATCCTTACTACATCATAGAAATGAGAACGCGCAATGTAATTCCACTGTGTAGGCCCATACTGTCTGCGGTAATTCGGTCACTGCCAACTTTCCCAAAAGGGGTTTGAAAGGTAGAGATGGGGAAGGTAGGGATGAGGGAGTTTATTATTCTCCCTGGTGCACATCATAGTCCTAATTACAAACGCAAAGCAACCATATATCATGAACTTTGCTGAACTTTAATCGAACTGCTTCGATTTAAACACAGAACATTAATAAAAATTGATTGCACTGCCGTTGGAAATATAACTGGGACACTGGACATAGAATAGACTGCTATGGGTTGTGTTCTTCGTAAAGACTGAGGCTTGGCATTGTTATTGATGTGCATCAATGGACTCGATAGGCTTTTGTCTAAACCATTTCCCATATCATCTTTGCTCCAAGGCAACAACTCATTATCATGCCTGAAGTTTGAATTGTTGGAACACCAGATAGGAACGATAACGTATGCGTCTGCTGTTGGTACTGGTATTGTTCGTTTGCGGAGAAAGAGGGGAAATATATAATGGGGTGCTTTCAAAGCTAGTATTCCACTAGATGGCTCTACTGTTGCAGTAAACACATTCCCCGCGCTGTTTAAAAAGCATATTTTTCATTGTTAAATATCTATACTGTTGTGTGAAAATGTGAATCATGGTAATGTCATATGCCGAAATATAAATAATACAAATAGAACACATATATATAACGTATCGTGAAGTGTTTATATTTATCATAAACGGAAATTAAAATATCACTGATGGCAACCCGTCCTTCCAGTGACCCTATATTATTTAATTTCTGCTACATTTAGTGCAAATTTGGTTCTTAATACATTGTCTGTTCAGACTGTAAAGTACGCCTAGTGAGTATCTAGACTCATCCAGTTTCTATGTGGGCAGAAATTTAATGCTGAGTAAATACTGGCATTCAACATTTTGCTCGCTTCCTTCACGCATGCGCACCACAAGACAGTCCCGTGTTTAAGTTTTTTCACGAGGGATGTCAAGTTTCCATGAAAAATTTTATTTTGATATCGTGTAATGTCACGGATTCACTCAGAGTAGAAACGAGCTAAATTCATAACATTCGTCATTGGTTCATAAGTGACTATGTATAGGCACTGTGTTTCACTGAGCGATATCTTTGTGTAATTGTCATTCCCACATCTTGCCTCTCTAGCTGTTAACTAAGCTACGCCCATTTCTCATGTCCCTGTACCCGACGTTGGTTACATTACTGTCGTAAATGGACACACCCACAAACACATATAGTTCAGTAATGTGAGTTCCTGACTGTTGAGCTGAGAGAGAGAGAGATCTTCCCTTGCAGCTTCCTTGCACCATAAGTGAATCATATTCATATGTATCATCGTAGCTTTTTGTAAATAAAGTGTTACAGTGAAGATTTGTCTTTTTCTGTTGAGAACTAGTGGTTATTTTAATTTTTACATTTCACCAAGTGCCTACCAAATAAATACCTTAAGGTCATCTTATCATCAATATCTCACACACATTGCCCCCTCTTGGCAAGTCCCTAATGGTATGGTCATGTAAGAACTGTCTCCAGGCCACCTGTCCACACACGTATGTTTGTAAGATCTTCCACTGACTGAGTCAGTAGCTTGTGCACATACCAGTCCTCTTGACCTGGATGCATCTCACTGGGGGTAGACATTTAAGAGGATGCAGTAGTATTTACTCGTCATGTGTTCTCACGTTTGCGTATATATATATATATATATATATATATATATATATATATATATATATATATATGATCGTGAATACTGAACTTGACTCCGTGTGAATCTTGTGGATCACTTGGAGGCGATGTCTTGGCTTGTTTACCTTCCACAGTCGTCTGACCTCGGTGAGACCGGGCAAAAAATGACGCGTAAACGATCTTGGTTTTGGGACGGTTCCTCAGACCGGATGATTTATGATGGTGAATACCAGTATTTACTCAACATTAAATTTCTGCCCACATAGAGACTGGATGAGTCAAGATACCCACTAGGCGTACTTTACACTCTGAACAGACTATGTTTTAAGAATCTAACTTGCACTAAATGTAGCAGAAATTAAATAATATAGGACCACTGAAATGGCGGACTGCCATCACATGCCATCAGTGATATTTTAATTTCAGTTTATGATAAATATAAACAATTCATGATGCGTTATATATACGTGTTCTATTTGTATTATTTATATTACGGCATATGACATTACCATGATTCACAATTTCACACAAGTGTAAATATTTAACAAATAAAATTATGCTTTTTAAACAGCGCGGGAATGTGTTTACTATTACAGTGGAGCCATCTGACGGAATACTAGGCTTTTCAGAAGCACCCCATTTTGTTGTATTTTGGTTTTATTATCTTACCTCTGGGCAACAGATGAATGATTGATATTTTCAGCATTACTATTAACATCGAATACCACTCAGTTTGCTCTTGGTTTATGTATACACAAACCGTGAATATTGTGCTGGAAGGAGACGCTTTCCACTTGTTATACAAACGTCCCTCAGGTTCCTCCCTCTCCCTTGAAAGGATGATAGTGGACTGCGAGAAAAAGAACATCAGTTTGCAGTCCACCGGTCTCACATCAAGAGGAGCCTTGGCCACCACAACAGCAGCAGCAGCAGTGAATATGATTTATTCCAGATTGCTTGCAACTCTCTCAACCCAGTGACCTTTCTCTCAAGTTAGATAGTATCATATGGCGTTAGCTATCTAATATTTAGTGATGACTTTTCCATTGTGTCTTATTATGATTTCTTCTAACCCCTTCAATACCAGGACGTCTCACTCAAACTGCAAATATCACCTGGTGTTATAGAGAATACAATAAGAACGACATCGCCGCTGAGAAGAGGTTAAGAATGATAATTATATCTGTAACACTACACAACAGCTCATATTTCCATTCCTCATTAAAGCTTACCAAATCCCCAGACACTTTTTGCTTCATCTTCCATGCCTACCCTCCCCCACCCCTTCCTCGTTACTCTCTTCCCCTCCCCTACACACGCACGCACGCACGCACGCACGGGAGTTCGCGCCTCGCTCAGGCTGCGAAAAGTTTCACTGACGAAGTGGGTGGTTACTGTCCTCCTTGAGCAAGGGGATGGGTGTGTGCTTGTGTGAAGGTCACAGCCTTGCCCTTAGATCGGACTATATGAGCTCTCAGCTCCCTTCCGGGAGAGTAAAAGCTGACGATCACGACCATCAAGTGATCCTGACCGACCCGGTGAATTACACACACACACACACACACACACGCACACACACACACGGCCCTTTCCTCTATTCACAGGTCGATGATCCGAATCATGTCGACGAATCTTCCCTGTGCTTTAGAATTCAAATCTCGAGATGAGATAGGAATGGCATTGCTCAGTGGTCCTCACAGGAATGGGGCAGACTGTATGTAGGAGGACTGTTGGGCCTCAGGGAAGGGGATCTTAAGCCTGTGCCCAGAGGTGGAACCATATTAAAAAAAAAAAAAATACAAGCCAATAAAATGCTGTGCACCTCAGATTCAAATCACTTAAGGACACTTCTCGGGGCAGACTTTGGGCAACAAGAAGAAACACGTTTCCTACTCTATTAACAGTATATTGGAAAAGTGATGCCACATGCTTCCCCGGCATGGGCCCCCAACCCATCTAACGTCGACCACAGCACCTTGGAGACAATACAGAACAAAGTCCTATGGGTTATCGCTGCATGAAAACCACTCCCACAGCTAGGCTAACTACACTCTAGTTCAGGGGTTCTTAACCTGGGGTTCGTGAAGGTCAGAATAATTGAGAACAATTTCGTGATGCCTTTTGGCATCATTAACTGAAAAAAAAAAAAAAGCGAGTCTTGAAGGATTCTGGTGTTCATTGACACTACCCTACCCCCGTCTGGCAAAGAGAGCTATGGGTGCTGTGATTCCGTTTGCTACTACATACCTTTGTGGTCAGGGTTTTCTGCGCTTATTTCTATCAAAACAAAAAGTCGAAATCAACTGGATGTCAACGATGACATGCGTGTTTCTTTGTCAAAGACCACTCCACAAATTCATCTTCTTATTCAAGCCAAACAACAACCCTGTCACTGAAATGAACGTTTGAGCTGAATTAATGTTTTGTTTTGTTTCATTTGCACAAGTTGGATGTATTTCATTTTTTCATCGAGTGGCCATTAGCTTTTCCATGAAAGAGTGGGAAACAGTTTTTTGTAAAGAGAGTTTTATACTTTGTGTATGTCATACACTACGTGAGTCAGTCTTCAATAAAGTACATTCATTGCATGCAAAATGCTGTGTTTGTGCTTATGTGCGTTTTTGTAGGGAAGGGGTTCATAGCTTTCACTAGATTTGCGAAGGGGTCCGTGACTCAGAAAAGGTTAAGAACCACTGCTCTAGTTTCTCAGTCAGGGACTATCTACTCCGAATGGTATACAGTTATATGCGGGAATTTGTGCCAGTTCGAAACACTTTACCATTGCATGTCGCAACACAACTAGGAACATATAATAAGCACTACACAAACATCAAACTGTCTTCAGCAACATTCCACCTCCAGTCTTTCCGACACTATCAATGAGTGAACTATGTACTGATTTGACACGTAGGAAAATACAACGCCATGCTCAGAACACTATGCTTTAAGTCCCTCCCCTCCCGATATCCACCTATCAGATGTATCTTTCAATAGAGCTGATCGAGTTCACCAAGTTAGGCTTAGATCAGGACATCATCCGGCTCTCCTCAGTCACCAGCTTAGACTTCGCTGGCGAAGTCACAGATGACAAGTGCCCAGCTTGTAGAAGTGAAGGCAACCAATGGGACTACCCTACAGGGGCAGTTAATTGCTGTCGACCTGTCTGCTGGACCAGGCAGACCGGGATAAAACATCAATAACAGCAACTACATGGCTTCTTTCCTATGCTGAATAAAATCGTTCGTTGATTGCACGAATAAAAAAGGTGTTATCTTATTCAAGGGATCAGTGAGGATTGTTTAGCTTTTCACTACAGGATCTTTTCCCTAATTAGATTATCCGGCAGGAGGAAGAATTAAATGGAAATGCGCCATCGTATTGAAGAGGTCAACCTTTATATAGAATAGCATGATTTATGTTCTTTATTCTGGCTCTCATCGACGATATTATTGAGGTGAGGTTGCTCATTGGCTGATAAAGGATTAATTGATAAATAGAGAAATGCCTGGAATTTGGTTGAAGTCGATCTTCACAGGATGTGATGTCAGACAATTAAGGGAGGATATGAGGCCTTAGTTGTCAGAGAAGTGGATGAACACTATACTTGGTTCGTTTTCACCTGACCCAATCGGATCACTCTCACAACTATAATGATTGTTGTTGTTGTTGCCCTACTCTAGTGTGCTCAGCCGAGCAGACCGTTGACTAAAAGCAAAGAGCCGCCTTGCTATGGCAGACAGCGCCTCGCAAAGTCGAAACAGGGTACTTCCACATGATGAGGTGCGAGGAAAATGGAGGAGGAATATGCCCCCAAGAGGATGAGCTGTGTACTGGAGATTCGTATTAGTAGTGGTCTCAGCCCAAACTTTGACTATTTGGTATTTGTGGTTAAGGTCTCCACCTGGGAGTGTTGGTCAAGTCTAGCTATTGGTCGTTGGACCAGTCATTCCCACAGTAGAATCTCTCGGGGAGATGGTAACCGCCAGTTGCCTTTTTGGTTGGTTAAGAGTGCTACATCATACCCAAAGGTAACTCGGTAGTATGCATTGCAGGGAGGTCCCTCTGCACTGAGCCGGACATATTATCTGTCCGCATGCCCCCATGTCTGTAATAGTGAGTTATCGTTGCATGAAATGCAATGACCCATTGTAATTACTGTAGATGGGAGTAGGTCTCCTTGATTAATAGTAAAATCAGACCTCTAGTTTGAGTACGCTTGGCCGTCAACTGAGATGAAGGGCGTCAGGGACCTTCATCATGTAAGAAAGAACGTGGTATAGCCATCAGCTTTGGGGTTTCAATTTGCATTGGCCAGGTGTTATATTACAGTTTCTGTAGATTTTTTTTTTTATCCTCGTGACCAAACACTGTTTATTGAAGCTGAATTTGTGATTACTGCAAAAAAAAAAAAAAAAAAAAAAAACTAATTGATCATAAATGGTAATCTCATTTTCATGTGACATGACTCCACTGTACCATAACTTTGCTGACATAAGATTTATACCCACATATGAAAATGTGCATATTGAGAAGTTCGACTTGACGAGGGGCCAAGCCGGGCCCAAACTGTTATACAGTATCTCCCAAATAAACATAATGTGAATATAATTATCTCAGTACTTACATATTATCCCGGCTTTTAGTTTTGTTCACTCGTCTTTCTGACTTCAAGAGTCTCCATATAATTTTCAGTATTATCTTCGCTGGTTCTTTTCCCCCTCTCTCGATTACACCCTCCCATCACCATCACCGAGCCAGACCGCCACCATTGACCCAGGACCTGTGAGTGGCTTCGGCCATTGATCTCTTTCTTTTTGCTCATGCTCTACCTCACCCTCCCCTTCCCTCACCTTTCTTCTGACTCACATTACTTGTCTACCGCCTCTTTTCAGCTGCGATTTAATCCCCTCCCCTCTCTGCATCAATCTTTTCCAAGTTCTCATTTCTGTCTGCCACTACTATAGCTTCTCCCATCTTCGTTCTTTTCTGTCTGACAGCTTTGTTTTTCCCGAGGTTTTCCGCACCTCCGACATCCCCCAGTCCCGAGGTATTTTCGATTTTTTTTTTTTGGGCTAAAACCTTCGCTTTTGGTGAGAAACATCGAAAATTCATAGAGAAATCGCTCACCTGAGGTTTAAAGTGCCCAATCCAGGTAGGAGTTCCTCCTTACCTGAGTGGGTTTTCTAACATGCTGGCACCAAAGAAAACGAGTTCTATGGGAGGGTAACTATTTTATCCACTCATAAACGGTATTTATTTATTTACTTGTTACGAATGTATATGTAGTATGACAGTATATTGGTTTTCAAGCAGTAATAAAGGCATTATAAGCATTGTTTCACTCACTAACTAATCACCATACCTGACCTATTTTTGCCACACTACCTGATCATTATTTCTGGCTGTTTCTTCTTCTAATGCTATGTAAACATTGTCCTCCACATTGTCATCGATTGGGGAATCACTCTGGCCCTGAATAACTTTACTAGCCAGGTCACTGGTAACAGGTCCTTTGCCAAGACAATGGCGTGAGGGGGGGAGGGGGGAGGTTATGCAGTGTAAGGCATTGTCCCTGCTTGGTATCTTGTACAGGAATAGAGGAAGGTGTCCCGTGTATACATACGAAAAATCACGTGCGAAAATTGAAAATTGTGCAAATTAGGTACCTTGCAATTGCACGACGTACTGGTACGTCGCCGGGACTGGCAAATGCAAATCGTGGTGACGTACCCATACGTCGTCGGGACGGGGCGGGTTAAATCGCAAAAAATTGGGCATACAAGGATGACCAGTGACTTCCTTACTTTTACTATTTCATTCTTTAAAAAATAAAAGACTTAGGCATTTACCCTGCCATTAATGCCAAATCTACAACGGCTACCTTCAGATTTACTCTCCATACCTTCTCTCACAACTCACGACCATCCCACCCATTTCTGTCCCGTTCTTCCCTATGCAGTAGAAATGATTTCATTACGACTTAGCAGGTAGGTAAAAGTATTGATCACGTCTGTATTTGTTTTTGTGTCAGTCTGTCCGTGTGTTAGTCTATCCGTCTATTCAACCTATAACTCTGGTAAGCCTTGACTTAGAACCAAGTCTGAATAAGAAGGTATTGGGTCAAAGGCCAAGGTCATGAGAGTGAAAAGAAGTCTGCCCGAAGTGAGCTGTTAATCCCCTATCTTACATCGACAACAATACCTTGGAGACCATACAGAACAAGGCTCTGTTTATCATCACTGGCTGCACCAAAACCACTCCCATAGCTCATTTACGCTTGTGAAAATAAATCCTCCCTGTTACAGAATATCGTTATACTTGAGGCACACAATTCTACACGGCAGCCTGACCTAACGCACAGCATGACAGAGCCGAACAATACAACTAGATACAGAAATTATGTCACACATACGCAAACATATCCATTTCAACAACTTTTCGTTTACAGACAATGTAACACTAACAGTGAAGTTACACCTACATACTCATTTCAAGCGCAGAGCAATATGACACAATGATTAGAACACCATGTCACAAGCCCTCCATCCCGACATCCACGTATCCTTAAACAGAGCTGACCGAGTACACCTGGCTAGGCTTATATCAGGACATTACACAGACCTTCTCAATTACCAGTTTAGATTCGGGTTAGGTGGAATCACAGATAACACGTGCCACGCTTGTAGCTTAGTCCCACACAAAGCACACACAATGGAGCACTGTACAGCACAATCTCACAGCGACATGCAGATGATGTAGCTGTATCAACATTGTATAGATACCCTGGGACGACCACTTGGGGGCAGTTGCTTACTTGTGGTTGACAGATTTGCTTGGTCTGAAAGACCGAGGCTAAACAACAACAGCAACAACAATAACAACAACAACACCTGGATTCCTGGGTCCACCTGACAATCCTAATTACATGCACATTCCATTTTTTGTACGTTTGTTATAGATGTATTTCACATACACCTGCCAAATGCAAAATAAATATATAAACAGCGAAATCAAAGATTTCTCTGCATTTACAATGTGGAAGTACCAATGAAGTGGTCCTAGTGAGGGAGGGTAGTGTTTGGAAACTCCCTGTACTGTTGTTTGCAGATGAATACTGTGTTGTTAAGTGAAGACAAAGGGGAGCTGCAAGGCTTGGTGGATGAGTCTGGGAGAATGTGTTAGAAACGGAATCTAAAGGTGAATGTAGGGAAGAGTAAAGTGATGGTCTTTGAGAGAGGCGAAGTCAGTGAATGTACAGTGAGGTTGGATGGTGAGGAAATGGAAAATGTGAGTACGTTTAAGTACTTGAGGAGTGTGATGAGTAAGGATGGAAGTTTGGAGGGTGAAGTGCTTGAAAGGGTACGACAAGGAAGAAAGGTTGCTGGTTCCTTGAAAGCAGTGATAAGAAACAGGGAAGTAGGCATGGAAGTGAAAAAGTTACTACATAACAGTATTGTGATACCAACTCTTACGTATGGAAGTGAAGCTTGGACGTTGCTGGAAGGACATAAGTAAAGAGTGAGAGCAGTGGAAATGAGTTATTTAAGAGGAGCCTGTGGAGTCACATGGAGAGACAGGCTGACAAATGAGGATATAAAGGAGCGTTGTGGTGTGGATGTGGATGTGATAGGAAGCGTTAGGAGGAACATACTGAGGTGGTTTGGCCATGTGGAGGTGAGAGACTGACGAGGAGAGTGTATGTGAGTGAGGTGGAGGGGGGGAGAGGGAGGGGGAGGCCGAGGATGAGATGGGGGGATGGAGTAGAGAGGTATATGAGAGAGGGGTGTGCGAGTTGGGAGCACGGCAGTGAAATGGGGGGGGGGGACAGGGCGACGTGGAGGCGATTTGTTTGTGGGCACCCCGTACGGGATTAAGGCGTCTGGCAATAGATAGATAGATAGATAGACTCTTGATGCGAAAGCGGACTTTGTTTTAATCAGTGTGTGTGTGTGTGTGTGTGTGTGTGTGTGTGTGTGTGTGTGAACAAAGTGGAGAAGCTAAAGGACAGTTAGTGAGTAATCGTGTTAGTTTTGTGCAGAACCTGTCAATGGTCAAGGTCACGGGGTCAGGTCATAGTTTAATTTTGCAAAATCAACCTGAACTTCTGTCCAATTTAGACCAAACTTGGAGGAAGAGTTGGGGATAAGGCAAGAATGAAATTATTTAGTTTTGAGAAATCAGTTAAAGGTCAGGATTACAGGGCAACGTCAAAATTATATCTACTCGTGTGTGTGTGAGTGTGTGTGTGTGTGTGTGTGTGTGTGTGTGTGTGATTTTGATCTGAGTTTTTTCAAACTTGGTGGAAATATTAAGGATCAACCGAGAAGTAAACTTATAATATTTTAGAACAGTGGTTTAATAGTCGAAGTCACAAGCCAAGGTCAACTTATGCACTTTTTTTTTTAAATCAGATTCCAGCCAAAGTCAAGGTAAGTGTTGAAGACATGGCCAGTATTTTGAGGACAGTCAGTCAAAGGTCCTGATCACAGAGAATGGTTCAACGCCAGGCTTACAGCGCGAGGTCAGCTCACACAGTTTTGATCTAATTTGAACGAAACTTGGTGGAAGGGTTAAGGGTCAGTTAGGAACGATGTAATTAGAGAACAATCAATCAAAAGTCAAGGTTAGCGGGGAAGGTCAAAGTTTAGACCATATATATATATATATATATATATATATATATATTTAGTTAGTCCGACTCTGGGCAAAAAAATTAGGGCCCATCTCAAGACCCAGTAGTCCTCCTACACCTCCACACGTCACCACTTCGGCGCTAACACCCACCGTCCATACTGAATACATGCTAGGGCTGTTTCATACAGGACTGGTGTACTTGTATTAGCGAAGGTATTTTTATGACATGTCGGCCGGTCTTCTGGTACTGTAGATCAGTAAAGTCTGCATTTTATGAAATTCAAGTAATTAAACTGTTTCCTGCCCCAGCCAGGATTCGATCCTGGGTCCATCAGGACTGCAGGCCGCCTCTCTGCCGATATAGATCAATATGCTCATGGATTTTTATACCTGCGACTCTTGATGCGAAAGCGGACGTTAAGTTTTAATCTGTGTGTGTGTGTGTGTGTGTGTGTGTGTGTGTGTGTGTGTGTGTGTGTGTGTGTGTGTGTGTGTGTGTGATTATTTATGGTCATCTAAAAACTTTTTGTCAGTAACTAGTCGAAGGTCAAGGTCACATGGCAGGATCAGCTTAAAAGATTTTTATCCGATCATTACTAACTTCGTGATGGGGCTCATGTTAAGACAAAGTTAAAGGTATTGGATTCTGAGAACACTCAGTAAAGACCAAGGATGCAGGGAAATGTCAAACGTCAATATCACTGGGCAAAATCGACCCAAACCAATTTGGTATGACTTGAGACAAAGATGGTGTGAAGGTTGAGGGGAAGACGAAAATGAAGTAATTCGATTTTGAAATTAATTTATCGAAGGTGAAGATTACAGGGTACAATCAAATATTCGATACTTAGCTCAGGTGGTGGTCGCCAGTTTCTTATATGATAGGCTATTTCCCAGTTCATTTATAATAACATGGGAATATAATCTGTTTATGAATATTTGAATGGTTTTACTTTTTGCTGCAATATATAGGTAAGGGGAAACTCTACTTCAGTATTAAAGATCAGTTTATCCACCACACTGAAATAAATCTCTGTGTTTTAATTGTATATACAATGAGACCCTATAAACAACACAGGTGGCACTGACTGGATGCATCACCATATTTGAGTCGGTGTCTTAGTCTGAATGAGAAGAAGGTCATGGCATACTCAGTTTCGGCATCATCATCATCATCATCATCATCATCACGCTCATTCTCACCTAAAAATATGTTAATGTATCCAATAAGGAGTGGAGTGATATGGTGTATAGCATCAATATAGGTAAATTAAACCTTAGGCTATGATTCACGATATATCTATAAATCTATCTATATCTATATCTATCTATCTGTCTACCTACCTACTTACCTGTCTATCTATATATCTCTCTGTCTGCCTGTCTATATATCTATCTATTATAAAATCTGGAACTAATATGACTAAAAATGTAAACCAATACACAAGGGAAAGGGTCAAGTGAGTGTATTTTTATTCCTGCAGTGAAAAAGAATGTTTCATGAACAAAGTAAAATCGGTCAGCGGAATCCAGAATGCAACGAAGACACCGTCGGCTGAAGTTGAGTTATACCACCGTCCTGAGGTCTGGCCTAAGGGTGTAATTACTAGGGAATATATCTACCGAGAGGGTGGAGGGCAATTTTGGGGAAGAGAGATGGGCTGACGGAAGAAGCGTATACAGTGATATCCTGCCGCTGAGAAAATTGCAAAGAGGTGAGTGTGACGAAGCACAATTGAGCTGCCTTCACTGGATCAACATTACAGAACTATATATTTACCAGTACAGTCTTTTCTCACACGCACGGCCCAGTGTGTTGGTGCAGGTAGTGTTCTTTGTCAGCTGTTATAAATTATTCCCTTTTTACTCCAACTTGGCCCAAAATTGCCATCCTCTCTCTCTCTCTCTCTCTCTCTCTCTCTCTCTCTCTCTCTCTCTCTCTCTCTCTCTCATGGGATAACATTCAGGCTCTTGTTAATTGCGCAGTATAAGAATGCAGTTTGACAATACCTGGAACATAATACTAGAGCTGTCCCTACCACAAGAGAGTGAAGTAGTTTTTACATAATGAATGAACAGTGGGATACAAATCCCAAGTGCAAGCCTACGTTGGAAAGTTCTCGGGGTCGCATTTAGGTGAGAGCACGAAAGTATGGACGAACCCTCAGGGTTTTTTTTTCCACAATTTCAGAAGCACGTGATATTAATTTAACATTAAAAACTTTTTATATCGCTCCTGACTACACTTTGCAATAGGGCAGGCTAATCTCACCTAATAATTACAGCTGGTCCTTATATGGTCGAAAAAATCTACTGGCTGCTGTACTTACATCTTAGCGCTTTCAGTTTTAATATTATGGATGTTAACTCAGCGTGGTCTGTTCTGTTGCCTTTATGTGCCACCACGCAAGCCTGGGATAAAGTCTACGGTGAGATTATAAACAAGTAATCAACACGCACACACTGGACTGTTCCCGATTGTTTATGAGCAGATTGTTTAATAAGTGATATCAAGTTTAGTAATATCCTTGATCCTATTTCTCAAATACAGGAGAGTCTAGCTTAAGGTATATAGTTAGGAGACGGTATTTACTCCATTTACTGCGCCAAGTTCTCAACAGTGCCACTAGAATCCCAACAGATATAATTTTCTAAGCAGCCAATGCAAAGTTACGCTCGGCCCACACTCAGCATTTAACAGCGCCTTCCCTGCAGACACTGGCCATATTAAGGAGTGCTCATACTTCAGATTTCCTCCCAATCAACAGTGCTTGTCTTTTATACTACTTTTTCATCCAGCAGATAGTCCACATCCTTGGTATTATCCACATTTGACAGTCACTTCACCGAACTGTCTTCAAATTAGTAATCCTGACGTACAACAATTATTCCTTCCCCCCCCCCCTATCAAATAAAGACCACATTATAGCGACACCTTCCCACATAGTGTGCCCACATGTCACAGTTACCACAGTGGCCTCTGACCCTCGCCACCTCGACCTACTGTAATGCAGCTGGAGGGGGGGAGGGGATTGAGGAGGGATAGTGCGATGGGGCAGTTGTCAGATCACAGTGTAGCTGGAGTATTGAGCTTCAGAGAACGGATGGATGCTCGTTATGTACTCCACGACAAAGAATGACTGCCAGCGGAGGTACCCATTGATCACGGCAAAGTGATACGTAGTGAGAACATATAGTGTATTAACGTGGTACACTGACTTAATGAACCCTACCAAATTATACGTAATGAACGTATGTAATAAATTCATCTGCAATAAAGCAACCCAGTGCACGGAGCCAAATGATATTTAATGCATTAAATTACATGCCTCAAATTATATTTAATGCATATAGTGTAGTTTAGTGCTTACGCCCATTTGGAGCTGAACCATATTCGAGTTTATAATAACTACACTTAATTATTTTCTGGTCTGATGCACCGTACATTAATTAAATAGTTAAAAACCTATTCACTTTGGAAAAGCTATCCAAACTGTCATATTTCATTTTAGATTTACTTTTAATGCACACCAGCCTGATTCACCCTCAGTTTGCAGATTAGGGAAAAATTAAGGGACCCCTGAAGCACAACAAAACCTTCCAATTGATTTTTGGACATAGTAGCTCATGGAGAATATGAAAATATGTACTGGCCAATTTATAGGTCGAAAAGTTCTACAATTTAGTCGCTTCAGTGTCTTAAATTTACGAATTATTCACACACAAAAAAATTTATATAAACATTTTTATCTTATCACTGACTAGTTTTAAGGGTATTAAATGAAAGTGGGTATGATGATAAATGGGTATGTAAATTTCCAAGCCAGTATCTACTTTATTTTAGCCGTAATAGCCAGCAACAAGATGAAAGGCGGGAAATTTACATCTTTGTCTCTTGTCGCAATCTGAGCCCCATCCTCTGTAAAGGTATGTTGCAAACAACAGGTCAAATTTTTCACTGAATTTATTGTTCTTACTGGAGTACTATGATTAGCAGCACAAACAGACAGGCAGCTGGGGAAGCAGAGATGGTACTACGCTATATAAATATGTGGTATTATATAACAAAATAAATAAACAGTGTTGTAATGTCAGCAGGTTCTATTCGTAGTGTTATGCGAGGTGTCTAGGGTCGGCTTCCCGTCCCTTGAACGCCTGTTCTGCAGATGGGTTCCCTTTCTAGACCAGAGCTTAGTAAACTAAGAGAGACACAGGGCACAAAAATCAGGACAACAACCTTACACGTATATTGGTAAATTCTAATGTGGAACAGGTAGATGTCACAAACAGGAATCTAGGCAATCATATAACATGTACTGAGATCGGGAGTAGCAGTATCTTGAAGGATACTGTTGAGACAATGGTTCAGGATAAAAGCGTATAGTACAATGAACAGCACTTAAGGTGTTGGGCAGGGGAATCAGTCACTGTAGCTTTGAGGGAAATTTACGCTGTGGTTGGAATACTGTAGGTAGCGTGGCTATAGGCCTTATGTCGTGGAAGTATTATATTGCTGGAACCGAGTTACACATTTGCTGTAGTCCCTTTAATCACTGTTCGGCTTCTCTTGCCCTGTCACTGTTTCACTGTTGGTTTACACTCACTTTCCTGTGACACTGATAGACTTTGGGCTTAGTTTCCCTCTGGTATTCTAACACAAGGCTCGATGTTTTAGGTCACTGTTTCACTGTTTGTGTATTCTTCTGGTACTGTAACACTGATAGGATTTGGGACTAGCTTCCCTCTGGTATTCTAACACTGCCCGATGTCTGTCACTGTTTCACTGTCACTGCACTTCCACTGCCACTCACTGTTGGGGCTGGGTAGGGTGGCAGCGTTGTCGAAGGGCAGCCAGAGAGCTCACAGCCCAGCTCCTGAAGGGGGCTGAGCTCCGCTAGGGGCCTCCGTATCCTGCGGCCACGGGATCACTCGTAGGGGCCTCCTCTCTCGTCCGGGACTGCATGCGGCGAGGGGCCCCAACTGTCAGGGCTGAGAACTGGGGTCTGGCCCTTGGGACTGGGGCCGAAGAGTTTCCAGAAGCGCTCACTCAGGTGCCTGACGGAGGATGAGTGTCGTCTGCGTCAGGGTGGGGAGAGGTCTTGCCTGGGGGTCCTGGGGGCCCGTTGGCTGTGGTCTCCTGCTGTCAGGGACGCCGTCAGGAGTGAGCTGCAGCGTCGGTCTCCCATCGGAGTCCATCAGGTAGTGTCCCACTGGAGCTGACTGTGCAGAGAATAGTCCTGGAGATAGTACAGGGCCTCTCCACGGATCCTCGAGGTTGAGGCCTTCCTCCTGAAGGTTGCCTCGCTGGTGGTGGACAGTAGGGTCGTCTGCGCCCCCACCAGTCCGGCAGGCCTAATGGCAGAATGCCCTCTCGCAGTGGAGTCACAGGTGGCGAGGAGCTTTGGTGCTCCTCCCTGGCGCGGCTACTGGCCGTCGCTGGGTTCCCGTGGACAATGAAACGAGGGCGGATGCAGGCCATCCCCTCATCGTAGGCATTGCTACCATCCGTCACCTGAGCCAGACTCCCTGGCGGGGATACAAGCGAAGTGCGGCTACTGGCCGTCACTTGCCTGTCGGCGTGGCTACTGGCCGTCGCCTGAGCCCCATATGGGGGATGACGTGCTCACGAGGAGCGGCTACAGGCCGTCTCCTGCCAACGGGCGTGGCTACTGGCCATCACCTGTCTCTTGTCCTCTGAGGCAACTACAGGAGGAGAGGGGACGTACCCTTCTCTCCCAGTGCGGCTACCAGATGTCACTGGTTCCTGTAGGGGAGTATAGCAGCACCTAACGGAGGAGTGGCTATTGGCCGTCTCCTGCTGTGGGGCCCAGCTACAGGCCGTGGCTCTTGAGGGGGAGCGGCTACAGGCTGTCTCTGGGAAGCCTTCCGAGTGGCTACAGGCAGTCTCTGGGAGGTCTGAGCGGCTACAGGCCATCTCACAAAGGGCGCGGCTACTGGCCGTCACTGGGGTGCTGCTTGGAGCTAAGGAAGTAGCTCCACCCTGATCCTGTCGAGGATCAGTTCACCTGCAAGGTAATCTCCGTTTCCTGCTATTGTGGCGGTGGGTGAGTTCCGGGTCATAGGGGCGGGCGTCCCAAGCGGACTTAAGTCCCTGTCGCCCGGAGTCAGGCCGCGCTCTGTCTGCCCCTCCGTAGGCTCCTCCTGGGGGTGTTGTGATGCCCTTGGTGACTATACCTGGCATTTTACGTACAGTTCTGGGTAATCCCTTCTGTTCAATGATTTCTTTTTACTTTTCTTGTGACTACCAGACAGACAATTTGATGCAATGTTAGGGTGCGGCCACACTTGCATGAAACATTCGATCAGTATGATTAAACGAAGCACTGGGTTAGAGCCGCTGCAATATCTGCGTCTGAATGTTGGACGTACCCATGAACCTCGTTTCGTCTTACTGACCACATGCTTGCAGCATGTGTGGCCGCACAATAAGACTGCATCAGATCGTCTTTCAGGTAGCCAGACTTGCCGGAATCTTTGCCCGAAACACTATTAGAAACACGCAAGAAACATGTCACACACAAGTTAGTAGCATGTCATATACAATGTCCGGAGCAATATCAGGGTGCCGCCACAGTTGCCTGAAACTTGTGATCGACAAGACAATACGAAGCACCGGGTTATAGCTGCTGCAGTGTTCGAGTCTGAACTATGAACGGATTCAAGAACCTTGTTTCCTCTTGCTGATCACATGCTTGGAGCAAGTGTGGCCGCATTCTTAACCCGCCCCGTCCCGACGACGTATGGGTACGTCACCATGATTTGCATTTGCCAGTCCCGGCGACGTACCAGTACGTCGTGCAATTGCAAGGTACCTAATTTGCACAATTTTCAATTTTCGCACGTGATTTTTCGTATGTATACACGGGACACCTTCCTCTATTCCTGTACAAGATACCAAGCAGGGACAATACCTTACACTGCATAACCTCCCCCCTCCCCCCCTCACACCATTGTCTTGGCAAAGGACCTGTTACCAGTGACCTGGCTAGTAAAGTTATTCAGGGCCAGAGTGATTCCCCAATCGATGACAATGTGGAGGACAATGTTTACATAGCATTAGAAGAAGAAACAGCCAGAAATAATGATCAGGTAGTGTGGCAAAAATAGGTCAGGTATGGTGATTAGTTAGTGAGTGAAACAATGCTTATAATGCCTTTATTACTGCTTGAAAACCAATATACTGTCATACTACATATACATTCGTAACAAGTAAATAAATAAATACCGTTTATGAGTGGATAAAATAGTTACCCTCCCATAGAACTCGTTTTCTTTGGTGCCAGCATGTTAGAAAACCCACTCAGGTAAGGAGGAACTCCTACCTGGATTGGGCACTTTAAACCTCAGGTGAGCGATTTCTCTATGAATTTTCGATGTTTCTCACCAAAAGCAAAGGTTTTAGCCAAAAAAAAAAAATTCGAAAATACCTCGGGACTGGGGGATGTCGGAGGTGCTGAAAACCTCGGGACGTGACGGGTTAAAGGTATGGCCACCAACGTGTTAGATGTGAAGACAACATGTAGTCCACACATGTCTGAGACACTACCCATCACAAAGTAAGCAGTTGGAGATGTAGTCCATGTTGCCGCTGCCACTGTGATACTGTGTGGACGAGAGAAACAACCTATGCAAGGTGTGGTTTCCTAGTGCTTAACTTAAAACCCAGGCTGTTTAATGCAAATAACATAACAATATAATGTATTTGTCATCTCGTCCATCACGAGATGTACAGTCATGCGTACTAATTTCTGCTCAGGGGTTACCCCTTCCTTCCCCCTCTACCCTGGACAGAAGGAAGGGGGAATCGTGAACAGTCTACCCCGCCTTCTGCCCCCAACTCCTCCACCCTCCACCTCCAGCTGCCAGTTACTGATTAGACGCAAATTTTCTCATGTCCTGTAAACATGACTAAACTGTCGTCGCACACGCTTTCAACGGCCAAGATTTGGACTATATTTTTAGAATAAATTATTACCGTATTGAACTGCATTCTCAAATTGAAAATATTCACCATCATTGTAATCCAGTGTCGTCCGCTGCACAATTCTGGGTTCCAGTGCTTACCTTTTCACTTCCCCCAGCTGTCTCTCTCTCTCTCTCTCTCTCTCTCTCTCTGAAAACTTTTCCCACTCACTCTTTCTTTTTAAATTTATATAACTTTCTCTTTGCTTCTCTCCCCCTCTCCCCCTTCTCTCTCGTTCTTTGTCTGAAGTCTTCCCCGCCTCTCACCCCTCCCCTCCCCCCACTTCAGGCCTGATCAGCAGTCAGTTATACCGTCACCGCTCCTTCGTATATCGTGTGCAGGCAACATTTATCACACACACTTAGGTCAGATGCATGGAAAGGTAATTTTTTTTATATATATAATTGTATTTCTCATTATGTGCCAAGTTCAAATAGAGAACACCAGACCAATATTCGTAATTTTTATTAGAGTGACCGTTCCACTTCACATAGCTGGGTAGCTGGGCTTATAAACTGCACACACACACACACACACACACACACACACACACACACACACACACGACTTAAATTTTGCACTGACAGCGTGACGACTACAAATAGTCATTCTAACAACTAGCTCTGCTGGCTCCAAACCTTCCCTGTCCCAGTCAAACTCCTCATTCAATAACCGGTTATTGAATGAGGAGTTTGACTGGGACAGGGAAGGTTTGGAGCCAGCAGAGCCAGTTGTTAGAATGACTATATTTGTAGTCGCCACGCTGTCAGTGCAAAATTTAAGTCGTGTGTGTGTGTGTGTGTGTGTGTGTGTGTGTGTGTGTGTGTGTGTGTGTGTGTATGTGTGTGTGCAGTTTATAAGCCCAGCTACCCAGCTATGTGAAGTGGAACGGTCACTCTAATAAAAATTACGAATATTGGTCTGGTGTTCTCTATTTGAACTTGGCACATAATGAGAAATACAATTATATATATACAAAAAATTACCTTTCCATACATCTGACCTAAGTGTGTGTGATAAATGTTGCCTGCACACGATATACGAAGGAGCGGTGACGGTATAACTGACTGCTGATCAGGCCTAAGGTGGGGTGAGGGGAGGGGTGAGGGGCGGGGAAGACTTAAGACAAAGAACGAGAGAGAAGGGGGAGAGGGGGAGAGAAACAAAGAGAAAGTTATATAAATTTAAAAAGAAAGAGTGAGTGGGAAAAGTTTTCAGAGAGAGAGAGAGAGAGAGAGAGAGAGAGAGAGAGAGAGAGAGACAGCTGGGGGAAGTGAAAAGGTAAGCACTGGAACCCAGAATTGTGCAGCGGACGACACTGGATTACAATGATGGTGAATATTTTCAACTTGAGAATGCAGTTCAATACGGTAATAATTTATTCTAAAACTATAGTCCAAATCTTGGCCGTTGAAAGCGTGTGCGACGACAGTTTAGTCATGTTTACAGGACATGAGAAAATTTGCGTCTAATCAGTAACTGGCAGCTGGAGGTGGAGGGTGGGGGAGTTGGGGGCAGAAGGCGGAGTAGACTTGTTCGCGATTCCCCCCTTCCCTCTGTCCAGGGTAGCGGGTGGAAGGAAGGGGTAACCCCTGAGCAGAAATTAGTACGTGTGACTGTACACTGCATTTTCATTGCCTTCCTGCTTAGTTAGTATATTATGTTCCCATCTTAACCCCTGTTTTACCTAATAACAGTGCACTTGTTTTATCTTTTTAGGTCTCTGTTCGATCTACTTTGTCTTATAGTCATCAGTAACATCCCAGAGAACCGAATATGTGTGATGTAGGTCATTCAGCATTAACTTTTGGTTTCTGGACACTCCCTTTTGTGGGACACAGTATCACAACTTGCTTGTGATCACATGATTTGCAAAGTTTATGTCCACCATGCTGAAATCTGCCCACATCTGTGCCACGAACATAACTCAGACATTGAAGCAGCCGATATCAGTGTTTCAGACATGTGCTCTACGTGCTCCGGTGTTCGCAGCAATGTCAGGAACCTGTCTCGAACACATATTTCAGGACCTTAAAGGAGACATCTTGTAGTGAAGGGGTAATGTGGGCTACATCTATTCCCCCCAATTTGAAAAGTCTCTTCTAGGCTAAATAAAATCGACTGGAGGTAAACGTAAAGGTGGAAGCAAACATCATCTGACGATTAGCAATGGTGCTCATCTCCGTAACATAGAAATTTTTAGCGTATGTCAGATTATTCACTCACTATACTGAAACACAATATCGTCCCGGTTCAGTTGCCTCACCTATGTATAAACCGCATCACTTAATTTACCTGCTAACACGTAAATGGCGGTTGGACACGAGACGAGTGGCACCAACTGAAGGCATCAGGATTTGAACCTTAGCGCTTTCGGGCCGGCAGCTTCACATTCATCAGTGCTAACCCCTCAGCCATCACTGCGGCAGGAAGGGTGAAAATAAAGCAAGTTGTTGGGAGATATTTATTTGACTCGATGGATCTCCTTTTGTGGCGGACAATCAAATTCTTGACGTTGTCGTGACACTCCTTTATTACCACTGCCCAGCTCGTACAATTGACACGCAAGTCTGCACTGCTTGAAGGCTGGAGGTCGTCTGCCCACCTTGGTCTCGCTGGCCATCTCTCCTCACCTCCTTCTAACTGCACCGCCCCCCCCTCCAAACCATTGACGTCACAGAGGCATAAACTAGCTGGTCAACACCCTCGCACACACACACCCTCGCACACACACACCCTTGCACACACACACCCTCGTACACACACACACACCATTGATAAATACATAGATAACATGACATTGACAGATACATAGATAACATGACATTACACCTTTACACTGCCAGGGAAGGGTGTAACAAGAGGATGTATCTGCATATTACACTTTAACATTCTCTTGAACATTGCTTAAAACTTATTACCGTAGGCTTCCTTAACATCAGTAACTTATTAGAGTGAGGACATCCTATTAAGTTATTAAACCAATTTAGGAGTGTTGTGAAATTCCTAAGCAAAGAAGACAAGAACATATGATAAAGTGATAGAAGGAAAATTTGCAAATACGTTCCAAGACTTGAGTTGCCACGAAAATATCCTACATGGGGACTGGCTCTCGTGAGAATGCATCCCACTGAAACTGAGAGAGAGAGAGAGAGAGAGAACTAATCCCATATTTCGCATAAATTACTGTCATGAAAATTACAACGCAAGCTCACACATAAATTTGCCTTATGGTCATGAACGCAATTATTTCCTGCTGACGTGAGGAGGTACAAGGGCTGCTGATACTCTGTGTTTCTACTTCTGGTAAATTAGGCCATCCATCACACCGTTAACCCCTTGATAAAAATGTAAAGTCACGGGGGGATTAGGAGGGCAGACAGACAAGGCACCGACGCTGAAGCAGAAGACGGTTGAAGGAGACAGTGGTAAGGCGTAAAATTATTAATATTATTTTTTTTTTATCGTTGCAGATTGGCTTTAACTGAGCGTCCATCACACAAACTCGAAATGAACTGATCTTGAATTTGGCTCTTTTTCTTTTCTTTTTTCTTTTTTTTTCCTGGAAGGAATGGTTTGCGGGCTCCTGGCCTTAGGTTCCTTCTTCCTTGTATTAAAAAAAACAACAACAACAGCGGCAGTGGGTGAGGCTCGAACCCACCTCCCTAGAGTGTCCATCATAGGCAAAGACGGAACTATACCGACCCAGCCACCAATCCCTCTTCGTAGGGATGGTCTGCATAAATTATCCCCTAAATCCCGTAACGTATTATACTGGCTTAGGCTTGGTATGCGGAGAGAGGATTGAGAATGTTAGACTGACTAGGAGAGTGTATGTGAGTGAGGTGGAGGGGGAGAGGGGGATATGTAGATCTAAGGATGGGATGGAGGGATGATGTGGAAAAATATATGGTAGAGGGGAGTGCACGTGAATGAAGAGAGCAGCGGAAAGGGAGAGGGAGAGGGGAAGACCTAAAATGAGATGGAGGGATGGAGTGCAGATATATATGGGAGGCGTGTGTGTGAGTTGAAGGGGGGTGATTTGTTTGTGGGAACCCCATACAGGATTAAGGTTTCTGGCAATAGATAGATACTGTAAATAGATAGATAGATTCTTGTTACCTCTTGGCTATTCTTTTCACCCTACCATAGCCAAACCCCTAATAGCTAATAGTTAAATTAATGCTTTATCTAACCCATTCAGTTGAAAACGTCTGTCCTTGTGTAATAAAACTGAGGAGGTACGCTGAGGTTAAAATAAAATTATAAGGAGGAAGCAAGAATACAGGGTGGTCTGTAAATAGCACTACGAAAGAACTCCACCTGGCGATGTCTTGTGTATTGTGGGATGGTTCAGTCTGCTGGTGTGGGCGTGGGTGAGGCAGTGTTAGTAGGATATAAAGAAAATGATGCAGGTTAGATACTGGTAACCTTAACTAAGCCGTCCACGCAATATACGAGAAATCATTGGACAGCAGAAAAGGAGCGTCATAAAAGGTGCCACTGGAAGAAGGAGCATAACTTTGGGAAATGACAGATGAGATTCTGTGTAAAAAAATGCTACTTTAACATGTTTCAAATCTCAAGGTTACAGAGCTACATGTCCTGATGATCTTATGGGTGAACTGTGAGGGAGATCATTTTTTTTTTTTCCCATAGGGTTGTCAGTAACTGTAGCTCTTTAACGGTTGGCTTTGAACCCGTAATGATATAGCATGTTTATCGACCGCCTAACGAGGAGACAGTGTAATCGCCTGCATGTGTGTGTGTGTGTGGGTGGGTGGGTGTGCGTGAAGAGTAGGGATGTGCCGATAGTATCAGTATCGGTATCGGCAAGGTAAAATTATGGCCGATACTCCGATACTTTTCTGGTTTCTTATGTGATTCAAGACATTCATGTTTCATGACACTGATAAACAGATGGTAATGATATTTTATTACATTACATGATAACCACATGTATGATGTAACATTATCATATATTAATATTATATATCGATTACTATATTGCTCCTGCATTAACAACACCCACTTTCCCGGCATCAAATAAATCAAAATAAAATCAAATAAATAAAATAAAAATAAAAAAAAGTATCGGTATCGGTATCGGCCAACATCTTGGTATCGGCACATCTCCAGTGAGGAGCATAACCCAAACAGTTCTTATCTGGTTGGGACCGAATATGATGGAAAAGTTGAGCGACGGACGAGGATGAAGTGCTCTGGTTGTGAAAAGAATCGGTTGAGGGTAAAGGTAACGTTAGACTTGAACCAAACTTGATAGATGAGTTGAAGGTCAAGGTAGGATACAATGATTAGTTTTATGAGAACAATTTAGCTGAGGTCTGGGTCAAAGAACAAGGTGAGAGAATCGCCTTTTTGACACAATGTTCTTAAAATCAGGCTAAAATGTTTGCGGTTGTGTAGTCTTTATCCTAATCTAATCTTGTCATAGTATTTTTGTTGTTACAGAGATTTCATATAAAACATGCAGGTGCTGATATTTCTCTCTATGATAATTCCTTCTTGTAATTCATATCAACCAGTGCGGGACAAATATATTATGCTTAGCGGAGAAGTGTGTGACTGTAGGGACTTATAATTTCAGTATAATTCCTTTTTTTTTTTTTTTTATCTTCTTGCTTCCTTAGGTTATTATATTCTGTTTAGGAGAACTACCACATGGTGAGAGATATCAACTCCTGTCTTCACTGAAGCCGGAAGTGAATAACTCTGGTGCAAATTACCCCATCCTGTAGGCAGGTACAAGCACTGGAAGAACAATACCTCGTTACGCTGGGCCATGTTCTGGACAGACAGCTTCTCAATTCAGACATAGATCCTTCCTCAATTGCTGATATTTATGAAGATGCTGTCCAGCTAAATTCCTCATTCCTCTGCTTCAGCTTCCACAGACACCTCTGGTAGTGATGTTGATCAGCTCGGACAATGAATATAAATTTCATCACCAATGAAGTATGCCACATAAGGAGTTCTTTACGGTGAGATCCAAGGAAATCGACCGTGGAAG
Organism: Coenobita brevimanus; assembly: GCF_032717465.1. NCBI lineage: Eukaryota > Metazoa > Arthropoda > Malacostraca > Decapoda > Coenobitidae > Coenobita > Coenobita brevimanus. The sequence continues at coordinate 33,673,545 of NC_136986.1, forward strand.
CGATTCATAATGTTGGTGACGGCGGGAAGCGTAAATTACCCAGAACATGGCTCGTGTACCGAAATATTCTTCCAGATTTTGTAACAGCCACCACAATTAGACAAATATACGTCTTATTATTATGGGCCCGTTACCCTGTTAACTGAATAGATTTTGCAGCACCTTCTCCTCAGGGATATATTTGTATATAACCCCTTTACCTCTTAAGCACAGAGGCATTTATTTAAATTATTGTTTCCACAAACAGACTTTTTTATTGAATTTAGGGAGGGAGTTAGATAAGGTTATATCTAAATCAACCTGTTAAAAGACCTGTCGCAGATTAACCCGTCACGTCCCGAGGTTTTCCGCACCTCCGACATCCCCCAGTCCCGAGGTATTTTCGAATTTTTTTTTTGGCTAAAACCTTCGCTTTTGGTGAGAAACATCGAAAATTCATAGAGAAATCGCTCACCTGAGGTTTAAAGTGCCCAATCCAGGTAGGAGTTCCTCCTTACCTGAGTGGGTTTTCTAACATGCTGGCACCAAAGAAAACGAGTTCTATGGGAGGGTAACTATTTTATCCACTCATAAACGGTACTTATTTATTTACTTGGTACGAATGTATATGTAGTATGACAGTATATTGGTTTTCAAGCAGTAATAAAGGCATTATAAGCATTGTTTCACTCACTAACTAATCACCATACCTGACCTATTTTTGCCACACTACCTGATCATTATTTCTGGCTGTTTCTTCTTCTAATGCTATGTAAACATTGTCCTCCACATTGTCATCGATTGGGGAATCACTCTGGCCCTGAATAACTTTACTAGCCAGGTCACTGGTAACAGGTCCTTTGCCAAGACAATGGCGTGAGGGGGGGAGGGGGGAGGTTATGCAGTGTAAGGCATTGTCCCTGCTTGGTATCTTGTACAGGAATAGAGGAAGGTGTCCCGTGTATACATACGAAAAATCACGTGCGAAAATTGAAAATTGTGCAAATTAGGTACCTTGCAATTGCACGACGTACTGGTACGTCGCCGGGACTGGCAAATGCAAATCGTTGCAACGTACCCATACGTCGTCGGGACGGGGCGGGTTAAACAGAAACATTCGGTTGTAGCAAGAATTAGCCAAGAAGGACGTCACTGGATGGACGGGAGTTAATGTCTTCTTGGAGATTATTCATGCAAACGATGTTGATCCTAGAAAAAATTTCTATAACCTTCCAGAAAATAATATCCTTTGAAACTGACGACACCTATTTTTATTAATACCTCTGCCAACGAAAATTGCTAGAAGTTATGTATTCACCAGCGTCTGTTAGTCTGTCTGTGTACAAGATATCTCAAAAAGATGTTCGGACTGTAATGAATTCTGGTAGATAGGTGGACTGTGGATTAAAGGAAGAGTTGGTTTCATTCGGATGCAGGAACAAATAATAAATTTCACCGGCATTATTAGAGGCATGTGCTCACCCTGTGTATTATTAGTTATTTGTGCTATCTAAAGACGACTTTCTTCACCTTATGAAAAACTTAGTGAAATCGAGAGGGCAGGTATATTGCTCATTTACCCATTCACAGTCTTATGCGAGGTATAGGTAGAAAAGTGTGTATGTGCTTGCGCGCGCGCCCGTGTGAGTGTGTTCTTACCTTACCTAATTGTTCTTACCTAATTGTATCTTTACAGGAATGAGTCAAGCTCGTACTGTCCCGTGTCTTAAACCATATTTATCGTACAAATCCTTAAATTTGTGAATTGTTTTGGCACACACTATTTCATTCGGTAGTGCATTCCATTGATCAATTGCTCAGTTTGGGAAACTGAATTTCCTTACGTCTTTATCATCTCTCTTCTTATGCAGTTTTTTGCAGTGTCCTCTTGCTGATGCTTTCTCCATATGTTAAGTAATCATTTATTTCTATTTTCTCCTTCCCTGATATGCACTTATATAGCATCATCATGTCACCTCTTTTCCTTCTTTCCTGTAGTGTTGTTAGATTCAGTTTATTTAGTCTTTCTTCGTAGCTTAGGTCCCTTAAGCTTGGTATCCATCTTGTAGCGGCCCTTTGAACTTTTTCAATCTTGTTTATGTGCTTTTTGAGATGAGGACTCCAGACTACTGATGCACATTCCAGGGTTGGTCTAATGAATGATGTTATTATCCTTCTTAGCATGTCTTCATTTATGTATGTGAATGCTATTCTCATATTTGCAAGCAGTGTATACATATTCCGTACCTTCTCGCTGATGTGGTCAGCCGGAGATAATCTGTTATTGATGATCACACCTAGGTCTTTCTCTCTTTCTGATGTGTATAGGGTTTTATTTCCTAACTTATAATCCCAATTAGGTCTTCTTCCACTTTTACCAAACTTGATTACATGACACTTGTCCACATTGAATTCCATTTGCCATGTACTACTCCATTCATGAAGTTTATTTAATTCTTCTCTTGTAGCTCTTTACAAGAGTCTGTGTTAGTAATTCTCCTTTGTATTTTTGCATCATCTGCAAACATATTCAGATAGCTCTCATTTCCAGTGTTACTGTTTATATCATTTATATAAAAACATGATTGGTGCCAGCACTGAACCCTGTGGTACTCCACTAGTCACTTCTTTCCATGATGAGTAGTTTCCTCTTAGTACTGTTCTCATTTCTCTTTTTGAGAAAATCTTGCATCCAACAAAACAGTTTGCCTCGAATTCCTCCTTGATGGTACAGTTTCCATAAAAGTCTTTGGTGTGGTGCTGTGTCAAAGGCTTTCTTGAAATCTAAATAGATACTGTCCACCCATCCTTCCCTTTCCTGTATTGTGTTTCTTACTCTGTCATAGTAGCTCAACAGATTAGTAACACATGATTTTCCTTTTCTGAAACCAAACTGTCTTTCTGTTATCATAATGTGTTCTTCTAGATGATTTACCCAAGCTTTTCTTATAAGCTTTTCTAATACCTTGCTTACAACACTGGTCAGTGATACTGGTCGGTAGTTGAGTGGATTTTGTCTATTTCCTTTCTTGAATAAGGGGACAATATTTGCTTTTTTTCAAATATCAGGTAGTTTACCTTGACTCAAGGATTTCTTGATAATTAAAAATAATGGTTTACTTAACTCCTTTGCACATTCTCGTAGTACCCAACATGAAATTTCATCAGGACCACTTGCTTTTCCTCTGTCTAATCTACTTAACTCCTCCTGTATGACTTTTTCTGCTATTTGTATATCTGGTAGTATGTGTGGACATGCATGTTCATCATAGTCCCTCTCAAAATTTTTTTCTTCTGTAAAAACTAATCGAAAATTCTTATTTAGTGCTTCACAAATATTTTTCTCTTGTGTATAAGTGATTCCCTCGTCCGTAATTGTTTGTATTATATCTTTTACTTTGGTTTTGCTTCTGATATAGCTGTAAAACAGCTTTGGTTGATCACTACTTTTATTTATTATATCCTCCTCAAACTGTTTTTGGGCTTCCCTCCTTATTCTTGTATAATCGTTTCTTGCCTGTTTGTAATTATTATACTCCCTTTCACTATTATATCTTCTGTATCTGTTCCACAATAAATCTCTTCTTTCTTTTGATTTTTTACATTCTGTATTGAACCATTTCTGTATTTTCTTATCTGCTTCTTTGTGCTGTGGGATGTACTTCTGGACTCCTATTTCATAAAATTCACAGAACTTTTTATATACAGCATTTAAATCTTGTCCTCTAAGCTCATTTTCTCAATCAACTTCTAAGAAATACTTCTTTAGGTCTTAATAATTTCCCTTTTTATAGTTTAGGCTCTTTTTGTAACTGTCATTGCTGTTTACTATGTCATATGCTATCCTGAAGTTATAATTTTGTATTGCATGATCGCTTTTGCCGAGTGGAGGGTGATATATTAAACTGTCAATATCATTTTCTTTCCTAGTAAATATTAGATCTAGCACTGAAGGTACATCAAGTCCTCTTTTTCTGGTGGTTTCCCTCACATGTTGCATTAGGAAGAACTCTTGTATGAGATCCAGGAGCTTTTGGTCCCAACAGCTTTCTTGGCTAATTATATCTAGAGTATTCCAATTTATATTTGTATTGGAATCCCCAGTTAGTATAATTCTTTCTGATTTCTCTTCCATTTTATGAAGTAATGATCTTAATCTCTGAATTGTACTCTCTGCCAGGTCCTCATATTCATCTCTTTCCCATCTGTTTGATCTGGGTGGCATGTACAAATTGGCTACAATTACTTTACCTTCAGATGTGTTGCTCTCTACTGCAATCAGTTCTACTTGTTATGATGTGTCTAGTTTTATTTCATTGACTTTTAGAATTTTCTTAGATAATTTTATAATTCCTCCTCCTTTTTTTAAATTTCTGTCTCTTCTCCATATATTGTATTCCTCTAAGTTTAGTATGTCATTGGATATCCTTGGTGTTAATTTTGTTTCAGTTAGGCATATTATTTGTGGTTCATTTTCTCTGACATAATCATTCATCTCTAGTAATTTAGATACCATTCCATCCACATTTGGGTACATCAACTTTATCATCTTGTTTATATACTTGTCATGACATGGTTCTACTACCTTCCTCCTTTTTATTCCATCCTGTTTGTGTACCACTTTCGTACCTGCAATCCTATTACTTTGTAAAAAAATATTCTTCTTCTCCTCTTCTGATCTTCCCTCATTTTTGTTTTTGCTTCCTCCCTTTTCTCTTTCAGTAATTCCAGTTCCTCTTGTGTTACGCATCTTTTTATCCATACATTTTTGAACTCATCTTTTTCCTTAAGGTTCTTTGCATTTTTTAGTATATCTTCTACAGTGTTTACACTCTGGAAAGCCACCTTTAGAGGTCTTGTCTTGCTTTTCTCATATTTCCCTAACCTTTTGTGTTCCTCTATGTCTTTACTACAGATTTCCTCTGATACTTCTTTCAGTAAGCTCATTACATTTGCCATCTCCTTTTTGTCTCTTGTGATCTTGTTTTTTACTTCTTCCTCTTCTATACCAGTGATTACTATAGATTTGTTTATATCTACCGAATCTCTGACTAACTTTGGATTGTTTTGGATAATTCTTTTTACTTCCTTTTTAATGCTTTTTTCCTCCACCTTTGTTTCTAAGTCTTTCTTTACTTTCACCATTTCAGCATACGTGGTTTCCGCATCATTTTTGTAGCTTTGCACAGCTTCATTCACCTGTGTTATCTTCTCCTCAATATCACTGCTCTGGTCAATAAGACTGCTTACTTGCCTAATTGTCTCTGTGTCATTTTTGAACTCTTCAATAACACTCGTGATTGACTACTGTACTTGCCATTTCACTCATTTTCTTCCTAAGTGTACTCAGTTCCACTGTTAGTTCACTGATGGTTGTGTCTTTCTTATTGGCCTCCCTTCCTTCCTAGTGTGTGTGTGTGTGTGTGAGCGCTCTTGTACGGCTAAAGTCTTTTACCTACGATTACTACATTTTGCACAGTGGTTGACCTTCACAAGAAACTAGTTTAATCTAGAGATGGGGCAGTGAAAATCCCTATCTACAAGCGGAAGGTGGGGGGGGGAGAGGTTAGGGACCCATTGTACTAAGCCTTCTGCAACCAAGACAAAGATAAGACAAAGTTAAATGGAGTGGGTGGACTATATATGGGAGGGTGGCGTAGGTAGGTGGGTGTTGTAGGTTAGTGGGTGGCGTAAGTGGGTGGTGGATGGTGTAGGTGAGTGGGTGGGTGACACAGGTGGGAGTGTGGTGCAGCTTATATCAGCTGAAGCAAATATCAAGGACAGAATTATACAACAGCGGGTAGGAAGATAATACATGGCAGAAGGAAAGGTGTGAGAAGGGAAAAAGCTACCTGTATGTGTAGTGTGTGTAATGGAATGTGTCCGTTCTTCTCGTCTTAGTGACTGAAGTAGCAGTAGTGATGATGGTGGTGATAGTTATGATAATGATAGTGATGACAGTGGTTGTGATGATTGTTGTACTTTGGCTAGTGACAGTGAAATTGGTAGTTATCTAGTGGTAGTTAATTTATTTATTCATTAACTAGGAAAGAGATTTTTACCATAATGGTGTACCTCCCTGAATCAAGTTTTATGCAAGATATGACCACTCAGAGGCCTACCATCCCAGGAAGTGGCCCCAGGGAGTCACAAGCAGAGCCAAAATACGTGCCGAATACCCCTGTTTGCAATGAATAATATCGTCTGGTAGAATTAAAAGTAAAATATAGATCATGATTTAGGGCGTAAAGAGTTAAGGTGTAGTATACAAAATAAATCATCGAGGAAAATGTGCTGGGGAATCTCCAATGCCAGTGTGAATACGGCCATAAGTCCGAATCCAGCGTCACTGTGGAGAGGTGCTCAGTCTCTCGGCCTCAACAAATACATCTTTCTCTTCTAATTAGAAAGGCTGATTCCCTGCCATCAGTTAAGTGATTTAGTTGATTTTTACTTCCACTAGACCATTATAGTTAGAAATCCCTCGCAATAAAACGCAAAGTCTCCCGGCAATTAAATCCGTCTCCACTAATAAGAGTCATGAACCCTTGTTGCCAAAATGTTGTATTTTAATCTTGCTAACACCACACATTTATTTTCAAGTTGAGAATAATCCCCAGTGATGAAAGTGCAGCCTCTGACCCTCGGCCAATAAATCCTCTTCCTCTAATTAGCAATAGTGATTCCCTTCCTCCATCCAAGTATTCTGGGTAACAAGGTATCACTAATGCTTTGACCTGCCACATATCAGCATCACGAGATAATGGCTTAATTGCCAATAACTGCGTCATTACCGCTAATCTGATGACGATAGATGACACACATATCACCTCCTCAATCCTGCGTCCATCACAAAGCATCGGATATTCACAAACACGATGTTAACAATTTCAGTCAACGACGTGATATTACCTGGCAATTTTGCTCAATTCAGGAGGTCTCCCACTAGTGAAGGGGGTTATTGAATGCTGTATCTAACTTACCCTGTTGGAAAAATCTCTCCATACGGTCTCTGGACGAACGTAGCAAGCATAAAATTATTTACGTCCTCGTGTTGAAATTCTATGAAGTTTTGAATGCTGCTACAAATTACACTAAATATTCTCCTCCTTGAGGGGCTAAGGCGATGTCTCTCTTGATAGAGTTTTTAGTTTTTAAAATTTACTTCTATTAAGCGTGTAATGTATCACAACTGGATGACCTTCCTGGGCTGGGACTGGACGCTAGAACTCTTTGGTCAATAGCATGCTCTCTAACCCACTAGACCACACTCACTGTGAATATTACTTCCCTAACCTTACACAACGAGAAGGCCTCACTTACGTTTTCCTGAAAAGTCTGGTTATTTTCAATGGACTTTAGTGCGTTATAATCCGAACCAAAAAAGCCACGTGTGTAGTAACGGCAGAGGGTGATCAGATCTTCCAGAGAGGGAGTCCACTTCCTGGATCTCAGGAGTCATCCACAAGACAGTCCTTCTGAGGCAGACCAGCCGGGTCATTCTGGACATGCTTACACTGACTCATCCTTGACTCATATAATCTGGAGACATTGTGGTTTACTTTTCTTCTTGCCGTGTCCAGAGTAATATTATTTAACCATGTGGAAAGGCCTTTCATAATGAAAGAGTTGGTGAAGGCTATATCTACGTTCCCCCATTTCGAAAAGTCTCTCCAGTACACCTATTGTATTTAAATCATCTGGAGATATCATTATTAAAATACAAGAATGTCACTGAGGTGAAGGAGTTAAAGCATCCATTAGATTAGCTGTCGGACAGTTCTCTATGAGATGAAGATATTTCTTTGCCTCCACACTACATTGCCTGAGATCAGTCATGGGGGTCCACTCCTTTGGCACTGTATTGGATTCTCTCTGGCACAGCTGTGGGAGGGGTGGGGGAAGTAATCTAACACTCTCTGATGCAATAAGTGCAACATCAGCATCAACACTGCCGTGGACCATCCTATCTCTTAGAAGGTGAAGTTCCAGTGGGAGAAACCAAGGGACGTAAGTGGCACAAGAGTCTGGACTAGCACTTCTTCCATAATGATTGTATTCGCCATACTACAGTATATGCAAGCGTTCTCTCGGATGCTAATTATATTGCTTTAATACTGACACAGTTAGAACAAATATGTACAGGAAGGCAACTGGAGGGTTGTAATTTTCACAGTGATTTGCTAAGGAAAATAGTTTACATAATCTCCAAATACCACATAAAATACAGCCTCCTGACATAACCTGTTTATCCTCACACACACACAAAAAATAAATTAATTAATTAATAACCAAAATGCTTACAACAGCTAATTTTCACAAGCGTTCTTTCATTCACATCCGCCCTACACACTGTACTTGCACTCATTTCATCCTCTCACCATCTCACCTTGAATGCTGAGTCGGAAACAAAAGGTTAGCACTAGAATATGGTGCTAGTCACAGAGAAGTGCAATGGATGTTGAGGGAAGTAATGTTTTGTTTTTCTCCCAATATGTTATGCAAAATAATCTCCGAAAGAACAAAAAATCTGTGGCCAAGATTAGTGTAAAAGAACTGTTGATACAGCTGATGCCTTGGGTATAAAGGGAGTGGTGGTGGTCTCATATTTCATTCTCCTGAGCGACCTTGAAATTCTAAGGAAAACTCTACATTCCAGTCTGGGGACACCAAAGTACTGCAACAGGGACGTGGATTTTGGATTTTTTAAAGTGATGGTTCCGTGTCGTAGTTTGTTGGAGGGGGTTTATTGGGTGCTTTCCATGTTAGCCAGTATGAGGGTCTAACTGGCCATTGGTTTGAGTGAATAAGCTGGTTGGTCCAACTACTGGTTTCCTCTTTATTGGTGGGTTAGAAATGGAAAAGAGACCCTGGACTAGGTTTTTCTTGATGGAAGTTAAGGTGGAAGCACAAATATCCTGCAATCTAACTTCCTCACCCTCCGGCAGTGTGCCATTCACCAGCTTTGGGAGAAGTGGAACACGCAGAGGCGGCTGCAATGAGAGGGGCTCTAGCCTTATCATCTGCAGCACTGGAAGGAGAAAATGCCACATTTGGAGGAAGAGGTTTACCTCTTAAGTTGTTAAGCACTGGTACTGAGGGATGCACGAGGCACAGTGCATCCCCACATTGTTGACCCCCTCTCTCCAGAGGGACCTGCCCCCAAGGACAGGGAGGAAGAATCAAGTGTGGGGGAGAGCACTCCCCAGATGCAGGAAGCACCACCCCAGAAGAAGATACCCCCTGAGATAGGAGGCACCTCCCCAGAGGAGGCACAGCCCATCCCCAGGCCGCACTTCCTCGGCAGAACTCCCCAGCCGAGGAGGCGTGGGAAGTAGAACCTTGAGAAGTGGGTGTAGTATTACGTGATGGCAAGGGGCACCTGCCGGACAGCTTTAAGGGCGAGATAAGGCAGCAACAACGGTTACCCCTGGGTGAATGAACCTCTCCCTTACCCTAGTCTTTTGCAATAATACTCAGAGTAGGAAATTTTGCTCCCTTTGTACAGACAGAAACAATTTCAAACTTGTACAGATCACAATCCCTTGAAGAGGCCACATGCGTCCACCCACAGTTCAAACATTTAGGGATTGGCGGAACAATCCACCATACCATGGGAAACACCACCACAATTTCCACAGACCTCAGGAAGACCAAACGCTTCCAGCTGGCAAGAACGGCGAACATGACCAAACCTCTGACAGCAGTAGCACCTTCTAGATCGGGGAATATAAGGTTTGAAGCCTTAAGCTTCCACCACACACGGCAGTGACAACATCCGGACAAAGTAAGGCAATCAAAATGTCAAGACAGAGGCGTAGGTGTTAAAACTCCATCAACTTTCATCATAATTCTCTGCACTGCCAACCACTCCCTGAGAAGCCAGCTCCCCTCCAGGAGGGAAGAATCAGAATAAGAGACCAAATCACGAGAATACCCACAACCGCACAGGACTGATTTGAGAGCCAACTGATGAGAGGCAGACACTGGATAACAGGCGACCATAGTAAGGGACTGGATGCTTGGAACTCTCCTGTTCATTCCTGCCTCATAGCAACAGAGAACCATCGCCCTGCAAGGAGATAACTTAGGGTAAACCCACATGCTGTAAATCCCTAGACCATTGAGTATCTGAAAACCAGTTCAGGTTCCAGAAGGAATTACCATCAGACATTTTTTAGTACTATGTACTTCATATAACAGTCTTTCAGAAAGACGCCAGGCAGGAGCTCAACCCAAGTGACATCTTGACTCATAGTTTTGGCAGGAGACGATCAGGAGGGTAAAGGGGTCACCGGCCAAAAGGGTGACTAGATGATGGCAGCTCGTGCTGCTGGTCACCAACCACACGAATGTCAGAAGAATTGTTTGTTTTACCTGTATATGCATATGTGAGGTTGAATGGCACCAGAGAGCCAAGGGCAGCCACCTTCCAGGGAGTGAGGGACCGAGCGCAGTCTGATGGGAGTGGGGTACCTCGTCCCCTGGAGGTGAACCAAAAAGGACACCCTGTGATGTGGTTGCTCCCACCAGGTGTAAAGACACGCTACCCCAACACCCCTCAGCCCAGACACCCAATAACCCAACTCAGGACAGCACCAAAGCGACCCCTCTGGAGGGTGGCAACGATTACCCATATAGGTAACCTACGTTTCAGGCAGAGCTTGTGCCAGACTCCTCACCCACAACTTTGATCACATGGGAAACCCTGTCAGATGTCGTTACATTCATAGGCAGCCTTCAATGGAATCAGAATTGTATTACAAGCCCTCCCACCCACGAGAAGGTGGCTGCCCACGGGGGGGGGAAGAATTCAATACAAAGACTAGTGAAGCCATAAAGGATGTTTATGAAACAGTTGAGAAAGTGAAACTGCAAGATCCTTTATTCGAATCCCAGATCATTCTGGGCTTAATCTTCTTACCCTCCAAGCCTATTATTGCTTAGTAATATGACTGGTAAACTTGCTGGGTGCGTGTCAAAAAGTCTGGGAGACAGCTGGTGCTTTAACTAAGTAGTAACTTACATTTGGTATCACAAAACGCATTTAGCAGCGACGTAGTAATAACACACTCTTTAATTCATTATTCCAAGATAGCCTTTCTAAGCTGAATAAAATCGCATGGCAGTAACAGGAGTAAGCTCGAAAAAGCGTCGTCCCAGTGAAGGGGTTAGGGTCAATCAGTGTTTCACAACCACGAACAAGATGTCCTCATGCCTTTATCTGTCACCATTTGGGCACCAATATCTAGCTCCCAACACCAAACAACAAGGTTTGTGTATACTGAATTCGCTTGTGGGGAAGGAGGGCACTGCGGACAAAAACTAAACTTAACAAGTGAAAAACATCAACAACTTGTTTCTGAGGGTGCACATATAACTGTAAAAAAAATGGTATAATAAATAATGAATAAATTTTAGTAGAAATAAAACACCCTCTTCAAAACTCATTCAGTCATCTTTCATGCTGATAGAGATATAGTGTGGATGGAGCTGAGTCAAGGCTCAGAAGTGGTGACCAGGGTAATACACGCCACCATGACTGTACCACGACTGACACTTGAAATTAGCTCTGGTCCCACCACCTGCCATATCATGCCACGAGCCTCTCTGTTTTGTACTGAAGTGCACAGACGGGTTGTTTTTTGGACCTTGCCACATGCAGACTAGGGTTATCTCGTTCAGGGTGGGTGTGTTGGTATTAGAGGAGGTGCTATATCCTGGTTTTATCAAGTTCAATTAGAATTATATAAAATGATGCAATACGTTAATACTATTTTGATGAGGGTTAATCTGCGTCCATTTGATCAGTATTCCATCACTGTACCACTTCACCGCCACCATCCTCAGTCCACTTCTTTACCTTTAGGCCACCACCTCCCACTGACCAAAGTGTCGCATAGTTGAAGGTACGAACCCTTATATATAAACAGGTTTCTCCTATCCTGTTTATAATTGTGTGGCGGAAAGTATAATGGCTAAAATAATAAACGTGTCGTGTATCAGGCGCAACAGTGGACTGAGTTTATCCTAATTCTAATTAATACAGTAAAATCTATTGTCTCTATTTCCCTCCACTTCACCTGCTGGAGTGAATTATCAGTCATGCCTTTGCTGAGACTACAAAACTTAACTAGGAAAAGATATCAGAGTGAAAGTTTTAACCACACTAAATCACCTGGATGTAGCAAGAATTGCCTTAAGGCAGAGCGCCAACGTAGTGCAGGGATAGAGCTGAGAGCCTAATTTTTACACTATTCTAATTGGTGTAACACTCCCTACCTCTGTTCTAACCACTTGCCACCCCCAGATGACTACTGTATATTTAACTTTTGTGCATCCAATGTATCTAGCGTCTTACCACTTCCACAATTGGTTTTTCTGCCCAAGAGAATAAAGCTTCGGGCGTTAATAATACGAAAATGCAAAAAAACATCCATCGCCTCAGTTCTTTCCCAGTTCTTTCCAGTGGAGAGAAAAATTAGGCTGAGACGAGGAAGTAAGTTTGCAGAGGGAAAACTTTTTGGATGCTTGTTTGTTGAGTTGAGAGAGAGAGAGAGAGAGAGAGAGAGAGAAAGAGAGAGATGCTCTGCTAAGTATATATCTCCTGAGTGAGGATATAATCTAAACATTAAAGAAAGCAGCTCTCCTTAGCCCATCAGGCCCCCCACTCGATACTAATAGTTAGAAATGAGAATATTCACCATGGATCAGAGGAAAAACACAAAGAAAATTTAATAATAAAGGGTGTAGAGAATACATATGACAATAATGGACTAGAGCCTGGACACACTAAAATCCGGAACCAATCATGGTGAAAATGGTTTGAGCCAGGAAAGTGTTATATCCAACCCATTCCACCCAAATGCCTTTCCAGTTTTATCTTGAACTCTATATCGAATTAGCACAATCTGCATGACTTGATAGCTTCATCCACTTATCTAGAATTATAACTTGCAAATAAATTCCTTCATAATTCCCAAAATGAATCGGTTATTTTAATCTGAATGCATTTATGTACGTTTCTCTCCTGCCTACGTGTTCCTATAGCTTAGCATCGTATCCAATAATAGGTACCAGGAAATCCACTTCAACACAAAAACTCTCTCTTGTCCCTTCCCATTTCCACTCAGTGTAAGTTTAGGATACTTAACTGTCTTCATAAGTTTATTACTTCACTAAACACACTCTGAGGAATTAATGTTCATTTTATAGTAGAGGGATAAACACACTCCACGGAGGTAAGTGTAAAGCCTCACTAATGGAAGACTCACTACCGAACGAGACGTATTATTCACTCTTTTTTATATAAATCAAGTGCTCTGTTTGTACATTCACGAACTTTTGTCAAAGTTTTATATCCCTTCTCTTAGTCTGAGTTTCTAACGTTGTAGTACTTGACTATCATTTCGCCCAGTTCATTTCTCTACCACTGAACCACCACCTCTTGCCTCAGTGTTGCACTACTGAAAGTATCTTGTCTTCCTCCTCATTCTCTGTCTACCCTCAACATCTACAACACTCATATGCTTTCATATATCTATCACACTGTTCCTCTACACTCATTTTATGTCCGCCTCTTTCAACTCTTACTTACCATTCCACCTCCCACTTGTTCGCGTAGTCATGCGTGGCAGCAGCAGTAGCAGGTATAATGTTACACTGTGCTAATGGCATACCCGGTAATAACTGACATACCAGATTACACCTCTAATAGCTGTAATCATCCACTGACAATGTTCTCTCAGTTTCAGCAACTCATCTGAAACTTCTGGCTAACCTTGTACTTTGTGATTCAAGATTTAACTACTTCTGTCCACTGACTTATGTATCCATCCTAGTTCCAGATCATTTTTATTCGAGGAAGAATTCATGTGAAGAATATAACTAGACTGTGATGTTCAGAAGTTCCTTTAGAGCTGAGTCAATCATCTGGTAACAGTGGGATATGTTAAAATACAGAAAATCTTGGAGTCTGGCTTCTTTCTCACCATTTTAGCCATTTCCTATCCGAGACATTTCTTATATCTGACAGCAAATGCTATATGTCTGGGCATCTAGAAATGAACAGATCTTAAAGTTGGCATTCTTTTTTTATTAACAAAAACTCTTGCGGACTTCTACCCCTTGGTGCTTTCATTTTTGCGTTAAAAGAAGGGAAAAAGCTTCATGCAAAAGATTTTATTTATCAGGATAAAAGTGCCCGAAAGTTGGTAATATTGACTCCATTGAGTTCAAAGGACAGCTCATCTCTAATAATATATTCCAGGTAATGTCAAATGATTTCCTTCAGCTGAGTGTTATAAGAGCCTGAGTGTTTGTGCTGGTGCCATTGCTTCTCTGATCTGGCTATCTCTTATGTTTCATTCCAGCTACCTTCAGAGACATATTTAGATGAGAGTGAGCGTAAGAGACTTGTAAAACTGATAAGGATGAACATCTGCGCCATCAGCTATTATCTTCAGGTAATTCTCACATACATTAATTCCCATATGCGCTACTCAGTTGCACTCTCAAACCCTCGTTCACATGTGCCTATTAAGCCGTAATTGATTCCCATATTTAGAGGGTCGGTAGTTCCCAGGTTGCCGTCCTCATTTGCAGACTTAATTGTGACGAATCTGATGATTAATGTATCTCTTCTACGTGTCCACAGGCCCTTTGTGTACCATAACAAACTACTACTCTGTTCTGTAGCAATAAGACAAACTCGAATCCAGGCTGGGGAAGGGAACAATCTGATTAATTAAATTTTATTAATTACTGATCTTCCACAAGAATTACCGACATGTCATTAAAAATATCTCCACCAATAGCAATGTACCAGTCCTGAATGAGGCAGCCCAAACATTTATTCAGTATGGACGGTAGTTACTAAAGTGCCGAAGCGATGAAATGTGATGATGTAGGGCAATTAGCCTATGAGGACTGCTCGGCCTAAGGGAAAGAACTATTAACCCTATGCTTGAAGTCAGACATAGAAAAATATATTACAGAAAAACAGAAATAATACACTCTCTTGCTGGACACCTACAAAATCACACATATACATTTCTCTCACCTCTGAGGGAGAAATTGAGAACCTTCCCAAACAAAGTAGTAAGGCATTGTGTCCAACTGGATCATGTTCAATAATGATAACTACTGAACACTGGGATATGTTTGAAAATGAAGGCTGAAATTTGGCCCATCGTCTTGTGTAGTGAGCAGGTGGACAATAACACAACCACCCTTGATGTTCTTATCTGACTTACCACCATGCTCATAGCTGAGATCTAAGGTGCAGATGGGGCCTTAACTTTGCTAGAGTACTTAGGTGAGAAAGGTTTAGGTGAATTAAGCTGGTCTAGTGGGAGGATGAAGACGTGGGAAATAATGAGGTGGTAATGAATAATGGACTGGGTGGCTGATGGTGCTGACCAAGAAGCAGACGTGACGTGAGTGATAAAAGGGTCATGCACAGGTACTGGAGGCAAGCACTTGTTGGTTGTGACGCGAGTAAAGATTTATTTGTCACAATAATCGAAATAATAAAGTCAAGCTGTGTATGTGTGTCCTGCCTTTGCGTTTGTTCGTTTCTTTAACGAGAACAATAATAGATATCGACCTGATTCTTCTTGCATTAGGTCAGGGAAAGTCCAGGAATTTTCGAATCTATCTGTCCATCCATCTATCCTCTATCATTAATCTATCTATCTGCCTGTCTATCTATCATCTATATATTTATATTTATATCAATCTATCTATCTATATCCTCTATCTATCTATCTATACATTGAGTACAATATATATATATATATACATATATATATATATATATATATATATATATATATATATATAAATTAGCGATCGCGCACGACATTTTGACAGAGCGAAATTGTCGAAGAGAATCATGACACGCAAAAATATGCAAAAATAAATTTTTAGATTTTCTGGTCAGGAATGGTCGTTGTGGGTTCATTAACGGCATGGAAACAAAATAATGATATTTGCAAACATTTCTGTGATGGAAAGGCCTATTAGTTAGTCACGCAGATTTCTGCGGGCAAGCTCTCTATCTATCTATCTATTGCCAGACGCCTCAATCCCGTTCGAAGTGTACAAACAAATTGCCTCCACTTCGCCCTGTCCCCCGGCATTTCCCTGGCCCGCTCCCAACTCACACCCCCTCTCTCATCACCTCTCCACCCCGTCCCTCCATCTCATCCTGAGCCTCCCCCTCCCTCTTCCCCCCTCCACCTCACTCACATACGCTCTCTTCGTCAGTCTTTCACCTTCCATCCTCTCCACATGGCCAAACCACCTAAGTGTATTCCTCCTAATGCTTCCTACCACATCCACATCCACACCACAACGCTCCTTTATATCCTCATTTGTCAGCCTGTCTCTCCATGTGACTCTATGAGCTCCTCTTAAATAACTCATTTCCACTGCTCTCACTCTTGACTTGTGTCCTTCCAGCAACGTCCAAGGTTCACTTCCATACGTTAGAGTTGGCCATCACCAATACTGTCATGTAGTAACTTTTTCACTTCCATGCTCACTTCCCTGTTTCTTATCACTGCTTTCAAGGAACCAGCAGTCTTTCTTCCCTGCTGTACCCTTTCAAGCACTTCACCGCTTCAAACCTCCATCCTTACTAATCACACTACCCAAGTGCCAAACGTACTCACATTTTCCAATTCCTCACCATCCAACCTCGCTGTACATTCGCAGACTTCCTGCACCTCTCTCAAAGACCATCACTTTACTCTTCCCTACATTCACCATTAGATTCCGTTTCTTTACTCTTCCAAACTCATCCACCAAGCCTTGCAGCTCTCTCTTCGTCTTCACTCAACAACACAGTATCATCCCCAAGAAACAACAGGCTGGGAGTTTCCAGGCACTGCCCTCTCTGCAGAAGGGCCACTCCAACATCCACTACCCTACCTCATTACCTCTTTTATTACCCCATCCATGTACAGATTGAACAACCATGGAGACATGACACATCCCTGTTTCAACCCAACCTTCAAAGAGAAAAATTCACTCAATTCACCATCCACACGCACTGCTGCACTTAGCACCATCTGCCATACTCTTCACAGCATTCAACAACTACCCTATCTACCTCTCATAATTATATTCTTAATACTTTTCACAATCCTTGTCTATCCACCATGTCGTATGCTTTCTCGATATCCACGAAAGCCGCATACAACTTCTTTCCCTTCTCTAGAAACTTTTCCACTAAAGATCTAAGAATGGATATCAGATCTATACAACCTCTCCCCTTCCTAAAACCTCCCTGTTCTTCTCCAACTAATTCCTCTGTTCTTTCTCTAACTCTGCCATTAAGTATCCCACCATACACTTTTCCTATTATACTAAGAAGACAGATGCCCCTATGATTACCACACACTTCTTTTTCACCTTTCCCACTTTGCAACTAGGGAATGGTAAAACCACCCTGACTTCCAATCCTCCAGGACTCTACCTTCCTCCCAGGCCAATCTGCACATTTTCCACATACATTCTACTACTATCTCTCCCCCATACTTCAGCATTTCACCACACACTCCATTGGTTACTGGGAGCTTTCCCCAATTTAACTTTCTTCATTGCTTCCACAACTTCTATCCTACTGATTTCTTTCTGTCTTCTCACCTCCCTCCTCCTCCCAGCCATTCCCCAGCCACTTATACTCGCATTACTTCCATCCTCTAGGCATGTATTTAATAACTATACACTTACAGTGGCAATACCGGCAGCCACGACTGACGTGGGCAATAACATGCAGAGGTGTGAAATACTAGGGCGATATCTGTCTCTGATGCTGTTTAACAGGAGTAGGAACACACACACACACACACACACACACACACACACACACACACACACACACACACACACACACACACATACAACATACTCTTTCCAATTATCATAATACTCCACTTATGTTTCTGATTCATT